>NC_136263.1:213048828-213416662 GCF_964187855.1 Myxine glutinosa
AAAAAAAAAAAAAATATGGTCGCTACTTCGCGGATTTTCGTTTATCGCGGGGGGTTCTGGAACGTAACCCCCGCGATAAACGAGGGTTCACTGCATATATATATATATATATACACATATACATACATACATACATACATACATATATATATATATACACATATACATACATACATACATACATACATATATATATATATACACATATACATACATACATACATACATACATATATATATATATATATATATATATATATATATATATATATATATATATATATATATATATATATATATATACATATATATATATATATATATATATATATTGTTACAGACGTGGTTATTTACCGAGCGGTTTTATGGTATGACCACGTCTGCACAAGTTACCCGATTGTGCCCGAACGTTGACTAAGTCGCGCGATGCTGGCTCAATAAGAAAAAGAAGACACCCGGCTGGACTACAATAACACAATACGACACCAGGGGTTCAGTTCTCAAGACCTCCGGAGGAGATTATATTCGTACGGAAAGGTCAGATTACAGGGGCTAGAGTTATAATCACAGAAAGACAGGCACTTAGACACACTCTTATATTAACCCCGGACAGACGACAGACAAACGGGACAAGGCTGACTCACACGGGGGTTGATGAAAAGGACAGCGGGTATCGATGGCTCAAGGTGCACTCTTGGCTCAAAGCAGGGTCCAGTACGGTCCGGTCCGGTCCAAAGATGCGGGGAGGTCGCAGCGCTCGGATGGCGTCTTGTCTGCTCAAGCTGGGGGCGCATCTGACTCAGCGCTCGCAGGTGGCTTTCCTTCTCCAAGCTGGGTGCGCATCTGACTCAGCGCTCGCAGGTGGCTTTCCTTCTCCAAGCTGGGTGCGCATCTGACTCAGCGCTCGCAGGTGGCTTTCCTTCTCCAAGCTGGGTGCGCATCTGACTCAGCGCTCGCAGGTGGCTTTCCTTCTCCAAGCTGGGTGCGCATCTCACGTCACATCCGGCGCGGGGCCGCGTATATCCGGCGGGGAGTGACACGCCCTCGGCTCGTTAGCTCCGCCTCGTGGAATCGGCACGTTGCTTCTCATTGGGTGCGTGCGGGGGGTTTACCAGGCTCCGCCCTTGACGAGGAGCTGACAAGGAGCCCCTTCGTGGTAACCCCGTGGAGCGCATGGTCTATGGCGCTAATCGAGCCGGTGTGAGGACGCATCCTCCCCCGCTCCGCCGCCATCTCCTCTGTTGTTGTTGTAATTGTTGGGGAAGAAGATGGAAGGAGGTATGGGAAAGGTCCTAAACTCACTACTGATGCCATATAATCACATTCTGGTGCAACGAAGAGTCATAATTAATGGAAACGAGGCCTTAACTGACATAGATTAAGAATAACTAGGAAGATGTCCGAAAGTTGTCTACGTGTGGTGCGGTGGACCTGGGCACGACATTTAATGGGGGAAGAAGGGGAAGGTCGGCTCTACTGATTGTTATTTACATGCAATGGGACTAGGGAATGGGGGATTGGGGAAAGTTGGGGAGTATTGGAGAAAATAGGGGAATATTTACAAGCGGATATGGAGGCCAAATTCCACATTCGCAACATTGCACCCTTCTCTACCCTCGGGGCGTCCCGACCCGATAAATTTTTACCTACTTTAGTGTGGCACGCAATGTAGTTCCCTCTACTATTAACTCTACCCTGAGTGCGACAGTTTTACAGATATTCACAAATGAGTAAATATGTCCCCCTGCGACGTTGCACCCTTCTCCTCACAGAAACACACCCACAGGATAACCGAATCCGGAAAGAATTCTCAAACTAAACATACAGCCGGTAGGGAGCATTATTTACAAGATTACGCTGATATCTACACTACGATCCAGGACCTGTTTTTGGAGGAACACATGCAGATGTTATGCATAGAGAGAGCGCGCTTGCCAACATCGATACACCAACCCACGAGTGCTCTGTGGCCGACGGCCTTTAATAACGTGCAGAGCACCCTTCCCGAGCATCAACAGCACCACCCCGCCACCAATCGGTGCAGTCACCATTGTTCATTGGAATAAAAATAAATTCGACAACCCCTAACCCTGCAGGTGTCTCTTGCTCTTCTTGTGGTGCACTTGGTGGTGTTAACTATTAGTGGTTCACCTGTATGGCATAGGTGCCACGTTGATCCATAGGTCCATCCCCGGGTGGTGCTTGGCCGCAAACGAACTGCGGTCCATTGTGGGTGGCCACAAACATTGCGGTCCATATGGTGTATCGATCCCGGCAGCAAACAGCGAAAGTGCAGGCCCACAACTGCGCAGCCAGCACCTCTCTCTCCTCTCTCTCTACTCCAAAGCCAGATCCTCGGAGGTGGGAGACAAAAGAAGAAACAAGTGAGTAAGGTGGTAAGGGCGCAAAAGTGCACGCAATGTAAGGTGATGCACACTGGGGGCACATGGGAACCAGGTGAGACAGGTACGTTCCTATCGTACGCCCCCCCCCACCAGGTAACCTACATGGCCCCTCCCTTACCCCTTACTGCATCCACAAAACACAACACTACCCATAAACATCTACTTTACAAATCGACAAACATCCCTACTGTCTTCCCCGTTCCTCCCATAAACCAAATTCGTCTTCTCTCCCTCCTAACCAATCAAATTTGCCATTTTCAACTCTCATCAAAATTTGCCATCTCCAACTGCACATCAAAATTTGCCATCACCAATTCATCATCAGTCCCTCCTAAGGAGGGAGAGATGGAATCACCCCAATGTCTCATCCACGTCGTGATGCGTCTCACAAATCCACAGCAATCTCATTTCCTGCACACAGAACAAAGAAAACACAGGTGTGGAGTCATCATCATCACCACAGGCAAGTGGCTGCGTATGGTGCGACAGGTTCATCAATCCTAACTATTTCCTAAATGACTTTAACAACTTTACACTACCCGGGGTCTTTCTCCGGCCAAACCATTGGCCCTCTTACACTATGGGTTCTAAAAACCAATTCCCATTGGCCAAACTGTGGTGCTCTTCAATTTGGGGTCTCACTCCCCCGATTCATCTCCCGGTGCCCTCGTACAATTTCTGGGCTGCGACGTGTACCTCTCCCAGTGGGTCTACCCACCTGCACACCTCCACCACTGCAGTTGCCTCCGAGCTTACCTGCTCCCTACCCTAACCTAACTACCTGGGGAAGGCCCTCTGGCACTCTCCCCACTCGGTGCCCTCTCTGGCACTGGGCTACCCGGGTCCGTCCTCCGGATCCTCGGGCCCCATCCACAACTCTACCGGCTCCCAGAGCCCACCTGCGGCCTCACCTGGCCGACATCCTCACAGTGGTGGAGTGCTCAACCAACTACACACACTAACAGGCTACACGCCCAGCCATTTCCACAACACTAATGCACCCATTCACAACACCATTCTGCAACCGCACCACAGATGCCAATATCCAACCACAATTTACCTGCACCCTCTACCTAACACTTACACTACCCGCCCCGGGTATCCGTGATGGGGGTCCACTCTTCCCCCATCCACACCTTCGCACCATGCACACCACTCCGTACCACTTACTCCAACTCTCTCCACACACCTGTACTTGCACACCTGTGCTCTCACACCTGGTGCCACCTGCACCCTTCTCTCCCCAAGCGCATTCGCGCTGATCCACACACTCACTACTCATACACTGCTCCACACACCTGTCCAGTTGCACACCTGTGCAATCACACCTGTTCAATTCTCACAAACACGGCATCATCTCAGCTAACTACTCCCTTCTGAAACTTGCGCTTCCCAGTCGTCCCTTTAAACTATTGCGCTCCCTCGTCATTATCATCCATACTAATCTACCTGCGTCCCCACTACAGGTATCAGTCACTAACTAATCTTAACGTTACCTAATGTCATCTTCTAGATCCCTACACACAATATCCTAACCCACCCGGGCTAGTTTTCACTGCCATACACCCCATAAGCTATTGCTCCTTTGCCCCCCATGGGAAGGATGGTGGATTTGCCATCCCACCACATCGGGGGTCTCTCACTACCAATTTTGCACATCAAATTTCAACAAATTAAAAATTTGCACATCCTACTCATCATCTGCCAATCACTACTGCCAATCCTTTGCCAATCACCAAATTTTGTTTTTCTCCAATTTTGGGTCCAAAACACTAACCTCATCACCCAGTCGACTCACTAATACCTCTCGGTGCGCCAATCCCTGTCCAAAGCCCGGCTTCGTAAAGCCAAGCAATGGATGCTGGTTGTTTTGTGCCAGCGGCTGGATGCGTCCGGCACTCGGTGCAGGGACGGGGGCTTACCCGGGCCGAGATCCCACGCATCACCTCGGCACGGAGCCATCCAATGCCCCGATCTCGACCTGCCGGCACGTCTCAACAAAACGTGGTCGCCATAACGACCCTTCCTATCGGGCTGCCCGCTCCGCCTAGTGGAGCACGGACGCGGCCGTTCAAAGCGAGGCCCAGCACGCACCGAGGGCCCGATTCGGCTATAAGTCGTTCTCAACTCTACCCCGTCTAACGTCGATGCTTCACCTGCATGCTTACATCCCGCAGCCCGTTCCTTGCTCACACATCCAGCCGTTTCCATGCCCCTCGTACCGTTCCTTACACACCCAGGTACACCCATTCCACTCACCGCCTTGGTCACACACCTGACCACCGAACACTTTGGCACACACTCGTTGGTAGCACACCTCACCAATACACCTCTTCGCGCCCCCTCCTCGGTCACCTCCTCTGTGACAATCACAGGTGTGCTCTCATTCGCACACCCAACCACGTGCCTCACCACCAACTCCAGCGTGCATTCCCACTCACGCTCTACCATTCCAGGTGTGCATCCTTCCATCCCAGGTGTACATCCTCTCTCACCTGTCACAACTAACTCACGCTCCATGTCACTCTCACTACTTTCACCTCCATTCCTGACAGCGCACTCACCCTTACTCTTGACAGCGCACTCTTTCCCCATGCACCTGTCCGTTACACACCTTTCTCGCGCACACTCTCCCGTTACACCCTCTGTAACACTCACCACACCGCGCTTCCATGTGCCCCCTCGCACATGCGCTACGACCGACTCACTCTTGCCAGCACACTCACTCCTTGGCACGCACTTTTTCCTCACACACCCCAGAGTCGGACTTTCTCGCACACCTCCTCTTTCGCACACCAGACCTGTCGCACACTTCACCAACGGCCTCTCACGAACACCCGGGTCCATCTCGACCCCCAAGCTTCTTAAATCCCCTGGCGCATCATACGCACGACCATATTGGTCACCACTTACACCGGGTCCTCTTCCTCTTCGCTTCTCCTCCATCACCTGCGAATCCCTCATCCGGTTAATGAGCACATCATCACGATCCAAACACAGACTTTGGACCAATTCTTTTATCTCCTCTTTTATCTCTTTCTTATCCCCTCTCCGTCGCTTCTTAATTTCGCTCATCCCTTCTTCCACTTCTTCTAATTTGTGCTTCACCTCTTTTATTCCCCGGTACGTCTCCTCAAGCTCGTCCTCCAAGGCTACCTTGACCGTTTCCATGTGCGTCCTCACCTGCCGGTCCTTCGTCTCCATTACCTCTACCACCTCGTCCAACCTCGTTGTCAGTCCCTCACGTACCATCTGACATTCCCTCTTTGTCGCTATCAAGTCATCTTTTAGTTCTTTCTGTGTCGCCTTTAAACCTCCTAATACCGCAGTGTTCCTTTGAACCTGCTCCACTAACTCCGTTTGTCCCACCGTCAGCTGCTCCACCTCCTGCGTCAGGTCCTCTATGCCCCCTTGTAACTTTACAGTCCCCTTTCTCACCTCCTTCTCCATGTGCTCCTTACAGTGCCTCACCTCCTCGCGCACTCCTCCGACCTCCTCACTCACTCCTCTTCTGATCTCCTCCATCTGCTGCTCCATTTGTTTAACTTCCCTTTCCGCTTGGTCCCTCATGTCCCTCAATTTGCCTTCCATACTGTTTTCTAACCCCTCTAACCCATTTTTCACTCCCTCTATCTGATTCTCCTGGGCAGCCATTCTATTTTCTACCCCCATTAACCCATTTTTCACTTCTTTTATCCCGTTGTCTAACCCCTCAAAATTATTGTCTATTTTCCCAAATTTCTTGTCTAACTCCTCAAAATTATTGTCTAACCCCTCACTGGTACCCCTCGCTTCGTCCCTCATTACCCCCATTTGCTCACTCTGAGCCCTCGCTTCGTCCCTCATTACCCCCAATTGCTCACTCCGAGCCCTCGCTTCGTCCCTCATTACCCCCATTTGGTTTCCCATTACCCCCATTTGGTTTTCCAATCGCTCACTATTCTTTTCCATAAGGGCCGTCATTTGTATAAAAAAAAGTTCCAATCTTCCCAGCGGCGCTACTTCGGTCGCGGGCACGGTGACCAGCGAGGCGCCATTTTGCGCGCCCGCTTCTTCGTGCGTGACGGCGCTATTTTGCGAACCTGCCGCCCTCACTGCTTCGCTCTCCTCCTGTCCCTCATTTTGGTCCTGGATCGACCCTACCTCACTCTCCTTTACCGGACCCCAGCTGTCTTGATCCGCCATAGCGCGACTTTCAAAATTCGGTTTTTTATTTTTATATTTTCGTAAAACAAATTCAAATTTCGCCGTTATAATTTCGCGCGGGAAACGCGCTCCGAATCGATTTTCCCTCCCAAAATTTGGGCCTAACTAATTTAGTCCCCGGGTCCGAATCCCACTCCTCGACACCAATTGTTACAGACGTGGCTTGGATGTTATTTACCGAGCGGTTTTATGGTATGACCACGTCTGCACAAGTTACCCGATTGTGCCCGAACGTTGACTAAGTCGCGCGATGCTGGCTCAATAAGAAAAAGAAGACACCCGGCTGGACTACAATAACACAATACGACACCAGGGGTTCAGTTCTCAAGACCTCCGGAGGAGATTATATTCGTACGGAAAGGTCAGATTACAGGGGCTAGAGTTATAATCACAGAAAGACAGGCACTTAGACACACTCTTATATTAACCCCGGACAGACGACAGACAAACGGGACAAGGCTGACTCACACGGGGGTTGATGAAAAGGACAGCGGGTATCGATGGCTCAAGGTGCACTCTTGGCTCAAAGCAGGGTCCAGTACGGTCCGGTCCGGTCCAAAGATGCGGGGAGGTCGCAGCGCTCGGATGGCGTCTTGTCTGCTCAAGCTGGGGGCGCATCTGACTCAGCGCTCGCAGGTGGCTTTCCTTCTCCAAGCTGGGTGCGCATCTGACTCAGCGCTCGCAGGTGGCTTTCCTTCTCCAAGCTGGGTGCGCATCTGACTCAGCGCTCGCAGGTGGCTTTCCTTCTCCAAGCTGGGTGCGCATCTCACGTCACATCCGGCGCGGGGCCGCGTATATCCGGCGGGGAGTGACACGCCCTCGGCTCGTTAGCTCCGCCTCGTGGAATCGGCACGTTGCTTCTCATTGGGTGCGTGCGGGGGGTTTACCAGGCTCCGCCCTTGACGAGGAGCTGACAAGGAGCCCCTTCGTGGTAACCCCGTGGAGCGCATGGTCTATGGCGCTAATCGAGCCGGTGTGAGGACGCATCCTCCCCCGCTCCGCCGCCATCTCCTCTGTTGTTGTTGTAATTGTTGGGGAAGAAGATGGAAGGAGGTATGGGAAAGGTCCTAAACTCACTACTGATGCCATATAATCACATTCTGGTGCAACGAAGAGTCATAATTAATGGAAACGAGGCCTTAACTGACATAGATTAAGAATAACTAGGAAGATGTCCGAAAGTTGTCTACGTGTGGTGCGGTGGACCTGGGCACGACATTTAATGGGGGAAGAAGGGGAAGGTCGGCTCTACTGATTGTTATTTACATGCAATGGGACTAGGGAATGGGGGATTGGGGAAAGTTGGGGAGTATTGGAGAAAATAGGGGAATATTTACAAGCGGATATGGAGGCCAAATTCCACATTCGCAACAATATATATATATTATAATAGGCTACGGTGATCCGTCTGTCCGGGGGTGTGGCTTTCTCCGTTGAGAGATTAGCTCCATCCATAGCTCCACCCATTCTTGGAGAGGCTTCACGTCAACAAATATCCACCATTTTATTACCTTGAATGGCTTTGAGGCCTGTTTAGTTAGGCCCATGCTGTCTTTCTCTCTCACACAGGTTTATTTCAATTCTAATTCGATATAGCATTTCATTTTTAACAGTCGCTAACATAGTGTTAGACTCGGTTGAAAAAAAAGGGGGAAGAGAATCCCATGAAAGTTTCCGTTTATAGAACGAAATTATTTCTCAAAGGCCTGTAAACTAAAGCCCATTCATTGAGTCACCCTCACGATTTTGTCTCGCATTCACCATCTGATTTAATTTTTATCGATGGTTTTAGACTCGGTGTCAGAAATAATTGAGAACATTCACGCAGACACGGGAAATTGCCGAGATATATTTATAAAAATCGCACCACGATGATACACTAAAACACACCGCCTAAAATAACATTCAGGGAAAATGTTGACATATATTAAAAATTCGCTTTTTCTTTTCCGTTAAGATATATTACTTTTACGAGAGTCGGCACAAAAACGACATATAAAATTTCGTTATTTCTTATTTCATTCAACATTATTATCCGGAAGTAAAATATGTTTCAGGAAATTACCGAGAGATATTTCTTCGTTTTTTTTTATTAGTTATGTGCGCATGCACTTTAAATAGGTTTATTTGAAATCTTTAATTTTCACAATGTAATTTACTTGCCATTTGTAATTTGATGATTACGAGACACTTCCTCTTGAGGATCTTGACAATTCATGCGTTGCGTGGAAACTTCCATTTCCAAAATGAATGACACAGTCGATGAAGAACGCAGACTCGAACAGGATGCAGCAAGAAAACGAATGAGAAGGGCGAACGAGTCCGTCGACGAACGTCAATGCAGACTTGAACAGGATGTAGCAAGAACCGCACAGAGACCGCACGAGACGGGAGAACCGCACAGGATGCTGCTGCAACAATGATGAGGAGGGTTGGAGAGGAGCGAGGGGTTGGAGAGCGAGGTGCGAGGGCTTGGAGAGCGAGGAGCGAGGGGTTTGGACAGTGAGGAGTGAGGGGTTGGAGAGCGAGGAGCGATGAGGTATTGGAGAGGAGTGTGAGGAGGTATTGGAGAGGAGTGTGAGGAGGTATTGGAGAGGAGTGTGAGGAGGTATTGGAGAGGGGTGTTGAGGAGGTATTGGAGAGGAGTGTGAGGAGGTATTGGAGAGGAGTGTGAGGAGGTATTGGAGAGGGGTGTTGAGGAGGTATTGGAGAGGAGTGTGAGGAGGTATTGGAGAGGAGTGCGAGGAGGTATTGGAGAGGAGTGTGAGGAGGTATTGGAGAGGAGTGCGAGGAGGTATTGGAGAGGAGTGTGAGGAGGTATTGGAGAGGAGTGTGAGGAGGTATTGGAGAGGAGTGTGAGGAGGTATTGGAGAGGAGTGTGAGGAGGTATTGGAGAGGAGTGTGAGGAGGTGTTGGAGAGGAGTGTGAGGAGGTGTTGGAGAGGAGTGTGAGGAGGTATTGGAGAGGAGTGTGAGGAGGTGTTGGAGAGGAGTGTGAGGAGGTGTTGGAGAGAAGTGTGAGGAGGTATTGGAGAGGAGTGTGAGGAGGTATTGGAGAGGAGTGTGAGGAGGTATTGGAGAGGAGTGTGAGGAGGTATTGGAGAGGAGTGTGAGGAGGTATTGGAGAGGAGTGTGAGGGGGTATTGGAGAGGAGTGTGAGGAGGTGTTAGAGAGGAGTGTGAGGAGGTGTTGGAGAGGAGTGCGAGGAGTTGTTGGAGAGGAGTGCGAGGGATTGGAGAGGAGTGTGAGGGATTGGAGAGGATTGTGAGGGATTGGAGAGGAGTGTGAGGCATTGGAGAGTGTGAATGATTGGAGAGGAGTGTGAATGGTTGGAGAGGAGTGTGAGGGGTTGGAGAGGAGTGTGAATGGTTGGAGAGGAGTGTGAGGGGTTGGAGAGGAGTGTGAGGGGTTGGAGAGGAGTGTGAGGAGTTGGAGAGGAGTGTGAGGGATTGGAGAGGAGTATGAGGAATTGGAGAGGAGTGTGAGGGATTGGAGAGGAGTGTGGGGAGGTGTTGGAGAGGAGCAAGGGGTTGGAGAGGAGCGAGGGGTTGGAGAGTGAGGAGCAATTGGAGAGGCGAGTGAGGAGCGATTGTAGAGGAGAGTGAGGAGAGATTGGAGAGGAGAGTGAGGAGCGATTGGAGAGGAGAGTGCAGCGCAATTGGAGGGGAGTATGAGGATTTGAAGAGGAGTGTGAGGGATTTGAGAGGAGTGTGAGGGATTGGAGAGGAGTGTGAGGGATTGGAGAGGAGTGTGAAGGATTGGAGAGGAGTGTGAGGGGTTGGAGAGAAGTGTGAGGAGGTATTGGAGAGGAGTGTGAAGAGGTATTGGAGGGGAGTGCGAGGAGGTATTGGAGAGGAGTGCGAGGAGGTATTGGAGAGGCATGCGAGGAGGTATTGGAGAGGAGTGCGAGGAGGTATTGGAGAGGAGTGCGAGGAGGTATTCGAGAGGAGTGTGAGGAGGTATTGGAGAGGAGTGTGGGTAGGTATTGGAGAGGAGTGTGAGGAGGTATTGGAGAGGAGTGTGAGGAGGTATTGGAGATGAGTGTGAGGAGGTATTGGAGAGGAGTGTGAGGAGGTATTGGAGAGGAGTGTGAGGAGGAGTGGCATTGGAGAGGCGTGAGGGTGGAGAGGAGTGAGGGGTCACATATTATGTGAAATAAATAAATTGTGTTCATTACACCATTTTAAACATTTTGTAAAATTTAATGTGCAACATCTAATTCAAGATGTCCAAATGTCACACACGTCCATACCCGTGGGATTCCCACAGGTTACTCAACTCGTTTATACAGTAATACCCCGGCCTACGTCATTAATTGGTTCCATAAGCCGTGACGTAACTCGGTTTTTGACGTAAACCGGGCGTAATGCATTTTAGCTCTTTCATGAGCCTCGATCTTGTATACAAAAAATAATAATAATAATAATAAAAACATGCCTTAAAATGAAGACAAACACCGTAAAACTAGAGTAAATAGCTCGCGAAAGTATATAACTATCGCTAAACCTTAAAGAACACTAAAAACACATTTTGGTCATATTTTTTAATGAGTAATGAACACAATTAATCAATGAATTTGTGAAGAATAATAAATAAAATTAATAAGATTATGTTATTCACCTTAAACATGGCGTCTCTTCTGAACACAAACACACGTTTTAGCAGTCTTATCCGGCGGCGCTTTTTCAGTGACGTATGCGAGAATACGTTCCCTATCATGAATGATGGTCGATACCGTCGACCGTGGCAGCCCTAAGGCATAGACCTTATCGCGAATCGGTAAATATCAACAGAGGGCGCTCCACCGCAAAGCATGATGGGATCGAAAATGGGGCAAAGGTAAACACGAACCCAGAAGAGGAAGTGTCTGTCTCCGATCGACGCTGTGTTTACAGAAAGGAAGATGGCTAATGTGAAAGAAATTCAGCGTTTTTTGGCATTAAAATCCAGCCATTTAAAGAAATATTTGAGGGAAAGGGGGGATCCCATTGGAGAAGAGAAACAACCTACTTATGCAAGAACAGTTCCTGAATGTTGAAACCTCGATCGGCCATACAAATATCGCCGGGCTGGAACTTGTCTACAATGTTCGTCATCTTTACAATTTTTTTGTCCGAGGTGTTTCCTCCTGTAGGTTTGGAAATGTATGAAATTGTTCTGCTAGGTGTAATACCAACAAGGCACTTGAGAGAAGGTCTTGACTTATATTGGCTGTACACTTGCGAACAAAACTTGGGAGATGGTGCTTTGTCCTAATCCAAAGCGAAATACGAGGTCCTCCTCGCGAAGATTAAGCCGAAGCTTCATGAGTGTCATGAGTAGTTGATCCTCTAAAGATTGCTATCGCTTAACTCCGAGTTTTGTAGTATTGTTTATTTGTCAGGTCTTGTCTTCCATTGATAATTTCCCCTTATAATAATGAAGGTTCTGTGCATGAGGGGATACTTCTGCTAATAACCACTTAAACAGGTCATAACTAGGTAAACCTGGAAAAAGTTTCACAAGTTCATCACAGTTTGCTATGTCCGAAACAGTAAGCTTCTTGTTACATACTGCAATAGCGGCTTTCAGTTTTGCGGCGGTGTCCTTGGCTTGCAAATACTGGCTCATGAGCTGATCACAGTTCACAGTTAATTTGTCACAGTAAAAAAAGTCCTAAAAGTAGTTTAAAGTGGTAAGGATAACAGAGTGTGTCAATGTAAACAAGCAGTCTGTCAAAGTGACAGCGACCGCCGGCGGCGCTATTGCCCCTTTCCGATCCCATGACGCATTGTGATTCCGATTCGCGATAATGTCTATGCGCTATCACCAACACTTTTTCACCTTTTTCATACCTTTTAATCAGATTTAACTTATCTTCCATCGTAACCACATTACGCTTGGAAACACTAGCATTATCCTTCTTAGGACCCATGGCCAACACAGACACAGTAAAGGAATACTGTGCGTCGCCTCTGTTTTGAATGAGAACCAGCAGCTGCGCATACGTACAGTATACTGTACATACATTTATATATTTTTTAATGTGCTTTTTATTGTATTTTAAATTGTTTTTTAGCTTCTTTATTGTTAATTTATGTACTATTTTATTTATTTTAAATATATTTTTAAGGAAAAATTTTTTTTCCACATCCCGTAGGAGTGACATAAAGTCGCACATAATGACGTTCGCTGAAATTACATTTACTCTAGAAGAGTGGCGTAAAGTCGGATTTGACATAGGTCGAAATGGCGTAAAACGGGGTATGACTGTGTGTGTGTGTATATATATATATATATATATATATATATATATATATATATATATATATATATATATATATATATATATATATATATATATATATATATATACAGTATATATATATATATATATATATATATATATATATATATATATGTCTAACCAATCAGCTATCAAGTAATTAATTAACACCTTGTCCTTCTTGTAAAAACAAGGCTGCAAACAAAGCAACCAATAAAATTTGCACACATTAAGCTCTTTTCTCTGTCAAACCCTACCTGAGTGCCGCCACAGTTGCAGACCTTTACAAGTAACACATGCATGAGAATGCTAATGCTACACAGTTGCCAGCCATTCGACCTTGAATTCTGCAATGTACCTTTTTTAAATGTGAGTATATTTCCTGTACTCTTTTGAAGTATTGCACTTATTAATTTCCCATTACTGTATTGTTTCCATCAATGGAAAAATTTACCTTGAAAAGAGCAGACTTTACAGAAGATTTTTCGAGCATAATAAGAAAAGACAACTGCCAAGCAAAAGCATGTCCCAGATTCTCTAAACTGACAGGAAACTTCATTTGGGCGTCCAAAGAATGCCAAACTGCTCACAAGAGTCAAAGAAAGAGCAAACAACAGGAATATTTCCAGTTTTATTTGAAAATCTTTTAAATCAGGTTTGTTCCTGTGATAACAAAGGAGAGTTCCGATGACAGAATTTATCAACAAACCCAACAATATAAGGGACTGGAGTGTGATTGCCAGAGAGTCTGAGAATGATAAATATTCTTCTGGCATCGGGAAACAATTGTCACGATGATCGTTGGATGAGTAATGTGTGGGGCAGCGATGGCACTCGTATGAATCTGTGGGTATGTTAACAGTGTAGTCTTAATGAAAGATATTTACATTATCTGATAACTAGATTTGTCGGCAGAGGTTATGGTAACAAAATTAACAATTTTTGCACTTACCTGAATTATTTGAAAATTCTCCAACATTGCAAGGAACACATTTGAAGCAGCAAACAGGAAGGCCTGTTAGGGCAATACGGCGTGTTCCAGGGTCACATTGTTCACTACACTTCGACTGTGGCACCTTTCAAAACACAGACAACAACCACACTTTGTAAATAAGTCACAACAATTATTCTCAGGTGAATTCTTGTGTGAGGGGGGCAGAGGAAAGTAGAAGGTTGGGGGGGGGGGGGTGGAGGTATGAGATAGAAGGGAGACGAAGTGGGGAGGAGGCAGCTTTGAGGAGGAGGGGGGAGGAGGGAGAATTGGAGAGGAATGGTATGGGGGGAGATTTGAATGGGAGGGGTTGGGGGGGAGTTTTGAAGGGGAGGAGTGAGGGGGGAGTTTAGGAGTGGAGGGGCAAGGGGGGAGTTTAGGAGTGTAGGGGCAAGGGGGGATTTGGAGGGGAGGGGCAAGGTGGGAGTTTCGGAGGGGAAGGGCAAGGGGCGAGTTCAGGAGTGGAGGGGCAAGGGGGGAGTTTAGGAGTGGAGGGGCAAGGGGGGAGTTTAGGAATGTAATTGCAAGGTGGGGATTTGGAGGGGAGGGGCAAGAGGGGAGGGGCAAGAGGGGAGTTTAGAAAGTGGATGATGAATGAAAGACGAACATAGATAACAAATTGGGTTTGTTGTGATTTTCAAGTTGGCAATCCGATTCAGAACGATGGAGGAGGAGTGGAATGAATGTGAATTTAGACCATGTAGTGAGGGAGACGTATAAGAGATTGAATTTCTTTTTTTTGACGTGGGATGAGTTGGAGAGGAAATGGAAAAAAGCCTTTTAAATAGGAAGAAAAACAGCGTGTTGTAATATACCACTGAATAAAACACTGAAGGGGAAAGTTTCAACATATTTAAATAATATTTAAACAGAACCGTGAACAATCTTATATGCACAAAATACCAATGGGGGGAGGGCCGAGGGACCACCACGAGTCACGTGAACAGGGCAAAAGGTGGATGGCAAGGAGATAAAAGGGGCGGGGCGAACAGCACACCTGGACAGAATGTACAGGATGAGACAACAGCACACATGGAGAAAGGAAATTAAATGTTTTTGGTTTTTTTTTTGTTTGTTTGTTTTTTGGTGGGGGGGGGGGGGGGAATTAAAACATTAGACAAAGAGTATTATGTTCGGGGTAGAAGGGAAAAAACTAAGAGCCAAGCAAAACACGATGTAGGGGACTTAAGTTAACAAACACCGACGGGTAATAAACACCAAACAACAATAACGATTTAATGAAAATAAAGCAATGACGAAATAAATGTTGAGGTAAAATAAATCCAACTTTAAGGGACCCTCCAAACAGTCACAAAAACACAGGGGAAAAGCTAATAAAAGGAAATTGTCCTTTTTAGTACACTTAGCTTATCCCAACGAATTGTTTTGTAAAGGTGATGGCGATGGCCCGGACCCATTGCCTCCCGCGCCGGAGCGCCCAAAATGGCTTTGGCCAATGACAGCGATGTGCACAGAGCCGTGAAGCGAGCTGTGAAGACAACCCTCTTTCACTCTCTCTCCGTCCCTCCCATGAACGGCATGGCCCTCAGTCCACCACAAGCCCAGCAGTCTCAAAAACGTCCTTCAATAGCTGCCACCACAGCAAAGAGCTCCTTGCTCTCAAAAGCGCACAACAAAAACTACCTCAGCACACAAACAGAAAAATGGCGTCCTTTGTCTCCGAGCAAAGGGAGATTGACTCTTCTTCCTCACTCGTGTGAGCCAATCATGGTGTTTGGGGCGTGGCTTGCTGGCTTTCCTCTTCACCCTCCGATGATTCCCCACTTCGCTCGTGGATGGGACCTTTTGCCTATGAGATCCATTAAGGGCTCTTCTTGGCTGCTTGCCAGCATGGTTGTTGTCATTTAATGGTGCGGGCCATGGTAAATGCTATTTAAAGGTGGTGCAAAAACGTAAGGAAAAGATAACAGAGGGGTAATCACTCACGAGTGAAAACTAGCCTTAGACCCTAAGGAAAATTAGCAGAACACCACTCCCCCGTGTGGTGAACACATAAACAACCTTAAGCTACAGTTCCCTACATACTGTACATCCAGATTTCTCCTGCATGTCATGCGGTCTAAGCTATTGCCTGTACAGTTCTATCTTTCCTATGGGATATTTTTACCTACCCGCCATAAACGCAACAATATTTTAATATTTTGTACAAGATAATTTGTGCACAGGTCGCACCATCATTGGTGAGGACACCGACCAGTCATTGGCATCCTGTCTTCCATTTCATCACAATTTCAAACAGCAGAGGACTTAACCTGTGGTGTAATCCTACCTTATAATATGAATTCCCTTCCAAGTAACTTTAATACAATGAAGCAGCATCAGGTCAACCAATTCCAAGTATTAAAAAAGATTTGTGTTTCAGTGCTTCCTCCGAAAATAAATAAATAAATAAATTGGATCACCATGATGTTGACAAAGTGAAGAAAACGACATGAGCACAATTATTCTCATTATGTAGGATGATTAAAAAGTACCTGATTATTCTCATTATGTAGGATGATCATAAAATTACCTGATTATTCTCATTATTCCAATTGATGGAACTCATGTTCAGTTGGAGTTGCATATTTGAAGGTTCTCTTGAGTCAAACGAACCAACGTTTTTGAATTGCACTTTGCCAATGATGTCACGATGCCAGTTAATAATGTCATATCTTCCAGGAGGATCCCCATTTTCATCAAAAAACATCTCGTGCCCCAAATTGTTTACAAACCTCACTTTTTGAATGTAGTACAACAGCTGAGGAAGATGTAAAAATGTTTACAAAGACTTCATTTTCACCTCACCAGCAGAATGAAGACATTTGAATTTTTACCTATTGATCAAAAAAAATATAAAGTACAAATCAATAAAGAAGTGATGCGATGATGCTCTAAGCTCTTTGTCATAAACAGTATAATTATATATATATATATATATATATATATATATATATATATATATATATATATATATACTAGCTTGGCTCGGCTCGCGGCGTCGATACAATTGAATTTGAAAAAAAAAATTTCCCCAAAAAATTCCCAAAAAATAAAAATAAAAAATTGGACAATTTTCCAAAACGAATACCCTTAGGACATACCGACGGGAGAGATATGTGCATTCCAGAAGTTTGGTACGATTTCACAAAAGTTTGAGAAAGTAGTTCAGTGACAACACAGGGCAGGACAGACGCTGCACAAATATATATATAGATACATAAATTTATATATATATAGTCGTGTCGCCCAGCGATTAATACCACTGGGTGACAAATATCCAATCGTTTTTACTCCCGAGGTAAACTCCGAATTTTTGGCAGCTATTTTTAGGGCTCGTGTGGGATGGCAGGCAGCGAGGTGCTTACCAAAACGAAACAACACAGGTTGATTCCCGAACACACAACAAATAGACAAACACGTCAAATAATATGCAACAATAATGAATTTATTGAAAATAAATCAAAGATGAACTAAAGTTGTGGGAAAATGAATTGAAACTCCTACTTTGAGGATCCTCCATTCAGACACAGAAACCAACACACAGGGGAATGCTAAAATTAAAAGAAAATCCCTATAGCCGGGACTTAACTTGTTCAAAGAGATTGTTTGGTGAAGTCGGCATTGATGGCCAAGTCCAACACTTCCCGTGCCTGAGCACCCAATAAGGCGCAAAGCCGATGACGGCGACACGCATAGAGCCGTCGAGCAAGCTATGAAAATGGCCATCTTTTGCTCTCTCTCCATTTGATGCGCCAAGAGCCCCACAACCGCTGACTGATTGCTCCTCTTTAATATTCACAACAGCCTTCTCCACCAAAGCGCCAAAAGTCTACACAGCAGAAGCACAGCTCTCCTCACCAGCTCGCACAACCATGCCTGAACCTCCTCCTCCAGCACAAAAATGGAAGAGAGAGATTCCTCTTTCAACGATTCTTTTTCCCCAGAACTTTCTCGCTCTGACATCACACTGGCCAATTGCCAAGCCCTATCGAATCCCCCCCATGTCTCCTCAACCAACGACAAAGCTTGGTGCGTGGTTTAGTTGTACAACCGCTCTGCCTGCTTGCGGGGGATGGTTGTTGTTGTTGGTGTTGTTCTTATTAGCAGGAGGCAATCACATACTGGGGAAAAACTAACCTTTCTAGTTAACACAGCTCATGTTCATGTTCACCCTCCATTTGAATACACGTAACCAATCTTAATCTCCAGTTTAAATACATTAATACATTGAGATGTCTCCTACGTGTCCATGGTCCATGCTATTACAATACAATCCTATCTGTACTATGGTATTCCATCATCTACCCCCCACAGACGTAACTATATATATATATATATATATATATATATATATATATATATATATATATATATATATATATATATATATATATATATATATATATATATATACATACATACATATGTATGTTCACATTTTTCTGCCTGTGTGTCCCTCTGTTCATCCCCTCCCATCCATCACTCCTGTCTGTATGAGCTGGGCTTCAAAATCAAATAGTCGCCATTTTTATTTTTTTTATTTTTTTTGTGTACTGAATCGAGGCTCGTGAAAGAGCTAACATTTCTTTCACAAACAAATCAACCAGACAAACAAAATATATAAAAAGAGGGAGCGGAAGACAAGATGGGGAGAGAAGGGGAAGCACACAAACATAACATTTGAGAGCAGGGAGATGTGTGGGAGGGAGAGGGCTTGGGGGGAGGAGGCGTGGGAAGTGGGGGGGGGGGGGGGGGCGGGAGAAGTATAAAACACAAGGACACCAAGGACTTCCAGGACAGAAGTTGGTATTTCAAAAAAAGTGGATTTGGGGTGAAATTAGCGGGGGTAGAAAAGATCAAGGTTTTGGATGGGGGAAGATAAGAGATGGTGGTGAACAGCTGTTTTAAAGACCTGGAGGGTGGAGTGGGATTGAAGAGAGTGAGGGAGTTTGTTCCAGAGGCGAGAGAAAAGAGGAATGAAGGAGTGAAGGTGAGCAGAGAGTCTTGATTTTGGCAGTTAAACCATAAGAGGGATGCAGGCAGATCTTGTGCGACCTGTCGGAATATTTGGTGGACAGAGCCCAGAGAGAGCTGGGGGGGGGGGGCAAGGCCAGAGAGGAGTCGGTAGAAGACCGAAAGACCACCAACCTGCCTGCGGTGAGTGAGTGAAAGGCCCTTGGAGTTAGCTTCATCGCGGCAGATTCCAATGATTTTGAACGCTTTGGTTTCAACAGCGTGAAGACGAGCTAGGTGTGAGGCAGGAGCACCAGCCCAGAGGGGAGAGCAGTATTCCATTGAGCTGCGGATGAAAGCCTTGTATGTGGTGAGGAGCTCAGGTGTGCCAAGGAAGGACTTCGCACGACGGAGGATGCCCAGTCGGTGACTGGCTTTGGAGGCCAGATTTGAAATGTGGTTTTCCCAGGAAAGATCATGGCAGACAGTGAGACCCAAAAGCTTGAGTGACAGAACTTCTTGGAGAGGATTATTCAGAAAGTGGATGGGAGTGTTGTCCAGTCGGTCTTTTCGGAGAGACATCGTAAGAGTGTGAGATTTGTCAGGAT
Source organism: Myxine glutinosa (assembly GCF_964187855.1). NCBI lineage: Eukaryota > Metazoa > Chordata > Myxini > Myxiniformes > Myxinidae > Myxine > Myxine glutinosa. The sequence goes on from NC_136263.1 coordinate 213,068,259, forward strand.
TGAAGGACATGTTCCACTTGTTTGCCCAGCCTTTGATTTTGTCTAGGTCTGCAGAGAGTGAGGAGACTGCAGACTGCTGATCTGAGGGAGGAGGAATGGAGCGACAGAGAGTAGAGTCATCAGCAAAGAGATAGAGAGGATTTTCAAGAGAGTCAGAGAGATCATTGATGAAGACCAGAAAAAGCACAGGGCCCAGAACACTGCCTTGGGGAACTCCAGCCTGAACAGGAAGAGCCGATGAGAGAAACCCATTCAGGGCCACACATTGACTACGACTAGAGAGGAAGTCCACCAGCCATGCATGGAGATTTCCATGGATACCAAAGGAGGAGCGTTTGGTGAGCAGAGCGGGGTGCCAGACCGTATCGAAGGCACATGATATGTCAAGGGAGATAGCTCTAATTTCCTGTTTGGCGTTGAGGACCTCCATCCATTGTTGAGAAAGCAGAAGCAGCATGTCCAGAGTAGAGTGACCAGGTCTGAAACCAAATTGATGACCAGAGATCAAGCCATTGGAGAAGAGGAAAGATTTCATATCTGAAGCAATGATGGATTCCATGACTTTGCTGATAATTGGTAGAAGGCTGATTGGTCTGTAGTTGCTAGGATCTGTTTCTGCACCTTTTTGTGCAAAGCGGTGATGTTGGCTGATTTCCAAGCAGATGGCAGATGACCTTGAGCAAAAGAGAGGGTGAAGAGAACAGAGAGAGGGAGTGAAAGAGTGGAAGAACAGGATTTTAGGACCCGTGGGCTGATGCCATCAGGTCCAGTTGCAGAATCAGAGTCGAGGGTTGACAGAAACTTTTCCACACCTTTTCAGGAGGAAAGGACACAGAGTCCAGGAGCAGCTGGGTACAACTGGGTATGGTGGGTACAGAGAGGGATGGGTTTGGGACACAAGATTTAGAGGCAAACACAGAGTTGAGGCATTCAGCTTTTTCACGTGCGGAGTCAGCTGTGTAGCCGTTTGAGGTGAGGGAGGGGATGGAGGGGGAACAAACACCAGATACAGATTTGACCAGATGCCACCAGGATTTGGAAGAGGGAGACAGATAAGAGAGTTCGGTCTTGAGAAAGGAGAGATATTGTTTCCTGGCTCTCCTGAGGGTGGACACACACTTGTTTCGGGCTTTGTGAAAGGAAATGAGATTTCCTTCCGTTGGATTTGCTTTCCAGGAGACGAAAGCAAGTTGTTTCTGGGCAACAGCCTCACCACAAGATACCGTGTACCATGGATGGGGAGAAGGGTATGACAACTGAAGACGAGATGGGATAAATCTGTGCATGAGAGAGAGCAATTTACTTTGGAAGAATTCCCAGGATGAGTTGATGTCAGAGGCAGTAGAGATGGGAGACCAGTCCAGATGATTGATGGCTGCTTGAAGACCGTGCCAGTTGGCCTGAGTGAAATGCCAGACTCGTCGACGCTGAGGACGCTCTCTGAGAATGGTCAGAGAGATGTCCACTTTAACAAGCACATTATCAGATGAGCCGATTGGAGCAGAAGAAGAGCAGCGAAGAGTTTGCTCTGTAAGTGTTTTCCTCTCGTGAACAGGAACCGCAGCAAGGTGCTGCTTCGGTGCTGCAGCTACAAGAGTGGGTCTATGTGTGGATATTTGGGAAGATGAGTGCTTTCTGAGAAGAATAAGGTAAGTACCCTGTTTGTGGGGTCTCGACTTTTGAGACTAAATACATGTGTGGCTTTCGGACCTGTGCCCTTGAGGGATTGCTTATTCGTGAGGTCTATTTTACTTGCGTTTGTATTTTTGGAGGTCCCATGGAGTGTTGTGAATGAAATTTGGATAAATGTGGGGGGAAATGAACGTTTTAAAAAACATGGGGAAAAATGAACAGGTCTCTGCTGCTGCTTTGTGAGATGCTTGCATACTAATCTTTTTATAGGATCCCTTTGAAAAAGCTCTTCATGGCCGTGGGGATAGGTGTTCGGACCTGTTTCTTTGGGGTTTTGCTGTTTGTCATTTCCCTGGATTTCTTTTCATGTGTAGAACACGTATATGAACCAATGAACACATCGAGGGACCTCCAGCAATATGATGAATGCATCTTAGATATGACCCTTTTGAAAAATCTTCCTGGCCACAGGGAAAGGAGGAAGGGGGAGGGGGGGGGGGGGGGGGTTGAATACTTTGTGAATGTCACAATAATTATTTCCAGGTGAATTGTTTCTCATTAATAATTATTTGAATTGGCTTTCCTTTTGTGAGTTATTACCTTGTTGATTGGCAGATGGTAAGAGATAGTAAAATACGCTAGGGGATGAATGACCCATTATCAAAGAATCCTTTAAACAATGAATAACCAAACCGAACACGAATTGCATTGAAGTGAAAACCCAAACAATAACAATTTATAAATGTAATTGTTTCGTTTTTGCTTAAATTAGCCATGCTGTCACTGTGGATGGGTTTTTTTTGTCACTGTGGGTGAGAAAAAAGTGGCGTTTATTTCATATATTTACTTTTACCAAACGTGGTAAAACCTCAATTCGAGAGATGACGAGATAATATTACATGATGTGAGAATGTCCTTTTGCTTTGAAGAACGGGAAGAAATGGGCTGCTATTTGACAGCTGATTCCCTCCATTTGCACATTGATGCATTAAATCAATGTAACAAACTCCCCCGGCTCACAGCAAGTCTCGTGTCATCCTCACTCCCGACAAACAATCTTCTGTAACGCTATTAACATTATCCAACACAAGACTCAAACTTGCTCGTCACTTTAGTTCTTTCAATGCTCTTTTTGTCCCCCGTCGCACAGCGGAGCGAAAGGGTGACTATGGTTTTCCCCTCCGTCCGTCCGTCCGTCCGTCCGTGCGTGCGTGCGTAAGCGAAGGACCGCATTCGAATTTGGTGTGTGGGTGCAAGCCACGTCAAAATCCAAGATGGCTGCCGCCATGTATGTCTGATGCCATGTATGTCTGAACCTTGTGAGCTGAATATCTTGAAAAATAAGCGAAGTACCAACTTCTCATCTGGTGTGTGGGTGTATCTAGGCACAAAGAAGAACGCTGTTTAAAATTGGGTCGCCACGTCAAAATCCAAAATGGCGGCCACCATATATATGTCTGAACCTTGTGAGCGAAATATCTTGAAAAATAAGCGAAGTACCAAGTCTAGTTTGGTGTGTGAGTGTATCTCGGCACAAGCAAGAAAGCTGTTTAAAATTGGGTCGCCACTTCAAAATCCAAGATGGCCGCCGCCATGTATGTCTGAACCTTGTGAGATGAATATCTTGAAAAATAAGCGAAGTACCAACTTCTAATTTAGTGCCTGGGTGTATCTCGGCATAAGGAAGAAATCTTTTGAAAATTGGGTCGCCACGTCAAAATCCAAGATGGCCGCCACCATATATATGTCTGAACCTTGTGAGCGAAATATCTTGAAAAATAAGCGAAGTACCAACTTCTAATCTGGTGTTTGGGTGTATTTAGGCACAAGGAAGAACGCTATTGGAAATTGGGTCGCCACGTCAAAATCCAAGATGGCCGCCGCCATGTATGTCTGAACGTTTTGAGCGGAATATCTTGAAAAATAAGCGAAGTACCAACATCTAATCTGGTATGTGGGTGCATCTAGGCATAAGGAAGAATGCTATTGAAAATTGTGTCGCCACGTCAAAATCAAAGATGGCCGCCGCCATGTATGTCTGAACGTTTTGAGCGGAATATCTTGAAAAATAAGCGAAGTACCAACATCTAATCTGGTGTGTGGGTGCATCTAGGCATAAGGAAGAACGCTATTGAAAATTGGGTCGCCACGTCAAAATCCAAGATGGCCGCCTCCATGTATGTCTGAACCTTGTGAGCGAAATATCATATCATAGCATGTTTTCTGCCTTTTCCACTTTGTCAACTCACATCACTTCGCCGACGGGTGACCGAGGCTTAACGCTTGTTCTCTTTGTTCATCCCCTTGCTTGTTTTGTCCAAATTTGGCTCCATGGCCACACTCTCAGTGTGTGACTTTTTACCATCTCTCACCTCACTCTTTCCATGAGTCTAGCTTTGGTTAGAAATATTTTTTGTAGCTTTTCATTTGCTTATTTGTTGCTTCAGTCACACTGCTTCGTTGGTCTGCATAAAGTGGGAGGCTCAACTGCATCGACGTGGATTTCCTGACTTTGGTGACATCTCCTTATAATTTGCCAAAGGATATTTTTGGCATTCCTTAATTAAACATCAACACAAGTCTTGAGCACGGCAGTGTCAGAGAGAAATGACTGGCTGATTAATCTCAATTTTAAATATTTGAAACAGAATTATTCTCTCATTTGCCTGTGTGATATGAAAATCACACCTGTCATTTTAAGTCAACTAGGGCATGCCCGTACTATATATATATCTAAAATTATATCCCCCCCCTCTATTTACATGAAATGGTTTGGTCCAAAGCGAACGGCTTGCGAGTACGGTGACAATCCCCCCCCCCCCCTCTATTTACATGAAATGGTTTGGTCCAAAGCGAACGGCTTGCGAGTACGGTGACAATCCCCCCCCCTCTATTTACATGGAATGGTTTGGTCCAAAGCGAACGGCTTGCGAGTACGGTGACAATCCCCCCCCCCCCCCCCTCTATTTACATGCAATGGTTTGGTCCAAAGCGAACGGCTTGCGGAGTTTGGTAAAGAAATCGCCATAGCTCGGTAACTACTTGTCCGATTAATTTAAAACCTTGAAAAGGCACATCCTCGGGTCCCCAGCAATATACCTGGCAAGTTTCAAGTATATCGGACCGGTAGTTGTCGAGAAACAGCGGTCGCATACACACACACACACACACACACACACACACACACACACACACACACACACACACACACACACACACACACACAGAGATTACTGGAATTATAGATAGATATCAACTTGAAAAATGGATGCTTCATAGAAGTCCAAACACAACACAAAATACAGGTATATAACCTATTGCCTGTAAGGTTATCATCAAGGGCGTCCGGTGGGAAGTTATGGGGGGGCGGGGGGGTGGTCGCTGCCTCGGGGCCCGAGCTTCTCCTGCAACTTATTAAAACAGTACAGTGAAACACCTCATCAGCTCATCCTCATTTCCTCATCGTTACATTTAACAGAAGAACCTGATTTTGCTTTCCTTGTCGGTTGCTGGCTTTCTTGTCGGAAAAAAACAACATTTACTGCTGGTTTTTTTTGGTTTGTTTCTTTGTATACAAGATGGAGGCTCGTGTAAGAGATAACATTAGCCACACAAAAAAAACGGACACACAAAACATACAATAAAGGCAGCGGGAGACAAGATGGGGAGAGAGATGGAAGCACACAAGTACAACAGCAGAGAACAGGGACAACGGAAGATCAGTAGGAAGGAGAGGGTTTGGGGGGAGGAGGAATGGGGATGGGGGGGGGGCGGGGAGACGTATAAAACACATGGACACTGCTGGGCCTTCCAGGAAAGCAGTTGGCATTTCAAAAAAGTGGATCTGGGGTGAATTAACGGGGGTAGAAGAGATCAAGTTTGGGGATGGGGGAAGATAAGAGATGGTGGTGAACAGTTGTTTTAAAGACCTGAAGGGAGGAGTGGGATTGAAGAGGGTGTGGGAGTTTGTTCCAGAGGCGGGAGAAAAGAGGAATGAAGGAGTGAAGGTGAGCAGAGAGTCCTGATTTTGGCAGTTTCACCAGAAGAGGGTTGCTGACAGATCTTGTGCAACCTTTGGGAATATTTGGGGGACAGAGGACAGACAGAGCTGGGGGAGCTTGGGCGGAGTGGAGTCGGTAGAAGACAGAAAGACCACCTACCCACCTGCGTTGAGTGAGTGAAAGGCCCTCACAATCAGCTTAATCGCTGGAGATTCCAAAGATTCTGAAAGCTTTGGTTTCAACAGCGTGAAGCCGAGCTAGGTGCGAGGCAGGAGCACCAGCCCAGATGGGAGAGCAGTATTCCATTGAGCTGTGGATGAAAGCCTTGTATGTGGTGAGGAGCTCAGGTGTGCCAAGGAAGGACTTCGCATGACGGAGGATGCCCAGTCGGCGACTGACTTTGGAGGCCAGCTTGGAAATGCGGTTTTCCCAGGAAAGATCATGGCAGATAGTGAGACCGAAAAGATTGAGTGACAGAACTTCTTGGAGAGGATTGTATTGAATGATGGAGAAGCCTTTTGTCAATATCAGGCTTTTTTAAAAACTTGAATCAAGCAGGGTCTAAGAAACAAATGCAAATACAACAAGAGTATATTAAAGCTAATAGTTTACGAATATTAAGTGAGGTAATATAATCGAGCCATCGCACAGAGTATCTCTCTAAATCTTAACAGCATCAATCATTGTCTGACTTTGGCTCACAGCAGGCCAAGTCTTGCCCGAGCATGCGCGGCAGATCGAAAATAGCCTTAAGCCCCTAGCGACCGACACCTTCAATTCCTATTCTTCTTCACAATCACCACAATCGTCCCCACTGGAAAAATGAAGCTCCTAATCGTAGCAAATCAAAATCAATCTAAATAACAATAATATTTGATAAATGTCAAACTAAAATGGCACCAGGATGGTTTCGATGACAAAGCAGAATATCATCAAATCTATGGCAGATCACATATTCAAACGATTTGGAGATCGGCAAGACCGACCACCACGTGTTCGGGAAATACCTGGCTCAGGAGTACGTTTACCTCCTCCTGTGGCATCTCCTCGATTGTCAGGAGATTTTTCAGAGTGGTTGACACGAAATCTATCTCTGGCTAACCCTTGATAGGTACAGCAGACTTCTCGGAAAACCCTTTGAGTGACTTTACATGCGACTCAGGGTCCCAAATTCTATCCACAACCTACCCACGTGGCGCGAGATGACGAACTGACACTGTGGTCTTGCGACCATCAGCTAAGCGAACATGAGCATACTCCTCTTTCGCTTCAAGAAGATTCACTTCAACAATGAGCGACTCATATTTGCTTTGACGTATAGATTGACGTAACAATACAGGTCCTGGTTCTAACAACCATTTCAGTAACGAATGTCCACTAGAACCATGACGATGATAGGAAAACAAGCGTTCATGCGGTGTCATGTTAGTGGCCATGGCCAATAAAGACCAGATCAAATGTAGTGTGCCAGGCAGCACCGTTTCCCACTGGCTGACCAAAAGGTCACGTGATTTGAGTCGCATCGAAACAGCACGCCAGATTAGCCCATTGTACCGTTCCACCAAACCATTGCCTTGCAGATTAGAGCTGGTCGTTCGACTGGAGGCTATACCTCTTTCCTGAAGGAATTGTTTTATCTCTCAAGACAAGAAAGCGGCACCACGATCTGAATGAATATACGCTGGGCAACCAAACAGTGCGAATAACTCAGAGAGCCATTAATCACTGAATTTGAAGAGAGATCTCCACAAGGAAAAGCAAATGGAAACCATGATTACTCATCTACTATCGTGAGCATGTAACGTTTAGAGGTGGCCGTCGGGAGGGGACCTTTAAAATTAATTTTCAGTTGCTCCCACAGTTCAGTGGCTTTGATAAAAACCCATCGATGCGGTTTATAAAATTGCAGTTTCAGTTGAGCGCAAATAGGACAAGAACTACAGACTCGCTTTACGTCCTCAACGGAGTGGAGAAGATTTTGACATCGAACAAAATTAGCCAGAAGAGTGACTCCCAGGTGACAGAGCGAATCATGCAGCTCCCGCAATCCCCCCTCAGATCCCACAGTCACACAGAAAGCATGAGAAAATGCATCAGCAGCTACATTGTCCTTGCCAGAGCGATATACGATGTCGTAGCCGAATTCCGCAACCTTGATATGCCACCTAGCGATTTTCTCATTCTTTCTCTTCTGGGAATGTTGATCCTCAAACATAAAAGCTACAGATCACTGGTCTGTGATCAAATAAAGTGTTTTCCAAGAAGAAAGTGTTTCCACGAAGCAAGGCCACCACAATGGCGTAAGCTTCCTTCTCAACAGACAAGTGGCGCCTCTCACTTTGTGATAACGTTCTCGAGAAGAAGGCCACGGGTCGGCCTGACTGATTCGAGGAAGCTGCAATTGCATACTCGGAGGCATCAGTCTCAACAACGAAGGGCACACCGTCATCAATTGACATGACTACCGCTCGTACAATATCATTAATCAAATTGTGAAAAGCCAATTTTGCAGCTGAAGGCAACAGAAATTTTATGCTTTCAACCAGAGGACAAATTTTCTCGGAATACTTCGGGATCCATTTGGAATAATGTGTGAACAGCCCCAGGCTTTTTCTCAGCATTTCTAAGTCACGAGGAGGTGGCATTTTCAATAGAGGTTGCAACCGGGACATGTCAGGATGAATCGAGCCTTCGGAAATGGTATATCCCAAAAGATTGATAGTTTTAGCTGAGAAAGTGCATTTGTCATTATTGAGTCAGTTTGTACTTGCGAACTACATCCATAAATCGTTTGAGGTTATTGTCATGCTCCTGTGTTTGTCCACATAGTGACATTTTCCACAAAAACAAATGTGTCTTTGAGATTCTCTTGAGAGACTATGTCATTGATTGCTCGTTGAAAACATGCGACTCCATTTGTTACCCCAAAGGGTAAACAGTAAAACTGATCGTCGCTGACCTGACTCGAAAGCAGTGTACTGCTTATCAGACTCTCGGATGGGAATTTGGTGGGAGGCACTATGCAAATCCAAGGGAATAAATACTTGATATTTAGCCACCTCTCCTACCATTGTGCCCATACGTTGCAAGGGGTACACGTCTAGTTGCGTAAAATGATTTATAGTTTGGGAATAGTCTATCATCAGCCGTTTCCGGTGATTAGGGCTGGTTGTCACCAATACCTGAGCCCGCCACAGCAACTCACTCGGTTCGATAATACCTTCGTTGAGAAGTTTCCTGGTCTCCATAGCAACAAACTTCACATCCTCCCAAGTAAGTCCTATCAACTTCACAGCGATTGGTTTACAATCTGCAGTTAAATTGGCAATACAGCGATGGCGGATCGACAACTACCTCTGCCAGACTACAGACTGAGAAGGTAGGGTTAAGTACCCCTAAAGTGCATATTTAAATCAGCATGCCTTCGCAAAAAATCATGACCCAAGAGTAGATCAGCACATAAGTCCATCTGTACCATCAGTTTCACGTTCTTGTACTTAGTCTCATTAGTTCCTATAGTTCAGGAGCCAGAATCTGCTCAAAATGGTTTCGTGCAACACCCACTACACAGTTGGTTTGTCACTTCCAGGTGATTGGGGAACATCTATAGAACAAATCCAGCCCTGATGTACAGTTGAATTGTGGCAGCAACAATAAATGGCAGCCACTTTTCTATGACGGGCGTGGAGTCCGAGGCGTAAATCTGAGGTTTTAACGGATTTCATTTATTTATTTTTTCTCTTAGCCCCTACAGGCAAGATACATCCAATTTTGTTGTGAAAGTTTCATTCATGAGTATGAGACATCTATATGTGTATGTTATAAAATAGTTTTATATTTCGCATGTCATAGCTGTTCATATAATTATGCAAAAATAATATCGCCTAATTCGAGGAATTCCTGAAATTTCCAAATATTTTGCTGTCAAAACATTTTACACAGTTGTCTATGCGTTGAAATAGTATTGATGTGATGAAATATCATATTATTGTTGTAACATGAAACTGCACTTTGTATTTTGCAGTTGTCTGAATAAGAAGCAAGGAACATAACAATCTAAGCATGGCGAGCGAGAGTAGTGCAGAGGAATCTTTCCCACATCTACCACAAAAACGCATGAAACTAATCGATTGGAAAAAATGCATCATCTGCCAAACAAGCACAGCTTCAGATTTAAGGAAAGCAGGTGATGAAGGAATTGCAAGTTTGTATCAGCTGCAAAATACAGACGTGATGAAACCTACCAACGTCTCGAGACTTCTGTTGAAACGTTGCACACAATTGTGCACACACGTTGCTCACAATGCGTCATATGACCACCCAAAGATGATCGTGCAATCACCAGATACTGACGTTGCAGTCATATGCATACACATGTATGCCCACAATGAGATGCCACAAACTTTGGTTTCGTACTGGAATAAAGCAAAAGTTACGATACATACCAATCCACGAAATAGTCTTGGCCATTGGTCCAGAAGTATGCAAAGCACTCCCATCATTGCATGCACTAACAGGAAGTGACACGATGAGTGCCTTCAGTGGAATTGGTAAGAAGACAGCTTTGAGGAAGCTTCAGGACGGTAAAGACCACCAACAGAAAGTGTCACAACTGGGAGATATTATCCCACCGACAGAGGATACTGTCTGTGCTTATGAATGGTTCATATGCTCCCTGTACACAACAGCTCAGGCAGCAGGTGACATGGTGGACGAAATCAGATATTGGATGTTCTGTCAGAAAAGGCAGAAGTGTGAATTTCTACCACCAACGTCTGACAGTATTAGGCAACACATTTCTCGAGCTAACTATCAGTCATTCATCTGGAAGAAGTCATTGCTCCCCAACCTAGCACTACCAAAGCCAGATGGTAATGGATGGAACATCGAAGATGGAACTCTCCAGCCCACCCACATGACCAAAGACCCTGCTCCAGTTGGACTAGTTGAGCTGACAAGTGTCAGAGGCGTGCAAGTGTAAAGTGTCTGCACGTCAACGCAGCCACGTATGTGCCTGCAAGATCAATAACATGGCATGCACATAAGCCTGCACTTGCATGGGAGGTGAACAATGCAAAAACTCAAACAAAGAACCTACCACAAGTGACTCAGAAGATGATGATGAGGAAGATTAATGATGACATTTTCGTGATTTTATACCACTTAGAGGATGATTCAGTAGCAAAATATGTGTGTTTATTTTAATAATACAACAAATAACATGTAATATGTTAACATTGTAATGTTCAGTGAATGACTATGGTTATGATATGCAGCCAGATTTGACCTGGTGAGATATTTTTGCTGAGATTACTTGTGGACTTTTGGTCATAACAGGAGTGGGGTTGATGATTTAAGGGGAAATGAAATCTATATTTTTCTGACTTTACTTAAGGATTGTCCAATTTTGTTTCTTGAAAAGATCATAAAGATATATCGTATTATAACCATAACCACATTTGAACAACGTAAAGATGATATTGCATAATTACAGTCGAAAGGCAAAAACTACATAGTTCAGCGATTTTGTGTGTTTTGGGTATAATACAAGGTATAATAATAATAAAAAAATTTAAATCATACTTGAACAGCATAACGAAAATCCTCTCATACTTCCCACTATCCTTTTAATTATAATGTTGAAGAATCCCTGTTGGAAGAGCTGAAAAAACAAAAATACCCAAACAAAATCGTCAATTACGAGCTTTACGCTACCCCCTTAATAGAAAAGTGGCTGCCATTTATTGTTGCTGCCACAATTCAACTGTACATCAGGGATGGATTTGTTCTACAGATGTATCCCAAGCACCCTGAAATGACAAACCAACTGTGTAGTGGGTGTTGCACGAAACTCATTTTCTAGGCCTCTCTTGAAAACTGGCTCCTGGACACCTAGTTCCACAACACAATATCCCCTTATTTCTTGATGTAACGATGATGATGCCATATACACTGTTTTCCCCATGGGGAGGATCAGCCAGGCATGGCGCTTCACCAATGCAGCACTCACGTAGCTGTCCCAACTCCCCGTGTCGATCAGCGCATCGGCGACCTCACCATTCACCGTAATCTTGACCACAGCTTTAGCTACACTGTAGGGTGAAATAGCAGAGAGCATAATGGCTTCCAACTACATACCAGCAGAAGTGGGTCTGACTGTTTTGAAAGCTCGGCACACCTTGGCATAATGTCTTTTCTTCCCACAGTTATTACATATGGCATTGTGAGCCGGACATTGGATACGCAGATGTCTTCGATATCTGCAGAAATGACATTTGGTAGTTGCTGATGTGGTCGTCATTAACTTGGGAGTTGACTCCTCCGCCGATGATGGCTCAATCGACCATTCCTTCCGATTCCTGGAGTGGGGTTGAGTAGCGGAGACGTTGATCGGAGTATCCTGAGATTGATCGAGTGTCTGCATCTCCCCTCATCGTCCCTCTGATGTCGAGGACATTCACAGGAAGATAAGATATCCAGTAAGAGTCCGAACGTGTCTGAGCAAGTTGCAAGGGCCTGTTCATAAGAATCATGAAGATCACCAAGTCATTTTCCAAGAGACGTTGTCGTATATGAGGCAATTGCAGACCAGTTATAAAAGCATCACACATTAAATCATCTTGAAGTTCCTTCAACGTTCCAATCTGAAAGTTCCAATCTCTACTCAAGTGTCTCAAAACTTACACAAATTGCTCAAGAGTCTCCCCTGGCTCCTGACGGCGGGTAGCTAGTAGATGGCGAGCATAGATCGTTCAATGAAGCTTAATGTACAAAGTCTCGAGAGCCTCGCAAGCGTCAGTGTAGGTCGCACAATGGGCGAAATACCGATAGACGGACTTAGACACATGACTAATGAGCACATCGAGCTTATCTGCATCCGTAACTTCATCGGACTCGTAAGCCCGAAGGTATCGTCTGAAGATGAGGATCCAGGGAGCCCACTCCTTGCCAGCATTAGCAGTGTTAGGATCCATGGCAAACTCCTTCAGTTTCAACATCTTGTCCATGGTGATCAGAATTCAAGTTTAATAAATTGTAATGAATGATGGAGAAGCCTTTGGTCAACATCAGCCTTTATTAAACTTGAATCAAGCAGGATCTAAGAAACACATTCAAATACAAAAAGAGTATATTAAAGCTAATATATTACGAATGTTAAGTGAGGTAATACAATCGAGCCATCTCGCAGAGTACTCTCAATCTTACCAGCATGAATCATTGTCTGACTTTAGCTCACAGCAGGCCAAGTCTCGCCCGAGCATTTGCGTGGCTAGATATTAAATAGCCTAAAGCCCCTAGCAGTCGACACCTTTAATTCGTCTTCTTCTTCACAATCACCACAAGGATTGTTTAGAAAGTAGATGGGAGGTTTGTCCAGTTGGTCTTTTAGGAGAGACATAGTAAGAGTGTGAGATTTGTCAAGATTGAAAGACATGTTCCACTTGTTTGACCAGTCTATGATTTTGTCCAGGTCTGCAGAGAGTGAGGAGGCTGCAGACTGCCGATCTGAGGGATATGGAATGGAGCGGCAGAGAGTGGCGTCATCAGCAAAGAAATCGAGAGAATTTTCGAGACAGATGGAGAGATCAATGATGAAGACCAGAAAAAGCACAGGGCCCAGAACACTACCTTGAGGAACTCCAGCCTGATCAGGAAGGGCAGATGAGAGAAATCCATTCAGAGCCACACGTTGACTAAACCAGAGAGTAAGTCTGCAAACAATGCATGGAGGTTTCCAAGGATACCATAGGAAGAGTGTTTGGTGAGCAGAGGCGGGGTGCCAGACTGCATCGAAGGTACGTGATATGTCAAGGGAGGCAGCTCTGATTTCCTGTTTGGCATTGAGGACATCCATCCATTGTTGAGAAAGCAGAAGCAGCATGTCCAGAGTAGAGTGACCTGGACTGAAACCAAATTGATGATCAGAGATCAATCCATTGGAGAAGAGGAAGGATTTGATATCCGAAACAATGATGGAGAGAAAAAAGAGAACAGAGAGAGGGTGTGAAAGAGCAGCAGACCAGGATTTTAGGACCCGTGGACTGATGCGGTCTGGTCCAGTTGCAGAATCAGAGTCGAGGTTTGACAGAAACTTCTCCACCTTGTCAGGAGAGAAGGACACAGAGTCCAGGGTCAGCTGGGTTCGACTGCATAAGGTTGGTACAGAGAGAGATGGGTTTGGGACATAAGATTTTGAGGCAAACACAGAGTTGAGGCATTCGGCTTTGTCATGTGCGGTGTCAACTGTGCAGCCATTTAAGGTAAGGGAGGGGATGGAGGGAGAACAAACACCAGAAACAGATTTGACTAGATGCGACCAGGATTTGGAGGAAGGAGACAGGTTTGAGAGTTCAGTCTTGAGAGTAGAGAGATAGTGCTTCCTGGCTCTCCTGAGGGTAGAAACACTCTTGTTCCGAGCTTGGTGGAAGGGATGGAGATTGCCTTCAGTTGGATTAGTCTTCCAAGAAGCAAAGGCAAGTTGTTTCAGGGCAACTGCCTCACCACAAGATTCGGTGTACCATGGACAGGAGGAAGGGTATGACAACTGAAGACGAGATGGGATAAATCTGTGCATGAGAGAGAGCAGTCTACTTTGGAAGAATTCCCAGGAAGAGTTGATGTCAGAGGCAGTAGAGATGGGAGACCAGTCCAGATGATTGATGGCTGCTTGAAGACCATGCCAGTCGGCCTGAGTGAAACGCCAGAATCGTGGTCGCTGAGGAGGTTCTCTGAGAATGGCCAGAGAGATATCCACTTTAACATGTGAAATCTTAATGGTAGTTTTAAACTTTACAGAAAATGGTTATTAACCAGAAATGTGCATTACAAAGAGATGGGTTTGTATCCTATTTGTCCAAAAAAAATTATTAGCCATCTTCTCACGTATTTTTTTGCCAATCTTATGGAGAAATAGTGTTCAACAGTCGAGGGTGCGAATTGACTTGATTGGTCAAATCACCCACTATCTCCTTTATGTTAGATCATACAGCTAAATATAAGTGACCATTTGTTTTTCTCGGTAAAATAATCAGATAAATGACAAGGACAAATAATAATTATGTCCTTGTGTGCATTTTATTATATACTGTTTCAGGCCGTTTGTCTGGAGCATTCCATGATGCTTTGGACAAATGGACTGTACTGTATGTTTCGTACTCTGCAACACGTACGAGGTGCACTAACTTCTACTTCTATAATATATTTGTTAATACTTTATTTATTTACTTTTCAACACTTGTACTATGAGCTAAAAAGGCTGCTGGTGTGATTTTGCTTTATTTATGAGCTCCTTGCTACTCTAATTTAGGATCTTCATTAAAGAAAGTTCCTTAAAAAGTAATAAAAAAAGACAAAGGGTCGGGGGCGCCGAGGTTGTTTGCCTTGGGGCCCGTGCTGGCTCTCGACGCCCCAGTCTCTTGTTCTCTTTCCATTTCTAAACAAGTAGGTATGTGTTCCTCCATGAGCCTCAATCAACAAATAAAATAGATACCCCGTATAAAAATCATGACAAAAAGCTCAATGATTTACCTGCCAAAGTTTAAAATCAGCAACACATGCACATGATCCATTATTATCAAATGGACCATAACTGGGAGTGCAAGTTTGCAAGTTCTGCAAAGCATGTGCCACAGAATAAACAGCCAAATACACTTTGTAAGTGAATCGAAGATGAGAAACATCTGTGAAAACCGTTTCAACTTGTTCTAATTCCTCGAGGCCTGTGCAGGCTTTCAGATTTGGTTCCTCATTACTGTTCCAGGAGCAATTGAAGGTGTTGGACCAAAATTCCAGAATATAATCTTCAATTTCATCACCAAAAGAAAAAATGTCATCCTTTCGAGCTGCGTCGAGAATTTTGGTGTGAGTTTCTGAACTCCCAGGATCAGTGTTCTTCAGCTGAATTTTGGTGAATTGTTTCCGTAACAGCACAAATGCTAAATTCCTCGCAGTTTCATTGTGTTCTAAACAAATGCAAACATTGCTTTTAATGGATTCCATGTGGTCATCAAATATGTTGCACTTGTTTAGCTTTTCCTCCTCTCTGAAATATATTTCATTGATCTCATCAAACAAAAATGTGCAATTTTGATTTTGTAGCCTCTTTATAAAAGTTGAGTTTTCATCAATTGCGTGATCCCTCATACTCAGATGCAGGCCAGTAAGAACGTTACCCTTCCGAGGACGAATGTTCAACAAAAAATCTTTAAAACCTGGAATTTTTCCTGGTGGCAAAGCTGTTCCGATTGTTGTTTCAAACACATTCAAGAACGATGCAACCAGAACTTTGGAGTCCACCCAGGCCTCACTAGCAATCCAAGTTTTGCCTGAAACATTCCTTCGTAACAATGCTTCTGCCATAGGAATGATATTTACGTCTTCGGCAAAGAGTAATATCACGTTTGCTTTTGTGTTCGCAATAGTTTCACCTGCAGAATATTTTTCCATTCGTACAAATCATAATAAGTTTGATTAAATAAATTATCATGTGAAGTGCTTCTTAAAGCACCACAGAAAAGCTTCGTCACAAATGATCTTATATCACAACAAACAGTTATCACAAGAAAACAAGTTATCACAAAAAAAAAAAGTTCATTTCAAGTTATATGATTTTTATAGTTTTCTATCTGATAAATTTTGAATTCTGATGAAAATTCCTGATCATCTGCGCCACCATTGGGGGATGGAGGTCATGTTTTCGCCCCTGTCTGTTTGTCTGTCTGTTTGTGAACAAAATATCTCAAAAAGTTGAGGACGGATTCGGCCGAAATTTGGCAAAGATGTAGCGAATGTGACAAGAACGAAATGATTATATTTTGGTGAAAATCCGGATTTGATCTGGATCTGAGAAATTTTAAAATGATCCGACTACTAGAATTTTTTAAGCGATTCTTCACCATTGGGAGATAGGGGCAAATACGATACATAGCAGGATATCTCAAAAAGTTATGGATGGATTTGGATGAAACTGTTGGACAGGTTGTGTGTGTGTGACAAGGAAGAATAGAATCAATCTTGGTGAAGATCTGGATCCGGATCCAGCTAGTAGACCACATTTTAAAATTGAACATTTTAAAATTACCTGAAAATACCTGAAAAAATACAAAATATATACCTGAAAAATCTTCCATTTTGCAAATAAAAAATACACAAATTATTTCACCACACATGATTTATGGCATTGCATGGATGTATGAGTTAAGTTTCTTCATAATATAATGAGAAAGACAATCAACTTGTCAACTCCTGTTATAAACAACTTGTGTGTACACCGTTGGTCTTGTGCGTTATTCTGTTTGTTTGTCTGTCTGTCAATCACCTACAGGTCACAATTTTAAACCGATTTTCGCGAGACTTTACCAGATGGTAGAGTTGATCATAAGGAAGAAGCCTATTGGTTTTTAAGTCAAAGGTTAAAGGTCATCCTAAGGTCAAATTTCTAAAATTGTCATTTTTCATCCGATTGACTTGAAAATTGAAAAGCATTTGAATATTGAGTCACTAAATTGGGAAACCAACTATTTTTGAGGTCAAAAGGTCAAAGGTCATGTGGGAGGAATTATTAAGCAGAATAAAGTAGGTGAGTTATCATCTGCATTCTCACCGAAATTATCAGGATAGAAAATCGTGCAATGTTGGACTCCTGCAGAGGCAATGTTAGACCACCTCTTGTCTTGGTTCCTTACAAACTAAGCAATGGTAAATCAACTTGGTATAGTTTGTATGTACTGTAATTCTATTTCTTCAAGAATAAGAGTGATCTAGTTAGATATATATTGTGCTTTAATCCTTCTGTACAATGTTACATACTATGATTCATTCATATCATGATGAAATATTGTTGCCTGTGTATATATATATATATATATATATATATATATATATATATATATATATATATATATATATATATATATATATATATATATATATATATTGAATGGATAAAGCTCTTTGACTGAGTGTCGCTAGCATACAAACATGGTAATTATGGCTGAAGGAATGTCACAGGCCATGTAGAGAATGTTATGCATGAAGCAAGGAAAAGTTGTAAATCCACTCAATGGCACTGCTGGGACAATGTTTATGATTGAGGCTACGAAGGTTGCAGGTACACTTGGCTGAGTAAACTAGCCTGGAATGTCACAGATGAGTAGAGAGTTATGGTAAACCTTAAAACGAGATCTTCGTCCTTGCGTGCACACAAGCCAAGCAATAATAAGCATTAATCAGATGAACGTTGTTTGACATTTCACCCACAAAGGGAGTAAGTAATGATAAAATATAAGTTGTCCTGCGCTGACACATGGGGCTATGTAAACACCCACATCGGAGTTGTATTTAAGTGGGGGTAAGGTTTCTACAATATTTGGAGTTTGGCTTTATGCTTGTACCAGACCAAGCTCCCCACACGTGTGATGTAATAAACAATCTTATTATTTGAGTTTTGCATTTTGAGTTCAATTAAAGGATTGAATTGTTTCGACAAATTGGCGCAGCGAGCAGGGCTTATCAGATCTGGGGGAGAGGAAGACGAATTGTCGCCGGGTAGAACAGCAAGCACTCCAGTCAGCACAGCAGGGTTAAAGGGTGAGATACCTTTTTAAAACTCTGTAATCGAGTGCGTTGCTTTCACTTGGCAACCTGTTCTGCCCTCCCTTTCCAGACAAATGTGAGCCAGGACCAACATTTAAAGGTAAGAAGACAACGATCATTTATGACATAAAATTGGGGTGGATCCAGGAAGAAATAAGTTAAGCCAAGGAAGGAATAGAATCATTGTGTACTAATCAATAGTAGAATCAATAGGTAAGGTTATCTGAGGACTGCCTGGTGCAGGTGAAAGTGAACTAGGGTACAAGGATGGGGGACAGAACAGGGAAACCGAAATTGGATGGTTCCCCTGAGAGAAGGATATATGCTGAATGCATGTGTAAAACTGTGGAACGAGTACAGTGAAAGATTTGAAGTTATGGGCAGAATGGATGGCAGGACAAGGTTGAATTTCCAAGAGGAAGGGACATTTAATATGGAACGGATGGAAAATTTTGGAAAATAATTACAAAAACAGGAAAAAGGATAAACAAACAAGAAGATGGGTAGATTGGAACATTTCACAGAAAAGCACTAGGAGGTCCAGGAACCAGTCAGGGATGTAGAGTAATGCCAAGGGCTTGTGCCAGGGGCTGCGGGCAAGAGTGTTTCAAAGTGGCAAGCTTGAGAGACAGCTTGGATACTCGAAGGTCATTGAGCCAGGAACAGATTGGGATTGAGAAATCCGAGGGGACGAGAGACTGACAAGTCCCACTAATTGACTAAAGCATCCAACCGATCGATACTAAAAACAAAAGGATCCTCAAAAATTGAGTAGGGTTTTGTGGGTTTTTTTTGTGGTTAAGTGGTAAGGGTGTGGGTGATAATTCACCCACCCTCCATGTAAATGTGGTGTATTTGTAAAGTCTGAGAAGTTGAACTATCGAGTTGTTGCGTTGTGAGATTGTCGAGTTTTGAGCGGTATTGGTGAAATAGTTCTGTGTACAACGTTTTGTTGTATGTGTGTATGACATGGAGTGTAGATAAGTTGTGTCAGAATGAGTATTTGCTTACTGTGGTTGATCCTGAGCTGGTAGGATAAATTAGAGATAATATTTTGTTTGTGCTGTGAGAAAGGTGGTAGAGTGAATTAATGAAGATAAAAGGAAGCAGATTTTACCTGCAGTTCCAAACTGTCTTGAGGGTGTGCGTTGCTCGGTATATAAAGGGTACTGGAGGTATACAGTGACTCCTACTGCCATAAAGGTCAAATTGATTGGAAAACTGAAATTGCATACATAATTTGTGGATGGATATTTTGGTAAATAAAGAAGATGATTCATTGATGCTTCCACAGGTGTGGCAAATTGTTACACTCTGACAGTTGTCAGGTGTGAGAAACCCATTGGATGAATAGAAAGACCCATAAAATTTTAAATCCTGTGAAAATCGTAAAATCTGAGAATAAAAAGAATTAAGCTTGTTTTTCAAAGAAAAAAACAGAAAAATTGAATCGGTAATCCAGTGTGAAAATGCGAAAACCATAAAAAAAATATCACTAGATCCATCTCTCGATATGTGTGCACTGTATGGAAAGATGGAACAGTGATATTTTGAAAGCAAGTCATGAAGCCAAGTGGCTTAAATAGTCAAGCAGGCACGTCAACAAAACCATTGGTGAGGAATGGTTGGCTTGGCAAGTAATAGCAACCTGATTGGTAACTGAACACACCCAAGGTGTGCTACACATATTGAAGATCCTTTCTTTTAATTTGGTGGCTTGTGCAATGGGAAAGTTAATTTCGGGTAAAAAATGAAATATATCATAATCGTTTACAAAGGTGTAATTATATATATCTATTTTTGAGGTTTGATGCAGATTTGGCCTGTCAGTGTGTTGCGAAAGGCATGAGCTGTTTAGCCTAGCAAGGGTGTTTGCCCTGTGCGGAGATTTGGAATTGGTCTACCTTGTGTGCAACGTGTAGTATATTTTAGCAGAGGCTGTTAACGAATTACCGAGACGATGAACAGTAAGGATGTTAAAGGCATTAAAAGAAAAAAGTTTTAAAGCATGCATTTATTTATATCCACGCAGATTGAGCATGGGAATTGAACTAATCTTGTGAAGGAAACGTAAAAATCGGATATTGTGTTCAAGAGATATCGTTTAATACGAAAAATATTACATACGCAGATTCAAAACGTTCTCGTAATACGATGGTTGTCTCGATCTATGAGAGCCAAGATTCAAAGTGCGTGATTTGGAGTATTGTTGTTTGGAATGAAGAAATGATGTGAGGGTTTCTCCGTTCTGACTGTGATATTTGTGGATTCGCCATATGCAGATTCACCATTGACTGGGGATAGAACCATTCAGACGAGTACCTTGCTGAAAAAATTAAATAATAGGAGATTTTCTCCTACCCGGCTTGATCTGTGGTTGCTTGTGTGAGCTGCACACCTGGACAAGGTTGGGGGCAGTGTGTGGCTTACAAGGTCGGGCTGGGCCAAAGGGGGTGCAGAATTAATACAAACCAGTTGTCTGTTGTGCTGTCAAGAGCTGGCTATCAGATTGAATTATGTCTGAGTATGAATGGACAGGTCCTTGGAGATAAGGCCGAAAAAAAAAAATTGCTTGTCTCTGGTCAGACCAAAGATCCAGAATTGATGCGGCGATGCGGTTTTTTTTTCTTTTCTTTTTTTGAAAAGCATGGATTGCACATATAGAGGTGTTTTTTTTTGTGTCCTCATGCCTTGCAGTGCTCCTCATGTGCCGTGGCGCCGTCCAGAGAGAAATTAAAGACAGTCAATAATAATAATAATAATAATAATAATAAAGGAGTCTTATATACAGTCACGTGAAAAAGTAAGTACACCCCATGTAAAGTTTTGACTTTTTCAACATATTTCAACATTACAGCTATTTGATCTTAATTTCAACAATATTGATAGATAAAGGTGATATAATATAACAAATATCATGAAACATTTACATTTTGTAGTCCATTGTATAATTTAAATAAACATCAATGCAAATTTCGCATGTGGAAAAAGTAAGTACACCCTTGGCTCTAATAGGTGGTATTGCCCCCTTTGGCAGAAACAACCTCAATTCGGCATTTCTTATAACTGTCTACCAGTCTCTGACATCGACTGGGAGAATTTTTTCCCCTCTCCTCCATGCAGGATTATTTCAGCTGTGCGATGTTTGAGGGGTTTCTTGCATGCACAGCTCGTTTCAAATCCCCCACAACATCTCGATGGGATTTAGATCCGGGCTTTGACTTGGCCATTCCAGAACCCTCCATTTCTTTCATTTCAGCCATTCCTTGATGGATTTACTGTTATGTTTAGGGTCATTGTCATGTTGCAAGGTCCACGTTCGGTTGAGCTTCACCTTTCCGACAGATGGCCTCACATTATCCTCAAGCACCCCCTGGTGCAATGAAGAATTAATAGTGGATTATATGATGGTGAGCTGCCCAGGCCCTGATGCAGCAAAGCTGCCCCAAACCATAATATTTCCACCACCATGCTTTACAGTTGGTATCAGGTTCTTGTGGCCAAATGCTAAATGCTGTCTTTGGTTTTTGCCAAACATGTCTTCTGGTATTGTGGCCAAATAGCCCTAGCTTTGACTCATCTGTCCAGATCACATTGTTCCAGAAGTGCTGGTCTTTGCCTAGGTGTTCATTGGGAACCTTTAGTCTTGCCCTGATGTTCTTTCTGGACAGCAAAGCTTTCCTCCTGGCACACCTCCCATGTCGATCAAATTTATGCAGCCTCTTTCTAATGGTAGACTCCTGCACTTTGACATCAACAGTGGCAAGAGCTACCTGTAGGTCCAGTGATGACATTCTGTGGTTCTTAGAGACTTCTTTCAGCATCTTGCGGTCTGCTCTTAGGCTGAACTTGCTGGGGTGGCCTGGCCTGAACAAGTTGGCAGTTGTTTGGAATCTTCTCCACTTGTAGATGATCTTCCGGACAGTCGAATGATTGATTTCAAGTTGTTTGGAGATCTTTTTAAATCCATTCCTAGACTCGTAGGCATCTATAACCTTCTTTCTGAATGCCTCAGAGAGCTTTTTTGATCTAGGCATGGTGACGCCGCACACTTTTTTTTTTTTTTTTTTGTATACAAGATCGAGGCTCGTGAAAGAGCGAACATTAATCACACAGAAAGACAAACAGACACACAAAACAAATAACATCGGGAGCGGTAGACAAGATGGGGAGAGAGGGGGAAGGACACAAACACAACATTTGAGAGCAGGGACCGAGAGACATGGAGACATCGAGAGAACTGTGGGAGGGAGAGGGCTTTGGGGGGAAGGCATGGGAAGGGGGGGGGGGGGTGGGAGAGGTATAAAACATATGGACACTGCCAAGACTTCCAGAAAAGAAGTTGGAATTTCAAACAAGGTGGATCTGGGGTGAATTAGTGGGGGTAGAAAAGATCAAGGTTTTGGATGGGGGAAGATAAGAGATGGTGGTGAACAGCTGTTTTGAAGACCTGGAGGGAGGAGTGTGATTGAAGTGAGTGTGGGAGTTTGTTCCAGAGGCGGGAGAAAAGAGGAATGAAAGAGTGAAGGTGAGCAGAGAGCCGAGATTTCGGCAGTTCAACCATCAGAGGGTGGCTGGCAGATCTTGTGCGACCTGTAGGAATATTTGGGGTACAGAGCACAGAGAGAGCTGGGGGAGCAAGGCCGGAGAGGAGTCGGTAGAAGACAGAAAGACCATCTACCTGCCTGCGGTGAGTGAGTGAAAGGCCCTCAGAGATAGCTTCATCGCGGGAGATTCCAATGATTCTGAAAGCTTTGGATTCAACAGCGTGAAGCCGAGCCAGGTGTGAGGCAGGAGCACCAGCCCATAGGGGAGAACAGTATTCCATTGAGCTGCGGATGAAAGCCTTGTATGTCGTGAGGAGCTCAGGTGTGCCTAGGAAGGACTTCGCACGACGGAGGATGCCCAGTCGGCGACTGGCTTTGGAGGCCAGCTTGGAAATGTGGTTTTCCCAAGAAAGATCATGGCAGATGGTGAGACCCAAAAGCTTGAGCGACAGAACTTCTTGGAGAGGATTGTTGAGAAAGTAGATGGGAGGGTTGTCCAGTCGATCTTTTCGGAGAGACATAGTAAGAGTGTGAGATTTGTCAGGATTGAAAGACATGTTCCACATGTTTGACCAGTCTGTGATTTTGTCCAGGTCTTCAGAGAGTGAGGAGGCTGCAGACTGCCGATCTGACGGAAGAGGAATGGAGCGGCAGAGTGTGGAGTCATCAGCAAAGAGATACAGAGGATTTTCCAGAGAGTCGGAGAGATCATTGATAAAGACCAGAAAAAGCACAGGGCCCAGCACACTGCCTTTTTTTTTTTTTTTTTTTTTGTATACAAGATCGAGGCTCGTGAAAGAGCAAACATTAATCACACAAAAAGACAAACCGACACACAAAACACAAAACTCCAGCCTGAACGGGAAGGGGAGATGAGAGAAATCCATTCAGGGCCACACGTTGACTATGACCAGAGAGGAAGTCCGCAAGCCATGCATGGAGATTTCCATGGATACCATAGGAGGAGAGTTTGGTGAGCAGAGCTGGGTGCCAGACCGTATCGAAGGCACGTGATATGTCAAGGGAGACAGCTCTGATTTCCTGTTTGGCATTGAGGACCTCCATCCATTGTTGAGACAGCAGAAGCAGCATGTCCAGAGTAGAGTGACCTGGTCTGAAACCAAATTGATGATCAGAGATCAAGCCATTGGAGAAGAGGAAAGATTTCATTTCCGAAGCAATGATGGATTCCATGACTTTGCTGATAATTGGGAGCAGGCTGATTGGTCTGTAGTTGCAAGGATCTGTTTTTGCACCTTTTTTGTGTAAAGCGGTAATGTTTGCTGATTTCCAGGATGCTGGCAGATGACCTTGAGCAAAAGATAGGGTGAAAAGAACAGAGAGAGGGTGAGATAGAGCGGCAGAGCAGGCTTTTAGGACTCGTGGGCTGATGCCATCTGGTCCAGTTGCAGAATCAGAGTCGAGGTTTGACAAAAACTCCTCCACCTTGTCAGGAGAGAAGGTCACAGAGTCCAGGAGCAGTTTGGTTCGACTGGGAAAGGTGGGAACAGAGAGAGATGGGTTTGGGACTAAGGATTTTGAGGCAAACACAGAGTTGAGGCATTCGGCTTTGTCACGTGCGATGTCAACTGTGTGGCCATTTGAGGTAAGGGAGGGGATGGAGGGGGAACAAACACCAGAAACGGATTTGACCAGACGCCACCAGGATTTGGAGGAAGGAGACAGGTTTTAGAGTTCATTCTTAAGTGAGGAGAGATAGTGCTTCCTGGCACTCCTGAGGGTAGACACACACTTGTTCCGAGCTTGGTGGAAGGAACTGAGATTTCCTTCAGTTGGATTAGCCTTCCAAGAGGCAAAGGCAAGTTGTTTCAGGGCAACTGCCTCACCACAAGATTCAGTGTACCATGGACGGGAGGAAGGGTAAGACAACTGAAGGCGAGATGGGATAAATCTGTGCATGAGAGAGATCAGTTTGCTTTGGAAGTATTCCCAGGAAGAATTGATGTCAGAGGCAGTGGAGATGGAAGACCAATCCAGACGATTGATGGCTGCTTGAAGACCGTCCCAGTCGGCCTGAGTGAAATGCCAGACTCGTCGACGCTGAGGAGGCTCTCTGAGAATGGCCAGAGAGATGTCCACTTTGACAAGCACATGATCAGAAGAACTGATTGGAGCAGAAGAAGAGCAGCAGACATTAGCAGGGAAGTTAGTCATAACCAAGTCTAGAAGAGAAGATACTCCATTGGCTGAGATCCGGGTCAGGAAATTGACAGATTGTGTCAATCCCAGTGAGTCACAGAAGTCCTTTACTGAGGTGCCATGACTGGTGAGAGAGGAACCCACACCCAACCAGGTGGCATGATGACAATTGAAGTCACCACATATGAGGAAGAGAGAGTTGGGATGAGTGGATAGAAGTTGGTCCATGTTGTCAGACAGTGAAATGTAGATTGAGTCATCACTGTTTGGGGGACGGTACAGAACACATATGAACAAAAGGTGGGAGCGGAGAGGAAGCCGTAGCCAGAGGTACTCCTGGGGGTGAGGAGGAGAGAGGGCAGTGCAAGGAGAGTGAGGAAGAGAGTTTTTGATAAAGATAGCCACCTCACCACCAGGCCGAGGCTCAGGTCTATCATACCGGAGGAGGGAGTAACCAGGAAGAGATATTAAGGAATCAGAGACATCTTGAAGGAGGAAAGTCTCTGTTAAGCAGATCAAGTCTGGATTGTCAGAAGCAACCTGTATGGAGAGATCAGTCAGGTTTGAGCGAAGGCCCCGGATGTTTGAGGTCCATCTATCTATAATTCCAGTAATCTCTGTGTGTATGTGTGTGTGTATGTGTGTCTGTGACCGCTGTTTCTCGACAACCACGGGTCCGATATACTTGAAACTTGCCAGGTATATTGCTGGGGACCTGAGGATGTGCCTTTTCAAGGTTTCATATTAATCGGAGAAGTAGTTACCGAGCTATGTCCAAAAAACGATTCAACCAATCAGAGAGCAGCGAGCTATCACGTGTGCCGAACGTGGCGAACAGACTCTGCCTCGGACGGCACATTTGAGAGCGTATTCATTTATTTCACGTTGGCAAACTATGTTGGCACTATGTTGGCGCTATGTTGGCGTTAAACTATGTTTTAAAACTAATTAAAACTAATTTGTGATTCATCGTAACTGCGATATGCAGTGCAGATATGCAGATATCGTGTGTCAAATGAGGACGTCACTTCCGGACTTACGGATAGTCATAGTGACGACGTACTGATGCTGAACGTGGCGAGCAGACGCTGTAAGGTACGATCGATTGTAGTACACGTTTATAATAACTCTGCCGATACAGGCCCGATTAACTGCAGCGCCATCCGAGCTGCGGCGTCGGGACGATACATTCATTGTACGGTCACATCACGCACTTACGGGCACGCCCATGGGCCCATGGGCACGCCCATGCATGCATGGGCGAAGACATTTTTTTTTTTTTTTGGCAAGGAACGGGCACCCACGTACGGGCACGTCCTAGTACCGTTAATGAAGAGAGAGGGTGAGCATCGGGTACAGGACAGGGGAGGGGAGGAGTAGGGTAAGATGAAGGATGAGAGGGGGAGGTAGGGAGAGCAGTTGTTAGTGTGTCAGCGATTGCAGAAGAGTTCCAAGAAAGGGAAGGATGAGGAGGATGAAAGGTTTGAAGGTGAAGGGATGAGGCACAGTGAGGGGTTGTTTGAGGGGGGGCAGAGGAAAGAAGAAGGTTGGGGGGGGGTGGAGGTATGAGATAGAAGGGAGACGAAGTGGGGAGGAGGCAGCTTTGAGGAGGAGGGGAGAGGAGGGAGAATTGGAGAGGAATGGTATGGGGGGAGATTTGAATGGGAGGGGTTGGGGGGGAGTTTTGAAGGGGAGGAGTGAGGGGGGAGTTTAGGAAGGGAAGGGCAAGGGGGGAGTTCAGGAGTGGAAGGGCAAGGGGGGAGTTCAGGAGTGGAGGGGTAGGGGGTGAGTTTAAGAGTGGCGGGGCAAGGGGGGAGTTTAGGAGTGTAGGTGCAAGGGGAGGGATTTGGATGGGAGGGGCAAGAGGGGAGTTTAGAAAGTGGATGATTAATGAAAGACGAACATTGAAAACAAATTGGGTTTGTTGTGATTTTCAAGTTAGCAATCCGGTTCAGAATGATGGAGGAGGGATGGAATGAATGTGAATTTAGACCATGTAGTGAGGGAGACGTATAAGATATTGAATTTCTTTTTTTTGAGGTGGAATGAGTTGGAGAGGAAATTGAGAAAAGCCTTTTAAATAGGAAGAAAAACAGCGTGTTGTAAAATACCACTGAGTAAAACACTGAAGGGGAAAGGTTATACATATTTAAATAATATTTAAACAGAACCGTGAACAATCTTATGTGCACAAAAATACCAACGGGGGGGAGAGCCGAGAGGGACCACCACGAGTCACGTGAAGGGCAAACGGTGGATGGCAAGGAGTTAATGGGGGCGGGGCGAACAGCACACCTGGACAGAAAATACAGGGTGAGTCAACAGTACACGTGGAGAAAGGAAAATAAATGTTTTTTTTTTTTTTTTTGTTTGTTTGGTTTTTGGGGGGGGGGGGGGGAGGTGGGGATTTAGAACGTTAGACAGAGTATTATGTTCGGGGTAGAAGGGAAAAAAACTAAGAGCCAAGCAAAACACGATTAAGATAACAAACACCGACGGGGGTACAACTACAAGGCCGCACACGAGGAGCAGAACACGATTAAATAATTACAAGTTACAGGAAATTCAAACCAAAAGTAACTATAATCAAAACAATAACGCATGGACGATAAAATAACGAGTTGAAATTTGACAATCTATCTGGGGAAATGGGGGAGAAACACGTGGTCGAAGAACGAACGAACGAACGAATAAGAATGAATAAACGAATGAGAACAGAGAAGGAAATGTTTTTTTTTTGGATTTTTTTGAGTTGTGATTTACACAAGGAAGAGGGCTATGGGGTGAAAAGATTGGGAAAACAGAGAACGAAAGTTATTGGATCACAAAAACACGGACCGCTGAGAGAAAAACAAAGCCTCAAGGTTGTACAGTGTTCACTGTACAACTACAAGGCCTCAAAACACGACCCGAATTAACACGATTATCAATACAGGTATGAAAGATTTGCACCGAAAATCTTCGTCGGGAGACAATATATACACCATAAAATAAATAGTTATAACGAAAATACAAATGGGAACAATTACTTCACTTCGATTTCGATGGATAGCATGGAGAGCTGAGAATAAACGAACCCTCGCCAGCAAGACCGGAAACGGAAGTCCAAGAGTCCACTTCAACAACAAAGAGCAAACCCAACTAAATGTCTGAGGTTTAAATAAGACAGGTTCCTCCAAGATCCTCTCTAACGATGTTCTAATCATTTGCACCTGAGCTGGTGCACCTGATTCTAATTTTATGTATTTGAAGTAGTGATAAATGTCGGGGTGTACTTACTTTTTCCACATGCGAAATTTGCATTTATGTTTATTTAAATTATACAATGGACTACAAAATGTAAATGTTTCATGATATTTGTTATATTATATCACCTTTATCTATCAATATTGTTGAAATGAAAATCAAATAGCTGTATGTTGAAATATGATGAAAAAGTCAAAACTTTACATGGGGTGTACTTACTTTCTCACGTGACTGTAGCCCCATCAAGCAGAGTTAACAGCCCTCGCGGCGCTTTACATTATCATACGAACGCACACACACCGCACACACATACACAAACATACACACACACAGACACACCTTCACTCTTGCCCTATTCCTCTCCCTCCCCATTCAAAACCCACAGATGTGTACTCTCCTCCTCCTCCCCTCCCTCCCCTGCACACGTACACAGACATACTCTCGATCTCTGTCCCACCTCAAACCAAAAGGAAAACAGGACCCAGACTTTGAAAGACTTGTGAAACAGATAGGTTTTGAGGGAGGTTTTAAAGGCAGGAAGAGAGTCAACATGTCGAACAGAGGAAGGCACGTCATTCCAGAGCAGAGGTGCAGCAAACGAAAAGGATTTCTCGCCAAACGACTTGGTGCTGGTTCACGGTGGCTCTAAGGTCATGGAGTCGTCGCTTGAACGAAGCCGTCGCCGAGGCACATAGAGAGTGAGCAAATCGGAGAGATGGTGAGGTCCCGCTCAACACAATGATGTATAACATCGTGTGCAAATTTTGTATTGCACACGAGCAGAGACAGGCAGCCAGTGTAAAGATTCAAGGAGCGCAGCCAGTGTGAAGATTGAAAAGGCCTACCAGTCCAATGGGACTTGCAGGCCTTTTTGTAAATAATGAACACAAGCTTAAGTTATTTTAAAATATATTTATTCTGAAAATCATTAAGTTCTTCAAGCATATTATAGACTGCCATTTCGTTCTCGAGATCGCCTCGCCGTACCGTCAAACATTCCAATGCGTCGATCGCGTCAACACTGTGCATGCGCAAGTGGTCTAACAGGCCGATGGTCTCCCACGATCTCTTCTCCCATTCCACCAGATTATCACAGACACTTACAACTTCATGACAAACGAGATAGGATCCAGCCCTAACCAACGGGCCCACCCGCATCTCTCTTGACCTTCTAGTTGCTTCACATGAACCCGACAAAGAACGTCTTCGTTTCAATAAATGACAATATCCAGCTGATTGGATTCCTGACGGCACGGCACACAAAACTACTCATATCTTTGGAACGGCTGGTTGGATTTGGACAAACTAAACTTAGTTTTGAAGAGGAGAACCGTGCGCGAACGTCGATATCAACGTTGACCCTCACAGACCCGTATTTCCGGAGATAGTGCGCCGGCCCGGCAACAACATGCGCGACTGTTGTAGGTGCCGTTGGAAATTTAAAAAATAAATTGTTGGCGCGCAGGATCAAAATCGATGCGCGCGCTGACCAGAGACCGGAAATATATTTTTTTCGGCCTAACAAACGTTTTTCTTGTAGACGAGTAGGGATTCAGCCACTGTTTCCTACTCTCCTCTGGTCTTGACCATCGTTAGGTGTGCTGTCTCTCAAATGGTCCTGCCTGTCATTGTTGGTTGCTTGAGATAGAGAGAAGGCAAGCTATTACTGGCATTTATCATAAATTCATACTGATCATACTGATTTAAATTAAAATTAAACATTAAAATTCATGCTGATCGAATCAAGCATTGTACTTGCCGAATTATGATGTCATTATTACGGTACTGATTACATCATCATTATCATATCTTATTCCCCAAGGGGAGTGCTTGACATTGAGCCATATTTCAATTTTTCCCATGGAGTGGTTTCGGAGATATCGAGGTGCAACTTTTTTCGATTTTTCCAAGATGGCGACTGTACCACGTGACCAATGACGTCATAATTATCATTAGAACAATTCTACAGGAGGAGGCGCTCATATTATGAAAATTTCGTGTTCATCGGACTGACAGTTGCAGAGGATTTTTTTTTTTTTAATACTGATCAGATCAAGCATTGTACTTGTCGAATTATGACTTCAGAATGGAGGCACCTATGACATCATCATTAACATATCTTATTCCCCATGGGGTGTACTTGACAATGAGCCATGTTTCAATTTTTCCCATGAAGTGGTTTGGGAGATATAGAGGTGTAACTTTTTTCCAAGATGGCGTCCGTACTACGTGACCTATCACGTCATAATTACCATTAAAAAAATCTACAGGCAGAGGCGCTCCAAAGGTAAAATTTCATTTCAATCAGACCATCGTTTGCCGAGAAAATGAAATTTTAAAATGCAGACACGGCACACACATGCCACATGTATGGCACACGGCACACATACGGCACATGGCACACAGCACACGGCACACGGCACAAGTACCCAATCGGATGCTTAACCCTGCTTTTCGCTTTGCGAGCACAGTGTAAATATATAGAAAAGTGATGGATTTTTAAAGTTAATTGAGAAATGCTTGCTGAATAAAATAATAACATAATCTCTTGATATTTCTTTATAAATAATTTAATTAATACCCAAACAGGAAATCAAGAAATCAATGGAAAAATAATTCACTACAATCTCAAAATGATATGTGGCTCAGGAGGATCTCAGAGCAGAAGGTTTAGAGACGTTTATCATTTCGTCACTGCTCAAGAAAGGCTTTTAGCCTTTTAAAACTTCAATCCAATCAAACATTTCAAGGTTCTCTGCATATGTTAAAAGCCCAAGAGAGTCCATCTTTGCAATTAATTAATGAAAAGATTGAGGGTTGAGAAAGAATATTAATTATGAAGAGGTGAGCGTGTGCAACATGAGTGTCTGTCGAGCGGTTGCCTCTCGACATCCTGCATCTCTCTTCCTGCATGTCTCCCTCCTTCTCCGTCCGTCTCCGTCCATCTCCGCCCATCTCCCTCCTTCTACGTCCGTCTACGTCCGTCTCTGTCCGTCTCCGCCCGTCTCCGTCCGTCTACGCTCGTCTACGCCCGTCTCCGTCTGTCTCCGTCCATCTCCCTCCACTCCCTTCTTTCTCCTGCCCCACTATACATTCCCGCAATGAGGAGAATGTTGCCTCTGATAAAAAATCTCGACAGGGAGTGAACGTGAGTGAGCGATATTATGAGCGTCAGCGAGAACCAACATTCTCCCCAAACTGCACTTCTTGGCACCCTCAACACGAGTCTTCCTAAGGAATTTCTCACCTCAGGTCCTCTTCCTGGGTACCCAGGTACTAAGAATCCCTAACTGATGTTTTATTGGTATTTACTGCAGTTCTCAGCCGTACCTGCTCACCTGAGACTCGATATCAAACCCTGACATGGACCTTTCCAAACTTGGCCAAAACTTACGATTTTCCGATCACACATTCAACTCAGAAAAAGATTCCCATCCTATCTTTCGACAACAATTCTCCCAATACATGTCACGAGAAACAGTTTTTTAAAAATCACACCACTTCATTATGGAGGAACTCCGAGTATGACGTACTTACCTAATTCATTGTAGAGTTTCTCCTCAAGGTACAACCTCTGAAAAAAAGCAATGCACACACCTGCTTTTTGCACTTGTTCAACAAACTGTGCCACTCCAAATTTCCCATATTGATCAACCCCTTCTACTACACCAACATAACTCCATCCAAATAAAATAGCCAACCGTGCCAATGCAGAAGATTGATATGCATCACTGGGAATTGTGCGGAAGTGTGAAGGAAATCGTTTTTTGTCACTGTAACATTTGCAGGTAAACCAGAAGTCTACCTGAAGGCAGAAAACATGGAGAACCATTTACAAGTGCAGTTGTTTCTCTCCACTAAATGATGATCCAGGAGCAGAATATTATCTCAGAATCACCATTGACATGAAAAGTAATTCAAATGTATTCATATTTGTTTGGGAAACAGTTCGAATTTACTCAGATATCTACTGTGTAAAAGAGATGTATGTCTGTCTGTGTGTGTGTCGCCATTTTCCTCAGAAATGGCTGAACGGATTTTCGTCAAACTTTCAGAGGCTCATCAGTGAGTGTCGGGGAGTGTTTAGGGGGAAAAAAGTTGGATATCAAGGGATTTTTTTATTTTAATCGTTCTATCGTGGATGTTGGGAAATGTGTAGGGACCACATTCCATTGTCGGTGTAGGAAAGCGTTAAGTTTGAAAAAAAAAAAAGTGATTTTTTAAAAAATCGCTCTATCGTGTCTGAGCCTATTTAGCTATGGGAAAAGTAATATTAAATTATCCCCGATTAGTATGTGTGTTTATGTGTGTGTTATTACGACATCAAATATAAATTTTCCTTAGTATGTGCAGGGAAGTGTTTAACGCACCCACAAAAAATAGGAAAAAAAAACTAAATTGATGGCAGGCAATGACGGCGGGCAATGACGGGTACTCTTGCTATTATCTAATAAAGTTACTTCTAATAAAGTTAATAAAGTTACTTCAAAGTTCATTTAACATTTAATATGAAAAGAAAACCAAGATGAACGAAGTTGTAAGCTTTTTTTTTTTTTTTTTTTTTTTTGTATACAGAATCGAGGCTCGTGAAAGAGCTAACATTTATTTCACAAACAAATCAAACAGACAAACAAAATATATAAAAAGAAGGAGCGGTAGACAAGATGGGGAGAGAAGGCGAAGCACACAAACACAACAATTGAGAGCAGGGACATCGGGACATGTGTGGGAGGGAGAGGGCTTGGGGGGAGGAGGCATGGGAAGGGGGGGGGAGTGGTGGGAGATGTATAAAACACAAGGACAACCAAGGACTTCCAGGACAGAAGTTGGTATTTCAAAAAAGTGGATTTGGGGTGAAATTAGCGGGGGTAGAAAAGATCAAGGTTTTGGATGAGGGAAGATAAGAGATGGTGGTGAACAGCTATTTTAAAGACCTGGAGGGAGGAGTGGGATTGAAGAGAGTGAGGGAGTTTGTTCCAGAGGCGGGAGAAAAGAGTAATGAAGGAGTGAAGGTGAGCAGTGGGTCTTGATTTTGGCAGTTTAACCATAAGAGGGTTGCAGGCAGATCTTGTGCGACCTGTAGGAATATTTGGGGGACAGAGCCCAGAGAGAGCTGGGGGGGCAAGGCCAGAGAGGAGTCGGTAGAAGACGGAAAGACCACCAACCTGCCTGCGGTGAGTGAGTGAAAGGCCCTTGGAGTTAGCTTCATCGCGGGAGATTCCAATGATTCTGAACGCTTTGCTTTCAACAGCGTGAAGACGAGCTAGGTGTGAGGCAGGAGCACCAGCCCAGAGGGGAGAGCAGTATTCCATTGAGCTGCGGATGAAAGCCTTGTATGTGGTGAGGAGCTCAGGTGTGCCAGGGAAGGACTTCGCACGATGGAGGGTGCACAGTCGGCGACTGGCTTTGGAGGCCAGATTTGAAATGTGGTTTTCCCAGGAAATATCATGGCAGATAGTGAGACCCAAAAGCTTGAGTGACAGAACTTCTTGGAGAGGATTATTCAGAAAGTGGATGGGAGGGTGGTCCAGTCGGTCTTTTTGGAGAGACATCGTAGGAGTGTGAGATTTGTCAGGATTGAAAGACATGTTCCACTTGTTTGCCCAGTCTGTGATTTTGTCCAGGTCTGCAGAGAGTGAGGAGGCTGCAGACTGCCGATCTGAGGGATGAGGAATGGAGCGACAGAGAGTAGAGTCATCAGCAAAGAGATAGAGATGATTTTCAAGAGAGTCAGAGAGATCATTGATAAAGACCAGAAAAAGCACAGGGCCCAGAACACTGCCTTGGGGAACTTCGGCCTGAACAGGCAGAGGAGATGAGAGAAACCCATTCAGGGCCACACGTTGACTACGACTAGAGAGAAAGTCCGCCAGCCATGCGTGTAGATTTCCATGGATACCAAAGGAGGAGCGTTTGGTGAGCAGAGTGGGGTGCCAGACCGTATCGAAGGCACATGATATGTCAAGGGAGACAGCTCTAATTTCCTGTTTGGCATTGAGGACCTCCATCCATTGTTGAGAAAGCAGAAGCAGCATGTCCAGAGTAGAGTGACCAGGTCTGAAACCAAATTGATGATCAGAGATCAAGCCATTGGAGAAGAGGACAAGATATCATATCCGAAGCAATGATGGATTCCTTGACTTTGCTGATAATTGGGAGAAGGCTGATTGGTCTGTAGTTGCTAGGATCTGTTTTTTGCACCTTTTTTGTGCAAAGCGGTGATGTTGGCTGATTTCCAAGCAGATGGCAGATGACCTTGAGCAAAAGAGAGGGTGAAGAGAACAGAGAGAGGGAGTGAAAGAGCGGAAGAACAGGATTTTAGGACCCGTGGGCTGATGCCGTCAGATCCAGTTGCAGAATCAGAGTCGAGGGTTGACAGAAACTTTTCCACCTAGTCAGGGGGAAAGGACACAGAGTCCAGGAGCAGCTGGGTACGACTGGGTATGGTGGGTACAGAGAGGGATGGGTTTGGGACACAAGATTTAGAGGCAAACACAGAGTTGAGGCATTCAGCTTTTTCACGTGTGGAGTCAGCCATGTAGCCGTTTGAGGTGAGGGAGGCGATGGAGGGGGAACAAACACCAGAAACAGATTTGACCAGACGCCACCAGGATTTGGAAGAGGGAGACAGATAACAGAGTTCGGTCTTGAGAATGGTGAGATATTGTTTCCTGGCTCTCCTGAGGGTGGACACACACTTGTTTCGGGGTTTGTGAAAGGAAATGAGATTTCCTTCCATTGGATTTGCTTTCCAGGAGACGAAGGCAAGTTGTTTCTGGGCAACAGCCTCGACCACAAGATTCCGTGTACCATCGACGGGAGGAAGGGTATGACAACTGAAGACGAGATGGGATAAATCTGTGCATGAGAGAGAGCAATTTACTTTGGAAGAATTCCCAGGATGAGTTGATGTCAGAGTCGGTTGAGATGGGAGACCAGTCCAGATGATTGATGGCTGCTTGAAGACCGTGCCAGTTGGCCTGAGTGAAATGCCAGACCCGGCGACGCTGAGGAGGCTCTCTGAGAATGTTCAGAGAGATGTCCACTTTAAGAAGCACATGATCAGATGAGCCGATTGGAGCAGAAGAAGAGCAGCAGACATTTTCAGGGAAGTTAGTCAAAACCAAGTCCAGAAGAGAAGATGCTCCGTTGACTGAGATCCGGGTCGGGAAATTGACAGATTGTGTCAGTCCCAGTGAGTCACAGAAGTCCTTTGCTGAGGAGCCATGGCTGGTGAGGGAGGTACCCACTCCCAGCCAACTGGCATGGTGACAATTGAAATCACCACATATGAGTAAGAGAGAGTTGGGATGGGTAGATAGAAGTTGGTCAATATTATCAGACAGCGAGATGTAGATGGAGTTATCACTGTTTGGTGGAAGGTACAACACACATATGAACAAAACGTGGGAGCGAAGGGGAAGCCGTAGCCAAAGGTATTCCTGGGGGTGAGGTGGACAGAGGGCAGTGCAGGGCGAGTGAGGAAGAGAGTTTTTTTTATAAAGATAGCAACCCCACCTCCAGGACGAGGCTCAGGTCTATCATACCGGAGGAGGGAGTAACCTGGGAGAGATACCAAGGAATAAGAGACATCATGATGGAGGAAAGTTTCTGTTCAGCAGATCACGTCAGATTTGTCAGAAGCAACCTGTATGGAGAGATCAGTCAAGTTTGAGCGAAGGCCCCGGATGTTTGAGGTCCATACCGTTAATGAAGAGGAAGGGGGAGCATCGGATACAGAACAGGGGGGGGGGGGCGGTAAGATGTGGAAGAGGATGAAGTGGTAGCGAGAGCTGTTGAAGGTGTGTCAGAGATTTCAGAATAGCTTGGAGAAAGGGAAGGATGGGGCGGACAAAAGTTTTGATGGTGATTGGGTGAGGCACAATGAGGTGTTATTTGAGGAGGGGGAAGAGGGACGCAGAAGGTTGGGGGAGATGGAGGTGAGAGTTGGAAGGGGGAAGAAGTGGGGAGGACGCTTTGAGGAGGGGGAGTGAGAGGGGGGAAATAGAGAAGAAATGAGGGTGGGGAGATTTGAAGGGGAGGGGCGAGGGGGGAGTTTAGGAGGGAAGGGACAAGGGGAGGGATTTGAAAGGGATGGTATATGGGGGAGATTTGGAGGGGAGGGTTGAGGGGGGAGTTTAGGAGGGAAGGGGAAAGAGGGGAGATTTGCAAGGGATGGGTGATGGGGAGGATTTGGAGGAGAGGGTCAAGGGGGAAGATTTGAAAGGGATGGGTGATGGGGAAGATTTGGAGGGGAGGGGTGATGGGGAAGATTTGGAGTAGAGGGGTTGTGGGGAAGATTTGGAGGGGAGGGGTGAGATTGGATTTTATAAAGTGTACGATTAATGGGAAACGAACATTTATTGCAAAATGAGTTTCTTGTGACCTTCGAGTCAAAAATACGTTTGAGGACACTGATGGAGGGGTGGAGTTCAGGAGAGTTTCGGGAATGTAGAAAAGAGGAACTGTAAGAGATGGAATTTTTTTTTGGAATGAATAGATTTGGTGAGCAAGTCGAAAGCATCCTTTTATAGAAGAAGAAGAAAAAGGTGTTATAATATACGACAGAATACAGTTCTTCAGGGGAAAGTTTAAACATTTTTAAATTGAGCAGTGAAAACTATCTGGGGAAATGGAAAATGGAAATGGGGGTGAAACACGTGATCGAAGAACGAATGAACAAATAAGAACAACGAAAAAACGAATAAGAACAACGAATAAGAACAGAGAAGGAAATAATAATAATAATTTTTTTTTTTGAGTTGAGATTTTAAACAAGGAAGTATGGGGTGAAAAACTGGGACAAAAACAGAGAACGAAAGTAATTGCAGCACAATCGACAGACCACTGAGAGAAAAACAAAGCCTCAAGGTCGGACACGGTAGCCTACTAGGCCTCAAAATACGCGACACGAATTACCCGACGATTTTGTATACATGTATGAAAAATTAACACTGAGAATCTTACTAAAGACACTATAGGTACACACACCGAAAGATAGATACAGTTTCGACAAAAACACAATTGTGAAAAATTACTTAACTTCGAAAGCGTGAGCGCATGGACAGCTTCGAAAAGACGTGACCTCGCTGACAAAGATCTCGTGAGATCTCCAGGTTTTGTCAGATTTCAAAGATGTCATTCAGTTATTTATTCATTTTTAACAAATACAAATTATGATTAGATATTTTAATCTTTTTGGGAAAACCCCTTCACGTTTTTCTCTTGTTTTTTTTTTAATATTCATTGTGAAGAACAATAGGAATAATATGAATGAGGAAGAAGAAAAATTAGAAGGAAAGAAGTAGAAAGAAGGGCTGAATGAAGAATAAAATAAAGAAATAGAAGAAAGAGAAAAGTACTGCAATAAGTGGAGTCAAATGAAGTGAAGAAGGTGAAGCACAAAAAAAGTATATATTTTCACAAATATCTGTCATAATATTAAAAACCATTGTGAAAAGGATAAACAGCATTACATTCGTGACCTCAGCATATGATAATAATATTCCAAAGCTTAAATGATGACAAAGGTTTTTAATAGCTGAGTTGGTTGAAGTACAAATCTTCAATAATGACATTAGTTAGTACTTCAGTACTAGCAATGGTACGCACCCTACGAGGGTACCGGTACCCGCCCTACGGGGGTAAAGTCCTATGGGCGGGGTTTCAATCGGGAAGCCCAAATGAAAAGGCAAAATATCAGAAATTGAAGGCTTCGTTTATTTTAAACGATTTATATGAACATCCGTTAAATCATATCACACGCAAATTATCAAAATCTAAACAGTATTTGTAGAATTTCAATAAAAGCCACATCACTGTTCATATCGGTAAATATTATTCCATCGTGTTTAGAAAAACTGGAAAATTGGAAAAATTGGAAAATTGAGGGAAAAAATGGAAAAACAATGTAACCTATTTTACTCAAGGGGGTCCCAGGAGTACCCACCCAAAATTTCGTTACGATCCGTTCAGCCGTTTTTGCGGTACCTGGAAACAGACAGACAGATATTTGGTGAATTATAGTGAGATATTGCAGCTCACATTATATGTAAATTAACCCCAATTCTCTTGAGTCAAAGAAAGGTGCTTAAAGCAACCAAGAAAAACCCAAATAAGGTAAGCCCTTTGCTGTTTCAAACCCTACTTGGGTTCCTCTCCAGCTGTAGATGTTCACAAAGTAGAACATACATGAGAATCACAAGGCGACACACCCCCTCAGTGCTTTATCTGCTCATAACACCTGGCAATGCCCATTTGTGGGCCCAATGGTCCAAGGAGTGTAGGCATTGGGCTGCAGCAGTGGAGAAATGTGATACGGTCTGATGAGTAGTAATTCACCATGTTCATGACGAATGGATGTGTGCACGTGTGACAACAGCACCAATAGTTCCACATTGTGGCCGGAAAGCCACTTTACCCCTTCTCAGTTAAACATTCTTTTTAAACCTTTTTTGATATACAGGTTTTATCGGGCATCACTTGCAATAATTAATCAGTCATTGTATCTGTATGTGGTCCATCATATACATACAGTGACCGATTAATTATTATCATTACTGCACAATAAAACTTGTACCGTATACTAACAGAGTTTTAGAATGAATGCTAATGGGGTGGGGGTATAGCGACTTGCAGGCCACCCAGTACAGCTCTGAGGGCCTGGTTTTTACAGTGAAAGGTCTGGAAATTGAATAATGGTGTGGGGCGCATTTCCCTGGCATGGCCTCAATGTGGTTCACTCATTCCCTCAAAGGCAGGGTTGATGCAGCATGCTGCGTTACCATCCCAAATGATGATCTGCATCCCCTAATGTACAATTAATTTCTTCCCTTCTGGGAGGGCTGTTTTTTCATGACAATGCTTCAGTCCACAGGGCATATGTTGTTACCGGGTAGTTTGAGGTGCACAAGGATGAAGTTATCTATCTTCCATTGCCCTCTTAATTGTCGGACCACAATCCCCATAGAGCATTTGTGGGAATTTCTGGAGAAGTGTCGTAAATAGCGGTTTCCACCTCCAAAGCGACGTGAATTGATGACTTCCTTGTGGAAGAATGGTGCCATATTCCTGCAGAACAGGTTCAGACCTTTGTTGACTCCATGCCACGTCATGTCGATGCTATCCTGGATGGAGGTGGTGGCCCAACTCTACGAAGTGACAATTTGTTGGTGTTTCCATCCTGTGTCCACTACCTATATGTGTCACAGATATAAAAACATGGTGGGAATCGACAGGGTAGACTTGAGCATTACCACCTGCCTTCAAATGTGTTTTTCAAGTGGTTATGTCGGACAAAAGTCCTTTTTCATTAATACTGAGGACATCTTTCATGCATATTTTGGCTGACAAAGACTGATTTCACGTTTTAAAACTCACACTATGTGTTCAACAGCAACTTGATCTTCCTTTTTCCTTCTGTCCTTTATTACCACCCACCCCTCTCCACTCTCATCTCAACTTCTTCGTTCATCGGCAGAACGAGGCTGTGCATGTAGCATCAATTTTAACGGGTAGCATCACAAGGCTGTGTAGAAGCATCAATGTGCAGTTGCATCAATGTGCGGTTGCATCAATGTGCGGTTGCATCAATGTGCGTGTTGCATCAATGTGATTGTAGTATCAATGTGCGGTAGCATGAATGTGTGGTTGCATCAATGTGCGATAGCATCATTGTGCAGTAGCATCAATGTGCGATATTATCAATGTGCGATATTATCAATGTGCGGTTGCATCAATGTGCAGTTGCATCAATGCGCAGTTGCATCAAAGTGTGGTTGCATCAATGTGCGATAGTATCAATGTACGTTTGCATCAATGGATGGTAGCATCAATGTGTGGTTGCATCAATGTGTGTGTTGCATCAATGTGCTTGGAGTATCAATGCGCGGTAGCATCAATGTGCAGTTGCATCAATGTGCGATAGCATCAATGTGCGGTAGCATCAATGTGCGACATTATCAATGTGCGGTAGCATCAATGTGCGATAGTATCAATGCGTTGTAGCATCAATGTGCGATAGCATGAATGTGTGTTGCATCAATGTGCGATAGCATCAATGTGCGATATTATCAATGTGCGATAGCATCAATGTGCAATACTATCAATGTGCGATATTATCAATGTGTGGTAGCATCAATGTGCGATAGCATCAATGTGCGGTAGCATCAATGTGCGATAGCATCAATGTGCGATATTATCAATGCGCGGTAGCATCAATGTGTGATATTAACAATGTGCGATATTATCTATGTGCGATATTATCAATGTGCGATAGCACCAATGTGCGATATTATCAATGTGCGATATTATCAATGTGCGATAGCATCAATGTGCGATATCATCAATGTGCGATATAATCAATGTGCGATATTATCATTGTGCGATATTATCAATGTGCGATATAGTCAATGTGCGATATCATCAATGTGCGATATAATCAATGTGCGATATTATCAATGTGCGATATTATCAATGTGTTTAATTATCAATGTGCGATATTATCAATGTGCGATATTATCAATGTGCGATATTATCAATGTGCGATATTATCAATGTGCGATATTATCAATGTGCGATATTTTCAATGTGCGCTATTATCAATGTGCGATATATCAATGTGCGATATATCAATGTGCGATATTATCAATGTGCGATATTATCAATGTGCGATATTATCAATGTGCGATATTATCAATGTGCGATATTATCAATGTGCGATATTATCAATGTGCGATATTATCAATGTGTGATATTATCAATGTGCGATATTATCAATGTGTGATATTATCAATGTGTGATATTATCAATGTGCGATATTATCATTGTGGGAAATTATCAATGTGCGATATTATCAATGTGCGATATTATAATTGTGCGATATTATCAATGTGCGATATTATCGTTGTGCGATATTATCATTGTGCGATATTATCGTTGTGCGATATTATCATTGTGCGATATTATCAATGTGCGATATTATCCTTGTGCGATATTATCAATTTGTGATATTATCAATGTGCGTTGGCATCAATATGCAATATTATCAATGTGCGATATTATCAATGTGTGATATTATCAATGTGTGATATTATCAATGTGTGATATTATCAATGTGTGATATTATCAATGTGCAATAGCATCAATGTGCGATATTATCAATGTGTGATATTATCAATGTGCGATATTATCAATGTGTGATATTATCAATGTGTGATATTATCAATGTGTGATATTATCAATGTGCGATATTATCAATGTGCGATGGCATCAATGTGCGATATTATCAATGTGTGATATTATCAATGTGATATTTATCAATGTGCGATAGCATCAATGTGCGATATTATCAATGTGAGATATTATCAATGTGCGATATGAATCAATGTGTGATATTATCAATGTGTGATATTATCAATGTGCGATAGCATCAATGTACGATATTATCAATGTGTGATATTATCAATGTGCGATATTATCAATGTGTGACATTATCAATGTGCAATATTATCAATGTGTGATATTATCAATATGCGATATTATCCATGTGCGATATTATCAATGTGCGATGTTATCAATGTGTGATATTATCAATGTGCGATATTATCAATGTGCGATATTATCAATGTGCTATATTATCAATGTGCGATATTATCAATGTGTGATATTATCAATGTGCAATATTATCAATGTGCGATATTATCAATGTGCGATATTATCAATGTGCAGTATTATCAATGTGCGATAGCATCAATGTGCGATATTATCAATGTGCGATATTATCAATGTGCGATATTATCAATGTGCGATATCATCAATGTGCGATATTATCAATGTGCGATATTATCAATGTGCGATATTATCAATGTGCGATATTATCAATGTGTGATATTATCAATGTGCGATATCATCAATGTGCGATATTATCAATGTGTGATAGTATCAATGCGCGACAGCATCAATGTGCAGTAGCATGATTGGCTGAGGGTGCGGCTTTGCTGCTGGTGCCATGTCATCTGCTGGTTTGTGCAGAAATTTACAATTTGTTCATGGTGCTGGTGGTAGCTCGACCACTCTTCGCAAAGAACACCATGGGATGAATGCTGGCAGATGGGATTTCCGTTTAACGTCCATTCCAGGGATGTTATGCACATATATTAATCACCCTGTCTGTGAAACATCAGGATGGCAGTTTATAGCTGGGTCAAGATTCAAACCCAGGCTCAACCGTTTGCATGTGAGTATGCTTACCTCTAGGGCCTAGGCCTCCTTGTCAGCCCACCATCTCCACTCCCAACACACGCATTTCAATTATTTATTTATTTATTTACACTATACATGATGCATTAACCATTTTTTGATATATTTTTAAATTATGATCACAGTGTATCATAAAGATCCCTTATACCTCAGGAAGAAAAGAATATACAGAATTCTCCCGAATTGCTCCGATGAGTGCTCGAGGTCCATTGTCATCAATTCCAGTTGTTGCAAAGTTTGGGCCCAATAATTTTAAAGCTGCTTTCATTTCTTGACGATTGTAAGAGCAAACATCGTGTATAACATACTTCAGTGTTACATTAGGCAACAACGTGGGATCATTATTAATCTCATGAATAACAAACAGCATGGCCATCAACCATCGAAGGGACCTGATGTTTATCCTTTGAATGAATAAAACAGTCATGTCGGTCATTGATTGAAATGCATTGGACATATTTTATATCAAGTATTACAAATATACCTTTTGTAATAAATTCACTCAATATCCCAAAACAGTAATTTGAGCCTTGGACATTACATGCGACAAAAACAAACATGAATGTATAAACAAAGGGTGAAAAAAGAAGAAAGTGAAACTTACTTTTTGCAGTCCTGAAACTCTGGTTCCATTTGCAAGTTTCTAAAATTTACACTAAAGTCAAAATGTACATTGAAAACTCCTGCAATAAGTACACTTGTAACGTTTGTATCGCTGCACTGTGAACACTCATTAACAGCTTCAGCACATCCTCTAAACATGGATGAAAAACAGCAAATAAAAAGCAAAGACTGGATCATCGCTCTCAATATGGATTTCGAAAACATGTGGGCTCCATTAGCACGGGCAGTTGACGGGTTCATACCTGACTTGAGAAGGCTTTTCCATGTTCAAGGATGTGTTCCTTTATATGTCTATCGATTAAAATAAATACAATAAACTCAAGTATTCTCACAAACGCCCACAGTCAGCAGGGATTTCCAATGTAAATTTTGCGATACACTAATTGAAAGTAAATACTCGGCAAACCATTTGTTTCATAATATAATTTTAGCGAAAGAAATTATGTCATAAATATAACTACCTGCCTTAAATCTGAAGCAGAAGCAGAACAATTATAGCAAATATTAATACCAACAATTATCATTATTCTTGGGAAAAATGCCAGGGGCATTGAAAACGCCCCTTTATATGGTATGTGCCATGTGGCAAACTCGAGAAAAGAGGGGAAATTCCATAGCTTGTAGAAAATGCCAAACAATAGAAAAGAAAGGACATTCAAAAAATCTCCCATGCATGCTGCACTACCCTTGTGTTCTTAGGAGTAACCAAGTAATGCTCTAGAAAAGTTCATATCTCAAGTATGAGAGCACAGGTGTGCAAGTACAGGTGTGTGGAATATATGGAGCAGAGAATGAGTGGTGTGGAGAGAGTTGGAGTAAGTGGTACGGAGTGGTGTGCATGGTGCGAAGGTGTGGATGGGGGAAGAGTGGACCCCTTTTCACGAGTACCCGGGGAGGGTAGTTTAAAGAATAGTTAGAAGGTATAGGTAAATTGTGGTTGGATATTGGCATTTGTGGTGCGGTTGCAGAATGGTATTGTGGATGGGTGCATTGGTGTGGTGAAATTGGCTGGTCGTGTGGCCTGTTAGTATGAGTGTGAATGGTTGGGCACTCCGCCACTGTTAGATGTCGGCCAGGTGAGGCCGCAGGTGGGCTCTGGGAGCCGTTAGTGTCAGTGGGTGCCTGAGGATCCCGGGTGTGGATCGGGCAGCCCGTGCCAGAGAGGGCACTGACGGGGTGAGAGTGCGAGAGGGCCTTCCCCAGTTAGTTAGGTTAGGGTGAGGAGCAGGTGAGCTCGGTAGGCAACAACAGTGGTGGAGGTGTGCAGGTGGGCGGACCAGCTGGGAGCGTCACACGACCCAGCCACCGAAATTGTGCTGGGGCACCGAGTGTTGAATCGGGGAGTGAGACCCAAATTGATGGTGTGCACCACAGATGGTCAATGGGATTTTGGTTCTTCGGACCACATAGAGTAATGAGGGCCAATGGTTTGGCAGGAGAAAGACCCCGGGTAATGTAAAGTTGTTAAAGTCATTTAGGAAATAGTTAGGATTGATGAACCTGTCGCACCATACGCAGCCACTTACCTGAGGTGATGATGATGACTCCACACCTGTGTTTTCTTTGTTTTGTGTTGCAGGAAATGAGAATTGCTGTTTGGATTTGTGAGACGCATCACGACGTGGATA
This sequence comes from Myxine glutinosa, assembly GCF_964187855.1. Taxonomy (NCBI): domain Eukaryota; kingdom Metazoa; phylum Chordata; class Myxini; order Myxiniformes; family Myxinidae; genus Myxine; species Myxine glutinosa. The sequence continues at coordinate 213,112,950 of NC_136263.1, forward strand.
AGACATTGGGGTGATTCCATCTCTCCCTCCTTAGGAGGGACTGATGATGAATTGGTGATGGCAGATTTTGATGTTGAGTTGGAGATGGCAGATTTTGATGAGAGTTGGAAATGGCAAATTTGATTGGTTAGGAGGGAGAGAAGACGAATTTGGTTTATGGGAGGAACGGGGAAGACAGTAGGGACGTTTGTTGATGTGTAAAGTAGATGTTTATGGGTAGTGTTGTGTTTTGTGGATACAGTAAGGGGTAAGGGAGGGGCAATGTAGGTTACCTGGTGGGGGGGGGGGGCGTACGGTAGGAACGTACCTGTCTCACCTGGTTCCCATGTGCCCCCAGTGTGCATTACCTTGTATTGCGTGCACTTTTGCGCCCTTACCACCTTACTCACTTGCCTTCTTTTGTCTCCCACCTCCGAGGATCTGGCTTTGGGGCAGAGAGAGAGGAGAGAGAGGTGCTGGCTCCGCAGTTGTGGGCCTGTACTTCCGCTGCTTGCTGCCTGGATCGATACACCATATGGACCGCAATTTTTGTGGCCGCCCACAATGGACCGCAGTTCTTTTGCGGTCAAGCACCACCCGTGGATGGACCTCTGGGTCAACGTGGCACCTATGCCATATAGGTGAACCACTTTTAGTTGGCCCCCCTGACGGCCACAATTCAGAAATGGACGCGGTTGGCGCCTTTCTTTATTTCTAAAGAAGCCAGAAGGCCAAGTGCACTCCATGAAGGCAAGACCAGCGGCAGAACATCGGCCGACTGCGACACCACCGGTGACCATGGACACTTAATTGTGCATTTTTATGAACACTTTATTGGTGCACCGGATGGTGCTGACTGTGCGTAATTGGGTGGTGCTTTTGGTGCTTGGACGGGGTGCTCTGCACATTATTAAAGGCCGCAGGGCCACAGGGCACTCGTGGGTTGGTGTATCGATGCTGGCATGCGTGCTCTCCCTAAGCATAACATCTGCATGTGTTCCTCAAAGAACAGGGTCCTGGATCGTAGTGTAAATATCAGTGTAGTCTTGTATAAATGATGCTCCCTACCGGCTGTATGTTTAGTTTGAGGATGCTTTCCGCGATTCGGTTATCCTGTGGGTGTGTTTCTGTTAGGAGAAGGGTGCAACGTCGCAGGGGGACATATTTACTCATTTGTGAACATCTGTAAAACTGTCGCACTCAGGGTTGAGTTAATAGTAGAGGGAACTACATCTGAGTGCCACACTAAAGTAGGTAAAAATTTATCGGATCGGGACGCCCCGAGGTAGAGAAGGGTGCAATGTTGCGGATATGGGATTTGTATCCATCCATATCCGCTTGTAAATATTCCCCTATTTCCTCAATACTTCCCAACTATCCCCAATCCCCCATTCCCTAGTCCTATTTTCTGTAAACAACACTCTGTAGACCCGACCTCCCCCTATTTTCCCCCATTAAATGTCGTGCCCAGGTTCACCGCATCTCATGTAAGACAACTATAGGACATCTTGCTAGTTATTCTTAGTCTATGTCAGTTAAGGACTCGTTTCCATTAATTCTGACCCTTCGTTGCACCAGAATGTGATTGTATGGCACCGTTAGGAAGTTTAGGACCTCCCAATACCTCCCCGCAGCTCTTCCTCACGGTTCAGCAACAACAACAACAACAACAACAACAACAACAGCAGCAACGGCAGCGGCGGGCGCGGGAAGTGCACGTCCTCACTCCGGCTTGGTTGGTAGGGGGTGTTGGGAGGGCACCAGGCCTTTCCAACGAGCCGCCATCGAACATGTGCTCGACGGGGTTACCAAATAGGGGGTCCCTGTCAGCTCCTCGTCAAGGGCGGAGCCCGGTAACCCCCGCACCCAATGGAAGCGGCGGACCGGCCCCAGTGGGGCGGAGCCAACCAGCCGAGGGCGTGTCACTCCCCGCTGAGCATGCGCAGGAAGAGGGAGGTGACGTCAGATGCGCGCTGAGCTTGGAGCAAGCAAGACCACCTCCGAGCGCTGTGAGGCCTCCCCGCATCTTCTGGACTGGACCGTGCTTTATCCTGTCCCCGAGCCAAGGTGCACCTTGTGCCATCGAACTACCTGTCCCTCCCTGCCATCAATCCCTGTGTAAGTCAGCCTTGTTCCGTTTGTCTGTGGTCTGTCCGGGAATAGATAAGATTGTATTTAAGTGCCCATCTCTTCTGTGTCTTTTACCTCACTCTGCCGTGTAATCTACCCCCTTTTCTCCACCACTGTAATTATACCCTCCTCCGGAGGTCTTGAGAACTGTACCCCTTGCGTCGTTTCCTCTTTCCCAGTCGTCGTGGCCTTTCCATCATTGATTTGGCATAGCGCGATTTGGTCAACGTCTGGGTGAATCGCGTGAGTTGGGGAAGAATCTGGGGAACTGTTAGGTCATGGCAATACCACCGCTCAGTAAATAACATCTAAACCGCGTCCGTAACAATTGGTGTCAGGAGTGTCGGATTCGGACCTGGGACTAAATTTATTAGGCCCAAATTTTGGAACACCAATTGTGTTATTGACCGTAACAATTGGTGTCGAGGAGTGGGATTCGAGGCCCGAACCAAATTTTTAAAAAACATCTCGGAAAAAATTTGGTCAAAATTATAAAGTACCGAAATTTGATTTTGTTTTACAAAAAACCCGAATTTTGAAAGTCGCGCTATGGGAGATCAAGACGGCTGGGTTCCGGTAGAGGAGAGTGAGGCAGGGTCGATCCAGGACCAAATTGAGGGACATGAGGAGAGTGAAGCATTGAGGGAGGCAGGTTCGCAAAATGGCGTCCTCGCGCTCGAGGTTACGGGCACGCAAAATGGCGCCTCGCACATGGCTACGGCGACCGCGCCCGTGACCGTAGCAGCGCCGCTGGTGGATTCGAACCTTTTTTTCCTGCAAATGAGGGCCCTTATGGGACAAATGGGAGACCAAATTGGAGGTTTGAAAAACAGTATAGAGGCTCAGAGTGAGCAAATGGGGGTAATGGGGTCCAATAGCGAGAAATTGAGGGAGGACATGGGGACCCAGATCGGAGGGTTAGGGAGTAGAATAGAGGGATTAGGAAACAAATTTGAGGGACTAGACAACAAATTTGAGGGATTAGACAATAGATTAGGGGAAATACAGGAGGGGTTAACGGGGGTAGAAAACAGAATGGCCGCTCAAGAGAATCAAATGGAAGGGATGAAAAAGGGGTTAGAGGGGTTAGAAAACAGTATGGAAGGCAAATTGAGGGACATGAGGGACCAAGCGGAAAGGGAAGTTAAAAAAATGGGGCAGCAGATAGAGGGGGTCAGAATGGGGGTAGAAAATAAATTGGATGCTCACAGGGAGGAAATGGAGCAGATGAGGGTGGCATCTGGGCAGGAGATGCAAGTGATGGGAGAGGAGATCAGAAGAGGTGTGAGTGAGGAGGTCGGAGGAGTGCGCGAGGAGGTGAGGCACTGTGAGGAGCGCATGGAGAAGGAGGTGAGAAAGGGGACTGTAAAATTGCAAGGTGGTATAGAGGAGTTGACGCTGGGAGTAGAACAACTGACAGTGGGACAAAAAGAACTAACGGAGCAGGTTCAAAGGAACACTGCGGTATTAGGAGGGTTAAAAGCGACACAAAACGACCTAAAAAATGACTTGATAGCGACACAGAGGCAATGTCAGATGGTACGTGAGGGACTGACAACGAGGTTGGACGAGGTGACAGAGGTAATGGAGACGAAGGACCGGCAGGTGAGGACGCACATAGAAACGGTCAAGGTGGCCTTAGAGGACGAGCTTGAGGAGACGCACCGGGAAATAAAAGAGGTGAAGAACAATTAGAAGAAGTGGAAGAAGGGGTAAGCGAAATTAAGAAGCAACGGAGAGGGGATAAGAAAGAGATCAAAGAGGAAGTAAAAGAATTGGTCCAAAGTCTGTGTTCGGATCGTGATGATGTGCTCATTAACCGGATGAGGGATTCGCAGGTGATGGAGGAGAAGCGAAGAGAAAGAGGACCCGGTGTAAGTGGTGACCAATATGGTCGTGCGTATGATGCGCCAGGTGATTTAATGAGCTTGGGGGTCGAGATGGACCCGGGTGTTCGTGAGAGGCCGTTGGTGAAGTGTGCGACAGGTCTGGTGTGCGAAAAAGGAGGTGTGCGAGAAAGTCCGACTCTGGGGTGTGTGAGGAAAAAGTGCGCGCCAAGGAGTGAGGGTGCTGTCGAGAGTGAGTCGGTCGTAGCGCGTGTGCGAGGGAGCACATGGAAGCGCGTAGTGAGGAGTGTAACAGAGGATGTAACGGAAGAATGCACGCCTGTGGTGAGTGTTACAGAGGATGTAACGGGAGAGGATGCGCGAGCAAGGGGTGTAACGGACGGGTGCATGGGGAAAGAGTGCGCTGTCAAAAGTAAGGAAGAGTGTACACCTGTGGTGAGTGTTACAGAGGGTGTAACGGGAGAGTGTGCGCGAGAAAGGTGTGTAACGGACGGGTGCATGAGGAAAGAGTGCGCTGTCGAGAGTAAGGGTGAGTGCGCTGTCAAGAGTGGAGGTGAGAGTAGTAAGAGTGACACGGAGCGTGAGTTGGTTGTGACAGGTGAGAAAGGAAGCACACCTGGAATGGTAGAGCGTGTGTGGGAATGCACGCTGAAATTGGTAGTGAGGCACGTGGTTGGGTGTGCGAGTGAGAGCACACCTGTGATCGTCACAGAGGAGGTGACCGAGGAGGGGGCGCGAAGAGGTGTGTTGGTGAGGTGTGCGAGCGACGAATGTGTGCCAAGGTGTTCGGTGGTCAGGTGTGTGACCAAGTCTGTGAGTGGAATGAGTGTACCTGGGTGTGTAAGAGAAGGTGCAATGACCAAGAGCAGGGAAACGGCTGGATGTATGAGCAAGAAAGGGGTAGCGTATGCGTGTAAGCATGCAGGTGAGGCATCGACGGTAACCGGGTTAGCGGTTAGAGCGACTTATAGCCGAATCGGGCCCTCGGTGCGTGCCGGGCTTCGCGTGCCGCGAGAACCAGCGGGGATCCGAGCCACGGCGGGTTCGAAAGGACCGCCGTACGCGATCCATGCTGGGCCTCGCTTTGAATGGCCGCGTCCGTGCTCCACTAGGCGGAGCGGGCAGCCCGATAGGAAGGGTCGTCATGGCGACCACTTTTTGTTGAGGCATTCCGGCAGGTCGAGATCGGGCCATGGGACGGCTCCGCGCCGAGGTGGTGCGTGGGATCTCGGCACGGGTAAGCCCCCGTCCCTGCACCGAGTGCCGGACGCATCCAGCCGCCGGCACCAAACAACCCGCATTCATGGCTTGGCTGTACGAAGCCGAGCTTTAGAAGTGAATTGGCGCACCGAGAGGCATTAGTAAGTAGACTGTAATGACGAGGATAGTGTTTTGGCCCCGAAATTAGAAAAACAAAATTTGATGAGTGGCAAAGGATTGGCAGTAATGATTGGCAGATGATGGGTAGTGATTGGCAAATTTTTGATTTGTTGAAATTTGATGTGCAAAATTGGTAGTGGGAGATGCCCGATGTGGTGGGATGGCAACTCTGTCATCCCTCACAAAAGGGGGGCAGATGCGCTATAGATTATGGGGTGTATGGCAGTGAAAACTAGCCCGGGTGGGTTAGGATATTGTGTGTAGGGATCTCGCGAAGATGACATGAGGTAACGTTAAGGTTAGTTAGTGACAAGGATACCTGTAGAGGGGACGCAGGTAGATTAGAGTGGATGATAATGCCGAGGGAGCGCAATAGTTTAAAGGGACGACTGGGAAGCGCAAGTTTCAGAGGGGAGTAGTTAGATGAGATGATGCTGTGTGAGAACTGGACAGGTGTGTGGAGCAGTGTATGAGTAGTGAGTGTTGTGGATCAGCGCGAATGCGCTTGGGGGAGAGAAGGGTGCAGGCGGCACCAAGTATGAGAGCACAGGTGTGCAAGTACAGGTGTGTGGAATATATGGAGCAGAGAATGAGTGGTGTGGAGAGAGTTGGAGTAAGTGGTACGGAGTGGTGTGCATGGTGCGAAGGTGTGGATGGGGGAAGAGTGGACCCCTTTTCACGAGTACCCGGGGAGGGTAGTTTAAAGAATAGTTAGAAGGTATAGGTAAATTGTGGTTGGATATTGGCATTTGTGGTGCGGTTGCAGAATGGTATTGTGGATGGGTGCATTGGTGTGGTGAAATTGGCTGGTCGTGTGGCCTGTTAGTATGAGTGTGAATGGTTGGGCACTCCGCCACTGTTAGATGTCGGCCAGGTGAGGCCGCAGGTGGGCTCTGGGAGCCGTTAGTGTCAGTGGGTGCCTGAGGATCCCGGATGTGGATCGGGCAGCCCGTGCCAGAGAGGGCACTGACGGGGTGAGAGTGCGAGAGGGCCTTCCCCAGTTAGTTAGGTTAGGGTGAGGAGCAGGTGAGCTCGGTAGGCAACAACAGTGGTGGAGGTGTGCAGGTGGGCGGACCAGCTGGGAGCGTCACACGACCCAGCCACCGAAATTGTGCTGGGGCACCGAGTGTTGAATCGGGGAGTGAGACCCAAATTGATGATGTGCACCACAGATGGTCAATGGGATTTTGGTTCTTCGGACCACATAGAGTAATGAGGGCCAATGGTTTGGCAGGAGAAAGACCCCGGGTAATGTAAAGTTGTTAAAGTCATTTAGGAAATAGTTAGGATTGATGAACCTGTCGCACCATACGCAGCCACTTACCTGAGGTGATGATGATGACTCCACACCTGTGTTTTCTTTGTTTTGTGTTGCAGGAAATGAGAATTGCTGTTTGGATTTGTGAGACGCATCACGACGTGGATAAGACATTGGGGTGATTCCATCTCTCCCTCCTTAGGAGGGACTGATGATGAATTGGTGATGGCAGATTTTGATGTTGAGTTGGAGATGGCAGATTTTGATGAGAGTTGGAAATGGCAAATTTGATTGGTTAGGAGGGAGAGAAGACGAATTTGGTTTATGGGAGGAACGGGGAAGACAGTAGGGACGTTTGTTGATGTGTAAAGTAGATGTTTATGGGTAGTGTTGTGTTTTGTGGATACAGTAAGGGGTAAGAGAGGGGCAATGTAGGTTACCTGGTGGGGGGGGGGGGGGCCTTCGGTAGGAACGTACCTGTCTCACCTGGTTCCCATGTGCCCCCAGTGTGCATTACCTTGTATTGCGTGCACTTTTGCGCCCTTACCACCTTACTCACTTGTCTTCTTTTGTCTCCCACCTCCGAGGATCTGGCTTTGGGGCAGAGAGAGAGGAGAGAGAGGTGCTGGCTCCGCAGTTGTGGGCCTGTACTTCCGCTGCTTGCTGCCTGGATCGATACACCATATGGACCGCAATTTTTGTGGCCGCCCACAATGGACCGCAGTTCTTTTGCGGTCAAGCACCACCCGTGGATGGACCTCTGGGTCAACGTGGCACCTATGCCATATAGGTGAACCACTTTTAGTTGGCCCCCCTGACGGCCACAATTCAGAAATGGACGCGGTTGGCGCCTTTCTTTATTTCTAAAGAAGCCAGAAGGCCAAGTGCACTCCATGAAGGCAAGACCAGCGGCAGAACATCGGCCGACTGCGACACCACCGATGACCATGGACACTTAATTGTGCATTTTTATGAACACTTTATTGGTGCACCGGATGGTGCTGACTGTGCGTAATTGGGTGGTGCTTTTGGTGCTTGGACGGGGTGCTCTGCACATTATTAAAGGCCGCAGGGCCACAGGGCACTCGTGGGTTGGTGTATCGATGCTGGCATGCGTGCTCTCCCTAAGCATAACATCTGCATGTGTTCCTCAAAGAACAGGGTCCTGGATCGTAGTGTAAATATCAGTGTAGTCTTGTATAAATGATGCTCCCTACCGGCTGTATGTTTAGTTTGAGGATGCTTTCCGCGATTCGGTTATCCTGTGGGTGTGTTTCTGTTAGGAGAAGGGTGCAACGTCGCAGGGGGACATATTTACTCATTTGTGAACATCTGTAAAACTGTCGCACTCAGGGTTGAGTTAATAGTAGAGGGAACTATATCTGAGTGCCACACTAAAGTAGGTAAAAATTTATCGGATCGGGACGCCCCGAGGTAGAGAAGGGTGCAATGTTGCGGATATGGGATTTGTATCCATCCATATCCGCTTGTAAATATTCCCCTATTTCCTCAATACTTCCCAACTATCCCCAATCCCCCATTCCCTAGTCCTATTTTCTGTAAACAACACTCTGTAGACCCGACCTCCCCCTATTTCCCCCATTAAATGTCGTGCCCAGGTTCACCGCATCTCATGTAAGACAACTATAGGACATCTTGCTAGTTATTCTTAGTCTATGTCAGTTAAGGACTCATTTCCATTAATTCTGACCCTTCGTTGCACCAGAATGTGATTGTATGGCACCGTTAGGAAGTTTAGGACCTCCCAATACCTCCCCGCAGCTCTTCCTCACAGTTCAACAACAACAACGACAACGAGCGCAGGGAGTGCGCGTCCTCACTCCGGCTTGGTTGGTAGGGGGTGTTGGGAGGGCACCAGGCCTTCCCAACGAGCCGCCATCGAACATGTGCTCGACGGGGTTACCAAATAGGGGCTCCCTGTCAGCTCCTCGTCAAGGGCGGAGCCCGGTAACCCCCGCACCCAATGGAAGCGGCGGACCGGCCCCAGTGGGGCGGAGCCAACCAGCCGAGGGCGTGTCACTCCCCGCTGAGCATGCGCAGGGAGAGGGAGGTGACGTCAGATGCGCGCTGAGCTTGGAGCAAGCAAGACCACCTCCGAGCGCTGTGAGGCCTCCCCGCATCTTCTGGACTGGACCGTGCTTTATCCTGTCCCCGAGCCAAGGTGCACCTAGTGCCATCGAACTACCTGTCCCTCCCTGCCATCAATCCCTGTGTAAGTCAGCCTTGTTCCGTTTGTCTGTGGTCTGTCCGGGTATAGATAAGATTGTATTTAAGTGCCCATCTCTTCTGTGTCTTTTACCTCACTCTGCCGTGTAATCTACCCCCTTTTCTCCACCACTGTAATTATACCCTCCTCCGGAGGTCTTGAGAACTGTACCCCTTGCGTCGTTTCCTCTTTCCCAGTCGTCGTGTCCTTTCCATCATTGATTTGGCATAGCGCGATTTGGTCAACGTCTGGGTGAATCGGGTGAGTTGGGGAAGAATCGGGGGAACTGTTAGGTCGCGGCAATACCACCGCTCGGTAAATAACATCTAAACCGCATCCGTAACAATATGATTTGACACGAGTGTTTATCTACGTAAGCTGATTTAACCTTCAGCTAGTCTTCTGAGCACTGCAGGCAGCTAGTCCTCTGAGGAGGTCTAAGGGCATAGCTGAGAGCTCCAAGAAGCAAAAGTCAATGGATGACTGCTTGATGAATTAAGTCATCATCACCAGCACACCCAACGTCACACTATTGTATAAATATGTATAAACATTGTATAAACACCATCACCAGTGATGACTCCATCGACGTTTCGTATCCGCGTCTGCAGCAAGGCAACCATTTTCCCCACTAACCCATGCAAATGGATTTTGTATTTTGAACAATATTCCTTGATTTCTAGGTTTTTTGTATATTGTTTTGTACAATAAAAATTGTATAAGTATTATTACATATGTGTTGTTTTATTACGAAAAAGTATCTTTTAAAAAATTGACCGAGTTTCACTCGTCGACACCCAACACAATCCAAGATGGCGGCCACCACGCTCTCGCTGGAAGATACGTAATACACGGTCTCACTTAGCACAAGGTCGATTTTCCTGGCTCCCATGGATCGCACATTAACGGGTTCCGAGTGTAATGGTGTCACCAGCTGTATGTGGGGGTGAACCATCCTGCATAAACCAGGTCATGCTGAGCTGGTTTGGGGTGACCTTTTGGGCTATATCATTTTGGAACTTCTGGAGCACGGCCCGGTTGTGCTCACTGTTGATAGTCACCGACCTGCTGTTGTCATTCTCAAACCAGTAAGGCCTGAGCATTCCCCATCTGGCAATGAAGGTGCAGAAGCATGTGGCCTTAGGCCCTTTCAGGTACCTCTCATTGATCTCCTCAGGTGGAACCTCTGGTGGGTGTCTGCATATGATTTAGTCTCATACCACAGAGCCACCACTTTTGTCTTCTGCTCCACTGTCAATGGCATAGTTGAGCTACGAAGCTAGAAATCCCAGGAAATAAATACTACGACAACAACACCAAACCTTGAAAAGGAAAACGGTATAGTTCAAAAAACAAAGAAATGGCAGGAAGTCAAAGTTGTATCAATCTTTTTGAAACACCCTTTACTTCTGAAATTTGCAGCCGATTTCGTACAGTAGAAGCCGATACCCGAATTTTCAATCCCTATGTTAAAGTTGTACACAGAGAAGCGAGCCCATGTAAAGGGAAGGACACTTTGCGCCTCACTTGATACTCTTACCTCCATGACTTTAAGCAGGCGTTGCACCACACACAATCGTCCATCTTTCTCTTTATGTTTTCTTCGTTCTTCCATTGAGTGTCTGTCTAACTGTGGTCTTTTGCACTATTGGTTCACGAGTTATCAAGTGACCACTATATTCGTCATGTGTGTGCATCTGTCTGTGTGTGTGTCTGTGTGTCCGTAGCATAACTACCCGATGATATCATCCGATCTTGATGAAACTTGGGTGGGAGGTTGATATCATGATCTAGTTGTGTCCTGCCTAGAGTGGGCGTATTGCGCCCATTGTGGGCGGAGCCACGCCCGCAAAAGATGTCTTTTAAAGGGGTAATCGAGTTCAAGCTACATCTTCTCCGAGGGGTTTGATGGAATCTGACATTGGTTTCGGTATTTGGTTAGGCCAATGTCATGTGTCTAGCCCCACTGAGCTCGATTTTTCATTTTTCTTTTTTTTTTTCATTTTATATTTTATATATATATATATTTTCATTTCATTTTTCACCGAATTTTCGGTATTGTGCAGCTAATTAACCTCATAACTGATTATACATTATTTTCTATCTCATTTCAAGGTCAGTAATCTTCGTTTTGACATTTCCGGGCCTGGCCTGTCCGGGCATGTTTCGGTTACAGTCCGTCCTTTGTCATTGAATACCGCTCGCTCATGAACCATCGTTGTCTCCTGACTTGTCACCATTATCTTCTTTTTTTTTTTACCCTCTATCACCACGCTCTACTGTAAGAAATTATTATCTAAGAAATATCAAGCTAGGGCAGTGGTTCTTAACCTTTATAAAGGCGCCGAACCCTAACGAAACCCACCGAACACTCGCGGAACCCCTCAAATTTGACCAGAAAATTAAGAAGAATCGCATCTTAATGCGTTTTCTGTTCTTCTGTTCGGGAGGCGATCTGGGAAATGCGTGGTTTTGTTTTGGCAAGGGCCACCCTCAAATCATTTTCGCATGCAAGCCTGCTCCTTTTCTTTGTTTTAATGTCCACCAGTTTCGAAAATGCATGCTCGCAGAGATACGTTGTAACGAACAGCGTGAGGATCTCAAGGGCAATTTTAGCGATGTGAGGATACCCTTCCATTTGGCAGCACCAAAACGTTGAGAGCGTTGTTGTGCCGAAGAGTTGTTGTTGAGTCTGGCTCTGTTGAAGTTCCATGAGGTCGTCGAGGTATTGGTCGTTGACATCTGCCATTGCAACGTCGAAAGTAAACGGCTGCCGCACCCATGCTGGGTATTGCTCTTGGTCGGGGAAGTAGCCGTCGAATGACTTTCCCAGCTCATCCAAGTGCGTGGCAATCGCTTGCTTCAGCTCCCCCGGTACAGCAGTGCCCCCAACTTCAGACTCATCTTCGATCCCGCTCACGCACTCGTCCAGTAGCGAAAAGTTTGCGAAGTTGTCGTTCTCTGTTCGCTACCTCCACAATGGTAACTTTTTTCGGAAAGCACTCAGCTTTTCTTCAGATTCGATGACATTCACTCCACCGCCCTGCATCTGGCAATTGAGATGATTGAGTGCGTCGAAGATGTCAGCCAAGTACGCCAAGGCGAGGATGAACTCTGACTCTTGGAAGTGTGTTGCATGGCAATGCTGGTGTTCTCGCAAAAACAGGGCTAATTCTACACGCAAGGCAAAAACACGGCTCACTACCTTCCCCCGTGATAACCATCGAACGTTAGAGTGGTAGAGAAGGACGTTTAATTCAGAGCCGATTTCATTCCACAGCTCTTTGAAGATGCGATGATTCAGAGCATGGCTTCGCACATAATTCACAGTTTAAACGACGATTTTCAGAACATTGGCCAGTTTTGGAGGCAGGGTGTTTGATGCCAGCACGTGTCTGTGCAGGACGCAGTGCGTGACAATGATGTGTGGTGCATCGGCCTTCACCAGCGCTCCAAAACCGGAGTTGCATCCCAGAATGGCTGGAGCTCCGTCCGAGCAAACTGCAAACACCATGTTCCACGAGAGGCCGTTGCTTCTGAAGAAGTCGTCAACAAGCTTCTTCACGTCAGCTGCCTTCGTCGTTGTTGTGAGAGGCTTGCAGAACAGAAAGTCTTCCTTGATCTCGTCTCCTTTGACATAACGCACAAATAAGATGAGCTGGCTCAAATTCAAAACGTCGGTGGTCTCGTCGAGTTGATGGCTGAATTTGGTCAGGATCGCGACTAAATCTGAAACTACCTGGGCGAGGATGTCATCGCTCATGTCGTTGATTCTGCATCTGATGGTGTCATTTGAGAGTGGAACGAGAGACAACTTGTTTTCAGCAGCTTTTCTCAGCATGATGTTGGCCATCTTCAACACGGCCGGTTTGATGAGGGTCTTGCCAACGGTGTGCGGTGTGCCCTGCTTTGCGATCAGGTATGCAACTTCATACGACGCAGTGAGGATCGGTTTGTCAATTGGAACGAAGCCGAGAGTGGGCAAGGTAGCACTTGCATCGAATCAGACTCTCTTCAATTTGAATTCATCCAGAGTTGCGTCTTTGTACTGCCCCTCGCTGTGCAGTTTTTTGAAGTGTTCCTGTAGTTTTGCTGGTGCTAGGCTGGAGTTGCTCAACTTGACATTGCAAAGCATGCATTGAGGACGCTGACTTCCGTCCCGTTCCGTCAAACACAAGAACCCGTACCGCACGTAATCCTCCGACCACTTCCTTTTTTTGCTCGACATACTGCAAAAAAAAAGGAAAAAAAAGAAAAGGAACAAACTGATCTTAATTGAGTTCGTGCAAATAATTATATGACAAAAATTTAAAAAGGAACATGCTTAAATATAATCAGTACCCCTCTGAAAACTGAGAAATTTTAACGAAGAAAACATAACTTATAGTTACGATGACGGGATTTATTATCTACTCAACTCGATGTCACCTCAAATCCCATGATAATATTACATAGAAAACTGCGAATTGTTAGTTTGGAATTACGACCAAAGGAGTTATATCACCTCCACCTAATTTTCTGAGTAATTCAATCATATTTTATAATCACCATCCACTTTTGACTTGAATATAACTGAATCCACCCTGCATATCCTCAAACATTTCCAACTTACTTTTCAATTAAACAGTAACTCCAAAGTAAGGCACCACCAATGACGCACGGTACACGGCAAGCTAATCGAGGCTATTCACTGGAATTTCCGAACACCTGCAAAGTCCAAAATCCAGTAAGTAAGTAAGCAAGTAAGCACCATCAACAGAATAATTAGCAAGTTGCTCATTGATTCAACTTACTACAGTCAGTGTGAAACAACTTATCATAAACACAGACCAGAGAAACCATGAATGGGATGGGAATACAATTACAAATAACATTTCCATTCGTTCGTAACATACATAGCAAAATAATAATAATAATATTAATAATAAGCGTAATTACACATAGATTCAAAATTGATACCAAACTTAAAAAAAAAAAAAAAAAATTGCAATGCGTTTCAGAGGGCCTCCGCCAAACCCCTGAGACTGGCTCACTGAACCCCTGGGGTTCGGTCGAACCCAGGTTAAGAACCACGTAGCTAGCGTGATGTGTAATTATATTTATTGATGTGATTGTATTTGATTCATTCTGAGTTCATCACGTAATAGCACTTTGGAAGAAAGATACAGCCAAGAGTGCTATAAACCGTCGCTAGAATGGCAAACATTTCTGTAACAACAACAATCTTCCCTCTCGTCGTAAGATATGCAGGAATAAAGGAAAAGAATATTAAAATGAAAACCAGCAAGCTGTAAATTATAAACCTATGCTCCGTAGATACTGCATTTGCATTATTTAATTTTATAATCAATAACAAACAAGTATTAATCAGAATTCCCAGGTAAATAAACGAGCAAAGGGCCCATAATGGTGATTCTTCCTTGCACTCCACAACAACGATTCCAGGATAAACGTCTGTGTTTCGATGAACCTGAGCGTTGGAAAAAATGATCCACGTGATGCAAATTAATACCTGGGGCATGATACTCAACACCATCACAAGTACTCCTTGTTGAGAAAGAAACGTCCATAATCGAGCTTGAGAAGATTTTTCTGAAACAAAATAAAAAATTATAATGATAATAATACAAACATCAAATTATATACTGAGTATGTGCTGATTGGTTTGTACTTTGGCATTGCTACCCCCAATGAATGCCAAATTATCTACTGTATGTATATATATATATATATATATATATATATATATATATATATATATATATATATATATATATATATATATATATATATATATACATACATACATACATATATATTAGGGTGGTGCTCAAAATAATTTTTTTTCAATATTTGCTGGGACATGGCTTTATGTTGTTCCTTTTGTTCCAAAATGAAAAGACACCAAATATGAAAGCAATCTGATTTTATTTAGGGGTGCCACAACAGCCTTCAAACTAAAGGTGTCTACAACACTTTTCTATATATGGATCGAAAGCAAAACCAGAAGTTTGTTTTATGAAAATCCACCCTCCACTCACTTTCTTTGTATTTTAGCAAACACAAGTTACAATAGCTGCACAAATAGCACTATATTGCTATGAAAACTCAAATTCAATGATAACAATCCAAATGTTCAGTTCATAAAATGAAGAGACACCATATCACATAATATTAAAAAACCCAAATATAATGAGAAATGTAACTCCTATTTCTGGGCCTGTTTCACCACTGTTGCCTTCCTGGCATCGGGGTACATCTTCCTGTGAGCAGCAACAACTTGGAGCAGAGCTTGCTTTTGCTCTTCATCCTTTGTAAGGAGCTTATTGTAGTCTTGTATCAATGCGATACCCCTTTCTGCCCTGTCGTTCACCACGACTAAGCCACTGGCGGCTTTCTTTGCTTCCTGAAAGCTGGTTTCTTGCTCCCATGAACCAGGATCCTTATCCATCCAATCAGTTGGGGTCCCTAGGATGCTGAAGAAATGCTTGGTGTGTTTTGTTATGAGGCCAGCGATTGACAGGGCGGTTCCTCGTTTGATAGCTGGTCTCTTTGGAGAGGGGTTTTCACCATCATTTTTCAATGCTTCAATCATATTGATCTTGCTTTCTTTGTCAATTCTGGTGTCAAAGAATGCAAATGCCACTAGTACTGGGCTCATGTACCACGTGTGGCGGCCAAGTGCCAGATGATGAAGAACCAGCCTGTGCCGTGGTCTCAGAGTCAGAGTCTGAGTCTGTGACTTCCATAGCAGTAGCACCCTTCATGACCATTTCCTGTCTCTTATTTTCCTTCTCTGCCTTAGTCTTCTCCTTTTCTTCCCTTTCTTTCTTTCGCTTCGTTTTTGCTTCCAACACAGTGTCTACAGATCCCATTGAAGCCTTCCTCTCTGAGAATTGATCGTGAAGAAACTTCCCTTCCTCGGGGTTGGTGATTATGGCCTCCGAATCTGCATGCCTAAGATCAAACGTCTTCTCCAAGGAGGCCTTGAAGGATGCTTCCTTTTTCTCTTGGGTCGCACCACCCCGCTTTGCACTTTTTGGAGGCTCCTCCATTCTTCATATAGCCTCTCCAAACTGAGCGTTGGAAAAAATGATCTGCTGCAGAAAAAAACTGCCGAAATCTCGGCTCTCTGCTCACCTTCACTCTTTCATTCCTCTTTTCTCCCGCCTGTGGAACAAACTCCCACACTCCCTTCAATCCCTCTCCTCCCTCCAGGTCTTTAAAACAGCTGTTCACCACCATCTCTTATCTTCCCCCATCCATAACCTTGATCTTTTCTACCCCCACTAATTCACCCCAGATCCACCTTGTTTGAAATTCCAACTTATTTCCTGGAAATCCTGGCAGTGTCCATATGTTTATACCTCTCCCACCCCCCCCCCCCCTTCACATGCCTCCCCCCCTTCACATGCCTCCCCCCCTTCACATGCCTCCCCCCCAAAGCCCTCTCCCTCCCACAGATCTCTCGATGTCTCCATGTCTCTCGGTCCCTGCTCTCAAATGTTGTTTTGTGTCCTTCCCCCTCTCTCCCCATCTTGTCTACCGCTCCCGATGTTATTTGTTTTATGTGTCTGTTTGTCTTTCTGTGTGATTAATGTTCGCTCTTTCACGAGCCTCGATCTTGTATACAAAAAAAAAAAAAAAAAAAAAAAAAAAAAACGATGGATGCAGTGCTGCTTCGTCGTTGTAGGTAGGTGAGCTTTTTCCCAGAACTTCACAACCTCTTCAATGGTGAGGGTTGCACTCTCCCGGGCAGTGCGATTCTCCTTCTTCAGGTGATGGAAAAACAGGACAAGAGATTGATGCACAGTCGGGAGCTTGGCACCTTTGATGGCATCTCCAGAAGTGGACCCAATGAGATACACATTATCCTGAGCCCGAGTTTTCAATGAAACACTGGTACTAGCACATGCCATATCTGCAAAATATGCAAGAATGTGGGTAAAATCCTGTTAATTCTTACTCCACAGGGTCACTCTCTACAAAAGAGCCACAGTCAATAAGTTAGGCCTACATATTACACACTAAAAAAGCGTACCCCTGACCCCGGGAACCTGTACAAAACATGCATGAAAATTGCCCAGATAGTGATCATAGGAAGTCTCAAAACTGTATGTATAATATATTGTATATAACTATATATATAATGTATAATGTGTATTTATGTATATTTATTATTTAATGTATATTTTATGTATAAATTTAATGTATATTTAATTATAATGTATATATATTGTATAACTATATATTTATTTATTATATTTAAATTTTAATATATTATATTTATTTTTAATATATTATTTAATGTATTATATTTGTCTATATTTGTATAATTGTCTATCGTATAATTGTATATATAATGTATAATATAATATATATTATTATTATTTAATGTATATTTACTATATATTTATTTTTAATATTATATTTAATGTATATATATAATTATGCATTTATTTTGTGTATATACAGCCCAAAAAATGGGAATTCCTATTTTTGCATGGGGGAAAATTCATCACTGATGTGGCACCCCTAAAAGTTATTGGATTCCATTCAAATTTGGTGTGGTTTCCTTTGACACCAAAAGGAACAACAATAGACCATGTCCCAGAGAAAATCTGCATTTTGATTTTTTGAAGCCCACCCTAATATATATATATATATAAAAGTTCAAAACACACCTGGTCACAAGTGTGCCGCACTGACCGGGTCCTCAGTCGAGGTCCTCAGCATCATCCCGTTTCGGCCCTTCAACCTCGATACGGTCAGCTAAGGTGGGCCAGCAGGGGCACATACACATCCACATGCAGCAACTGCACGTGGATGCGTACATACCCCCACACCCAGCCAGTGCGAACAACAACAACAACACCTCCACATCCAGAATCCACAGCACCAAGACAAACATGGTGGAACACTCAAACACCCACCTTTATACCCTTCACCACTCACCAACAAAACACACCAGATCATTTATACACACACATACACACCCATACATACACATACACACACAACACCAACCAACCAACCACCTACCCTTACATCATACACCACTCAAAACACAAATACACACTCATGCAAAAATTAATTCATGCAAAAACACACACCCTCACCCACTCACTCATATACACAAAATAAGAAATAATAATGGCAAAAAAAAACAACAAAAAAAAACACAACAAACCTACACCGTTCGACGTGCCTCCATAAACTTCCTCCATATCGAAAATGAGCCTTTCAAGGCAACCTGGGCCACCTCGTCACACATCCTCCTTCTTTCTGTCCCACACACTCCCAGCCGAGCAAGAAATGCAGAAAAGGAATTGCCAATATACCGTCTACACCCCACCTCAAATGGCTGACACGAAACTCGCCAACCCTTCTCCCGGCACTCTGCCTCCAGCTCACTGTACTTTCCTCTCTGCCTCTCGTGCACCTCCTCCATGTTCTCTTCCCAAGGTACCGACAACTCCCCTAAGATGACATGTCTTCTTGCACTTGACCAAATGACAGTCAGGCCGCAACCTTGTCACACAGATCTCCTCTGGGAATACCAATTGTGGCTTTAGGTCTGCCACCACCTGTCAATCACAAGCATATGACAGCCCTCTTGCTTTCCACCTCCTCCTCTTTCCCCCTCTTTCACTTGGCCCTCTTTGACAAACCACACCTCTCCCACATCAGTCTCCTTCTCCACTCTTCTCTCTCTCGATCTCAGCACCTCTTGTTGCACCATCTGCACCACCACCGCCAGCACCTGATCATGTCGCCACCTGTATCTTCCTGCTGCCAATGCTACTGAGCATGCACTCAGTGCATGCTGCACGAGTCGACCATACATGCTGCACATATATATATATATATATATATATATATATATATAGATATATATATATTATATATATATATATACAGTAATACCCCGGCCAACGTCATTAATTGGTTCCATAAGCCGTGACGTAACTCGATTTTTGACGTAAACCGGGCGTAATGCCTTTTAGCTCTTTCACGAGCCTCAATGTTGTATACAAAAAAAAAAAAAAAAAAAAAAGCCTTAAAAATGCCTTAAAATGAAGACAAACACTGTAAAACTAGAGTAAATAACTCGCGAAAGTATATAACTATCGCCAAACCTTAAAGAACACTAAAAACACATTTTGGTCATATTTTTTAATGAGTAATGAACACAATTAATAAATGAATTTGTAAAGAATAATAAATAAAATTAATAAGATTATGTTATTCACCTTAAACATGGCGTCTCTTCTGAACACAAACACACATTTTAGCAGTCTTAACCGGCGGCGCTTTTTCAGTGACGTATGCGAGAATACGTTCCCTATCATGAATGATGGTCGATACCGTCGACCGTGGCAGCCCTAAGGCATAGACCTTATTGCGAATCGGTAAATATCAACAGAGGGCGCTCCACCGCAAAGCATGATGGGATCGAAAAGGGGGCAAAGGTAAACATGAACCCAGAAGAGGAAGCGTCTGTCTACGATCGACGCTGTGTTTACGGAAAGGAAGATGGCTAATGTGAAAGAAATTCAGCGTTTTTTGGCATTTACATCCAGCGAAAAAAGAAATATTTGAGGGAAAGGGGGGTTCCCATTGGAGAAGAGAAACAACCTGCTTATGCAAGAACAGTTCCTGAATGTTGAAACCTCGATCAGCCATACAAATATCGCCGGGCTGGAACTTGTCTACAATGTTCGTCATCTTTACAATTTTTTTGTCCGACGTGTTTCCTCCTGTAGGTTTGGAAATGTATGAAATTGTTCCGCTAGGTGTAATACCAACAAGGCACTTGAGAGTAGGTCTTGACTTATATTGGCTGTACACTTGCGAACAAAACTTGGGAGACGGTGCTTTGTCCTAATCCAAAGCGAAATACGAGGTCCTCCTCGCGAAGATTAAGCCGAAGCTTCATGAGTGTCTTGAGTAGTTGATCCTCTAAAGATTGAGATCGCTTAACTCCGAGTTTTGTGATATTGTTTATTTGCCAGGTCTTGTCTTCCATTGATAATTTCCCCTTATAATAATGAAGGTTCTGTGCATGAGGGGATACTTCTGCTAATAACCACTTAAACAGGTCATAACTAGGTAAACCTGTATGAAGTTTCACAAGTTCATCACAATTTGCTATGTCCGAAACCGTAAGCTTCTTGTTACATACTGTAATGACGGCTTTCAGTTTTGCGACGGTGTACTTGGCTTGCAAATACTGGCTCATGAGCTGATCACAGTTCACAGTTAATTTGTCACAGTAAAAAAGTCATATAAGTAGTTTAAAGTGGTAAGGATCACGTGGTGTGTCAATGTAAACAAGCAGTCTGTCAAAGTGACAGCGACCGCCGGCGGTGCTATTGCCCCTTTCCGATCCCATGACGCATTGCGGTTCCAATTCACGATAAGGTCTATGCGCTATCACCGACACTTTTTCACCTTTTTCATACCTTTTAATCAGATTTAACTTATCTTCCATCGTAACGACATTACGCTTGGAAACACTAGCATTATCCTTCTTAGGACCCATGGCTAACACAGACACAGTAAAGGAATACTGTACTTCACCTCTGTTTTGAATGACAACCAGCAGCTGCGCGTACGTACAGTATACATATATATACTGTACAGTATACAGTACAGTATACTGTATGTACATTTTTATATTTTTAAAATGTGCTTTTTATTGTATTTTAAATTGTTTTTTAGCTTCTTTTATTGTTAATTTATGTACTATTTTATTTATTTTAAATATATTTTTAAGGAAATTTTTTTTTTCACGTCCGTAGGAGTGACGTTAAGTTGCACATAATGACATTCGCTGAACTGAAATTTACTCTAGAAGAGTGGAGTAAAGTCGGATTTGAGGTAGGTCGAAATGGCGTAAAACGGGGTATGACTGTGTGTGTATATATATATATATATATATATATATATATGGGGCGTGAGCCCCTCCCCCTTTGTGTTCTCTTACCATTTGACCAAGTATAACCAATTATATGTTTGGTTTGATTGTTTACTGTATCCTTTTAATACTTATATTCTTTCCATGTCTCTGAAAGCTGGCTGTACCTTTAAAGTAAGTTAAATGCTTTACAAACCTTTGCCCTGTGTTGGCACAACCCCTGGTTCCCCATACTACGGCCTTGGTTGCAAACTGCTATCTTTCTGGCCTCTGCCAATTTCCTGTATGTTGGCTCATGTATGACTGTTCACTCCCTTCTACTTTCCCACCAAAGGACTTTTGTTTCATTACTTTGTTGTTTGAGATGCCTTTGAAGAATTATATACTTTGTATAACTTTCATGCCTTGTAATGGCATGTTCTCTTTACCTGTCAAAATCCAGAGTTTGTTCCCATACTGTGGCCACGCCACAGCTGCAAAGTTTTGCTATACTCCTCCATATTCTCAACATCCGTCTCGATGACAGCTTTACTCCTTATCTCCTTCTTTCCCTTCAAACCTCAATGATTTCCCTTCAAGCTTCAATGATTGTGATATTGGCCCTTGCCTGGCCTCAGACTGCCTTAAACTAATTGAACAACAGGGACTTAGGTGGGGGCCATGTGAGTCCACCCTTTGTCTCCTGTCCTGATGTTAAACCACACCCCTATCTTTCATATATATATTGAAGCCCTGATCAAACTTTTTCAGAGCATCTTGTTGTAGTGTTGGTCATTTGTGTGAGCTTCCTGCGACATCCTGTTTTCCGCAAGCTTGTGTAAACGAGTTCTAATAAATATATCCGTTGCTCCTTCTCTGAGTCCTCTGAGTCCCAAGTTCTAAGTTCCATTCCGACCCATTACGTCCCATTAAGTCCTCCAAACATACTCAATCGATATATATATATATATATATATATATATATATATATATATATATATATATATATATATATATACATATATATATATATATATATATATATATATATATATATATATATGTATATATATATATATATATATATATATATATATATATATATATATATATATATATATATACTAGCTTGGCTCGGCTCGCGTGCATCGATACTGAGGAACGGCGTCGATACTGAGGAACGGGCTTATTTTAACTGAGGCTAATGACTGAACCTGAGTTGCTGTGTTGTCATGATTTTCACCAATCATTTAATACAAACAATTAATTTGCACAAATGTATTTGTTGTGTTTGTGATATTACATTTTTATAGGCAATTTAGGTTGAAGATTTAGGTTGAATGTTTTTTTTTTCAAGAAAGAACCCCTCCGCACATACATAGGGGAGGGGTAGGTGCAGACTGGAAGTTTGGGACGATGACACCTCACCACCACGTAATTCAAAACACCTCACCACCACGTAATTCAAAATACCTCACCACCAAGTAATTCAAAACACCTCACCACCAAGTAATTTAAAACACCTCACAGCCATAAACCACATAATAAAAACACCTCACCACCACGAAATTAAAAACACCTCACTACCACGAAATTGAAAACACCTCACAGCCATAAAACACGTAATAAAAACACCTCACAGCCATAAAACACGTAATAAAAACCCCTCACCACCACGAAAATAAAAACACCTCACAGCCATAAAACACGTAATAAAAACACCTCACCACCACAAAATTAAAACACCTCACAGCCTTAAAACATGTAATAAAAACACCTCACAGCCATACAACACGTAATAAAAACACCTCACCACCACGAAATTAAAAACACCTCACAGCCATAAAACACGTAATAAAAACACCTCACAGCCACGAAATTAAAAACACCTCACCACCACGTCATTTAAAAACACCTCACCACCAAGTAATTCAAAACACCTCACCACCACATAATTCAAAACACCTCATCACCAACTAATTCTAAACACCTCACCACCACATAATTAAAAACACCTCACCACCACGTAATTATAAATACCTCACCAACAATTAATTCAAAACACCTCACCACCGTGTGATTTAAAAACACCTCACCGCCATGTGATTTAAAAACAACTCACCACCACATAATTCAAAACACCTCATCACCAACTAATTCTAAACACCTCACCACCACATAATTAAAAACACCTCACCGCCATGTGATTTAAAAACACCTCACCACCAAGTCATTTAAAAACAACTCACCACCACATAATTCAAAATACCTCACCACCACGTGATTCAAAACCACCACAACGTTATTAAAAACACTTCACAACCACGGGAACAAAAGTTCGAGGGAGTCGTTAAGTGAGAACACAGACACTGCCCAGATGTGTAGATATATAGATAAATGGCTGTACCCGAGTTGCCGTTTTGTCATGGTTTAAACCAATCATAATTCAAACAATTCTTTTGCACAAATGTATTTGTAATATACGTGATATCACATTTTATAAACAATTGAAGTTGGAAAAAAAAAGTTTTTCCCAAAAAAATTCAAAATAAAATAAAATAGAAAATTGGAAAAATTTTCAGAAAAATACCCTTAGGACATACCGACGGGAGAGATATGTGCATACCAGAAGTTTTGGTACGATTTCACAAAAGTTTGAGAAAGTAGTTCAGTGACAACACAGGACAGGACAGACGCTGCACAAATATATATATTGTAGCGGCTACCGCTGGGTTTTCACAATCGCCTTGCACCTATCAAGGACGCGGAGCGATCACCATGCCGGGCTCGTCCAGGACGCCCGGGCAGGCTCGCCCTCAACTTGCCAGGCCGCAACCAGGACGCTGGGCCACGCCCCCTCTCGCCTTTCCTGGGCAAACGCTCCGGGATAATATGTATATATATATTGCTGCCCGATAAACGGGCTTTTCAGAGTGCCTGAGTGTTTGGTTTGAATAAAGCAACTCGGATGAATTCCAGCTTTTTGTCGCGTCCATTCTTCAGATCGACGTGGGAGCCCCAGCTCCTTCAATATACAGTATGTATATCTATATATATCTATATATCTATATATATATATATATATATATATATATATATATATATATTGTTACGGACGCCAACGTCGGCCTCCCTCCCCTTACCGAGGGGGGATTAATCCCCTCGTTTATGACTGACCGACGTGGTCCCGGGGATATGACGCCACGCCCGGTCGGCGCTGGGTAGGGTATTAGGCCCAACCGTCCTATGACCTAAATACCAGCGCTTCCCGGTACGCGAGGAAATACGCCCCTGCTCACGGCTGCAGCGTAATGGATGGATAACGCCGAGCGAAGCGAACTGCGGCGTGAGCCGGTTACCAAAGACTAGACCCGATTTATGTGCGTCGGCCGAATCGCGCCACGTACCCTCAATCTGGAAATCACTAAAGTGACCGAATGTGAAGAAGAGAAGAAGAAGAAGTAGGAAGAACAAATATGATTTATTGCGAACTCTTAACAAGACCAAAAATAACCAAGGAGAATGGGAAGGATAAGAAAATAACTGAACAGAAAGGAGCAAGGAGACACAGTGCAATATTAGCTTATATTAAACAGTCTTACTTATAAACCCAGGGACAAGACAAAAGACAGACTAGGAGCACACTTACACGGGGGATGATGGCAGGAACGAATGCCACAGGTGGATAGCTGGAGGGAGAGGAGGGTCCACGGGAACTGGGTCACGGTCGAGCCGCCGTCAATGCCAAAGCTGCAGTCGTGCGAGCCGCCGTGGTACGAGCTCCGCCGGTTCAAGCTGTTGCTGCTGTTCGAGCCCCGCTGGTTCAAGCTATTGCTGCTGTTCGAGCTCCACTGGTTCAAGCTATTGCTGCTGTTCGAGCTCCGCTGGTTCAAGCTGCTCCTGCGTACCGCTGCGTCGCGTGCTCTCCAACGGCTTTTTGTTCTCTCGTCTCCCCCTGTCCAGGACTCATCATCTCAGGGGCGTCCCACCGCGGTTTATATATGCCACGCCCTCAAAACTTCGCGAACCTCCTCGACGGTTCTCTCCACGCTCTCTCAAAGCCAAACCCCTCATCCTTGGTTGGTCGGCAAGGGCTGGCTCACTCCTCCCCTCTATGACGAGGTGGAGACACGCCTTTCTTCTCCGAGCTCACCTTGTGGCTAATGGATTCAAAGGCGCTGATCATCAGCCAAAACCTTAGTGGCGAATGCAGTTGGCAAGAGCCGACAAAAGGGGAATCTATCTTATTTAATTGATGCAACGCAATGAACTAGTGGACCACAGAGCCTTCAACTACATTTACTAAGGACATAACTAATGAGGGAAATCATAGATTTGCTACGTGTGTGCGATGGCCTAACTACAGACGACCTTTGATCTTTGATACTTGGAGGGTGATATTTACAGGATTTACAGCATACAAAAGGGGAAAATTTACAACAAATTACCCACACAATTCCCATATCCCCAACAATATATATATATATATATATATATATATATATATATATAAATAAATAAATACATACATACATACACACAAAAGACAAGGATGGCTGTCTGTCCACTTGCAGCTATGCTGATTGGCTGTGTGAGGTTATGTGCACTGTGATTGGCTCCTGTCAAGATTATCATTTCAACTTCTTAAAAGCTGATATTCGAAATCTGATTCATTATTTCCATGATCAGAACACACCTTTTTGATCGTTTATACCATTTTGAATTACCGAACATTTTGATTGCTGTGCTACATAATTTCTTGCTTTAAAATTCTCCGTGTTCTCCCCGTGGCCCTTTTTTCTTGGAAATAACTCTTATTATTGATTCTGCTTTCTGATCTGCTTGATGTGTCTTTTCCTTCATTGGTCCAGCAACAAACCATACCTCCTGTTAGCCTGGGAGATTTTAATTTCACAACTAATTGGCTCCAATCTATGTCCAGTGTGCACCAGCAGTTCACTTGGCTGAATCTGATTAAGATCTGAAGATAAGATAAGGTAAGTGCACAACCGACGGCACATTCCCCGGCTATAAAAATCCTTTGAACCCCAGGTAATGCGTTATTAGACGGAGGACCCTCGGCAACGTGGTCAACTAATTGGGCATTTGTGGTTGGTTGGCAACACGCCAGAGTGCAGAATTATCCATGCTTGATGGCCTCAGGTCCAGTAGCTTGGGAGGAACCGAGGTACTTCCCCTCATAGTAGATCCCGATACCCCTTGCTCTACTATATGTGTATGTGTGTATATATATATATATATATATATATATATATATATATATATATATATATATATATATATATATATATATATATATATATATATACATACATATACATATACCGTGGGACCCCGCTGTTCTGGGAGGATAATATCCTGGAAAATCCGCGAATGGCGAAACCACGAATAGGGGGGCATTGTTTTTGAATGGAAAAAGGGGGAATTGGTACCAGTCACAAAAAAACCGCGAATGGCGAGGCACATCCCGAGAATGTCGACAATAATCCGGGAAGGTCGATGAAAGTCACAGAAATGGCAAGACAAAACCCGCGAATATTGACGATATCCGCAAAGGTCGATGAAAATACCATGAATGTATGCCGCGGAATTGATTCAATGGGGAAAAGGGAGATACATTATAAGTTCACGGCAGTTCCTGATTCATAGAGGAAAAATTTTTAAGTTTAAAATGTTTTGGACCGCAAATGAACATGATTACAGTTTCACAAAAAATGCACACAAAAAAAAAACCCACAATACCAGGTAACATTTCCAAATTATTGAGGGAATGTGCTTACAGTTTATTGATATAGCTGCATGAAGACGCAAATGTATTTTATTTGCAAGATGTAGGTCACCCCTTTATACGAACTTTTCTAGAGCATTACTTGGTTCCTCCTAAGAACACAAGGGTAGCACAGCATGCACACGAATTTTTTTTGAATGTCCCTTCTTTTCTATTGTTTGGCATTTTTTACAAGCTATGGATGTCCCTTCTTTTCTATAGTTTGCCACATGTCACACACCATATACAACAACAACAACAAAAACAACAACATGCATTTTAATGCCATTTTCCCTGCTAGAGCGGGGATTAGCCTTGCGGTCCCCATGACAATCTTCTCCATTTTGCCCTATTTTCTGCATCTCTTCTTGCTAACCCCCTTGCCCACATTTCTTCTTCCACCATCTTTAGCCAAGTCTTTCTCGGTCTTCCCCAACCTCTACTTCCTTCTACATTCATTTCCATCACTCTTCTCAACCAGTCACTTTCATCCTTCCTCAACACATGACCAAACCATCTCAACCTGTTCCTCTTCACAGCATCAATCACAGGCTCTATTCCCATCATCTTTCGCAATTCATCATTTGTCTTCCTCTCTCTCAACGATACTCTGCACATCCACCGAACCATTCACATTTCCACCCTTTCCAGCCTTCGTTGCTGCTCTACGTTCATTACCCATGTCTCGCTCCGATAAATCATAACACTTCTCACACATGCAGCATACACCTTTCCCTACAGCTTCAACGACACTCCCCTCCTCATCAGCACGCCACTCAGTTCCCGAAAACTTCTTCCATGCACATCTCACTCTTGCAACAGTTGCCGAGTCTGATCCACCTTCTCCATTCAGCATGTCTCCGAGGTAGCAAAATGTATTCACACCTTCCAGCTTCACGCCGTCTCCAAGATCCAAATCAACATTTCCTCCATCTGCAGCTCCCTCTGTGCACACCTTATATTTGAATGTAGCTGCCACACTGGTTAATGATCCTCTCAGACCACTACATTTTTGATGAACCCACTCAGCGCTCATTGTACATTGAATGGAGTTCACTCCAACACCCTTCCTGCACACAGCACATGGCCACTTCCCAGTTCTTTCCACCTCACCACATGCTTTACCACTTGCCATCACCTTCGTCTTTCCTATATTCAACTTCAGACCTTTTGTCTCCATACATTCCTTCCACTTGTTCATCTTTTCCTTCAGTCCATCCATCCTTTCCGCAATCAACACCAGATCATCTACATACAACAACACCCACGGTAAACCCTCCTTTACGTTCTGAGCCAGCACCTCCATCACAGCTACAAATAGTAGTGGACTTAGTACCGACCCCTGATGCACTCCCATCTTCACCTCAAACTCACCACTGTGCTCGTCCTTCATCCTTACAACTGTGCGCGCTCTTTTGTACATTGCCATCACAACTCTGATCAACCATTCCTCCACTCCTAACTTACTCAATGCCCATGTCAATACTTCGCGTGGAACCCTATTGAATGCTTTCTCCAGATCAACAAACCCAAGAAACAACTTCTTCCTCTTCTCCATGTACTTCTCCTGCAACTGCCTCACAATAAAGAGCGCGTCTGTCGTTCCTCTTCCTGGCATAAATCCAAACTGCATTTCATCAATCTTCACCTTCTTCCTTATCCTCCTCTCCAACACCCTTTCCAATACCTTCATTCCATGCTCCAATAACTTTATCGCTCGGTATGAGCCACACTCCAGAGGGTCACCTTTACCCTTGTATGGAGGGACGAGGGTACTCAGTTCCCAATCCACTGGAATGCGGCCTTCTTTCACCACCAGATTACAGATCTCTGTCTTCTCTTCACACCACAACTTCCTGCTGCCTTCAACATATCTCCCACAACTCCCGTCGGCCCTCCCACTTTTCTACTCTTTATTGCTTTTATCGCTTCCTCAACTTCCTTCTCAGTTATCTTCTCTGCCGGTCCTAAAACTGGGTTACTCTCAGTTACTCCCATTCATTCTCTGTATTCAACAGCATTACCATATATCTTTTCCATCTTTCTTTAATTCTATCTGGGTCCACAACGATTTCTCCCACTTCATCCTTCAAGCACTCACCCACATCACATCACACCTCTCTTTCGCTATCTGCTTTGCAATCCTGAATACCGCTCTCTGACCCTCTTCCGAATCCAAGCTTTCTCCAAACATTTTCCTACATGCCTCCTGCGCCTTTGCTACCTCTTTCTTTGCAGCCTTCTTGGCTGCCTTATAACTTTCATGCTCTGCTTTTTCTGCTCCCGTACCCTTCGCCTTCTGCCACTCCTTGAACTCCTTCCTCTTCTCGTCAATCCTCTTTCCAACTTCCTCATCCCACCACCATGTTTCCGAGTGCCTCGGTGGTCCTTTTGTCCATCCACATACCTCACCAACGGCTCCCAACAGACTATCTTTCATTGACATCCAACCACGTTCAAGCTCAACCACATCATCCTCTACCCTACTCAGCCTCTCTTTTAATGGCTCCCTTACTGTCACCTCTTTCAACCACCACACCTTCATTCTCGGTTGGTACTTCACCCGCCGAGCTCTCCTCGCACCTTTCACCCTTATGTCGCAGACAACCAAGTGGTGCTGTGAAACAGCCTCCTCCCCCGGGATCACCTTTGTGTCCCGGAGGTGCCCCCTATCTCACCTACATACCATCAGGTCGTCAACGGTTGTCGTCAACGGTTGTCGTCGACCCACCTGACGTGTATGTAACAAGCTTATTATCCTCTTTCTGGAACCGAGTATTACAAATCAACAAATCAGCTCCATCAGCAAACTCCAAAATCCTTTCACCTTCTCCATTTCTCACACCATATCCGTAACCCCCATGAGCTCCCTCAAAACCGTCCGTACTCCTTCCCACATGTCCATTTCGGTCTCCTCCTCCCACAACAACTTCCTCATCTTTCACGTTTTCCATCAGCTTCTCTATCGCACACCAGAACTTGTCCTTCTCTTCATCGCTCCGACCAACCTGCGGAGCATATCCCGAGATGACGTACACCAAGAGCTTTCCAATCATCATTTTCACCATCATCAACCTATCACTCACTCCAGTCACACTCACCACACTGTCTACAAACTCCTCAGAAAACAGGACACCAACACCATTCATGCCCTCCGGGCACCCTTGCCACACAAACTTGTATTTCTGTCCCTGCCTACCCTTCACCATTCTCACACCACTTCCCTTCCATCTCGTCTCTTGCACACAACATATGTCCACTCTTCTTCTGATCAATACTTCCACCACTTCTCCTGATCTCCCTGTCATTGTCCCTACATTCCATGTCCCAAACCTCAGAAACCTATCTCCACTTCGGGCTGTACCCTGCCCATATGTAGTTGTAATTGTCATGGTTCTCTTTTTGAGGCAATGTTTTTATGGCCGGATGCCCTTCCTGACGCCAACCCTCTTAGTCACCTCTTACAACAGGCAGGGATACGGTGTACCTATTCTAACCAGGGTACACACCATATAAAGGGCATTTTTCAATGCTCATGGCATTTTTCCCAAGTGTGTCCCTTATTTTCTATAGTTTTCCACATGCCACATACCATATAAAAAGGGGCCATTTCTATGCCCCTGGCATTTTCCTGGCAGTTCCTGATTCATAGAGGAATATTTTTAAAGTTTAAAACGTTTTGGACCAGAGATGCACATGATAAGAGTTTCACAAAAAATGCGTACAAAAACAACAACACAATACTAGGTTCCATTTCCAATTTATTGAGGGAATGTGTTTTCACGCATCGTTAAAGTAAAAAAAAAACACAACACCATCATGTACCGTTTGAAATTTTGATTTACAAACACGCAACTTTCAAATGATGATGATGGTGAAGAATTAAAATCCCAAGAATTCCTCGAACTTTGAGGGTGACCAAAATTATGGTGCAGAAAAATCACACACTAAGGGCCAGGAGAGGGAGGAGAAGGTGAGGACACTGGTGAGAATGCTGGCAAGCATGCCGAGAGGATGCTGAGAGGTTTGCAGGAGGGATGGTCTTGAGGTGGAGGCATCAGGGCTGAAGAAATGGGAAATGGGGATGTGCCTGAATGGAGATTGCCCAATATTTTGATGCAGCACTTCGTACGGGAGCAGCGCATCCTCCAAGTCCCTCTTGAACTTGAGGTGCCTCTCCACGACTAAGTCAGTGTCTTGCACGTGTCCACAGACGCCCGAATGCCATGCAGTAACTCGCCCAGGAACTGGTCTGTGAGGTTGGACCTCGGCACCTCTTTCTCATCACTGCCCGCCTCCTCCTCCTCGAAAACCTTTGGAAAGCCGTCCAACTGGCCTCCAAAGCCAGTTGCTGACTGGGCATCCTCCGTCGTGCGAAGTCCTTCCTTGGCACACCTGAACTCCTCACCACATACAAGGCTTTCATCCGCAGCTCAATGGAATACTGATCTCCCCTCTGGCCTGGTGCTCCAGCCTCACACCTAGCTCGGCTTCATGCAGTTTAAACCAAAGCATTCAGAATCATTGGAATCTCCCGTGATGAAGCCGATTCTGAGGGCCTTTCTCTCTCTCTCACCACAGGCAGGCAGGTGGTCTTTCTGTCTTCTACTGACTCCTTTCCGGCCTTGCTCCCTCTGCTCTGTCTGTGCTCTGCCCCCCAAATATTCCTGCAGGACGCCCAAGATCTGCCAACAACCCTCTTCTGGTGAAACTGCCAAAATCAAGACTCGCTGCTCACCTTCACTCCTTCATTCCTCTTTTCTTCCACCTCTGGAACAAATTCCCACACTCTTTTCAATGCATCTCCTCTTTAAAACAGCTGTTAACCACCGTCGCTTATCTACCCCCATCTGAAACCTTGATCTTTTCTACCCCCATTAAAACACCCCAAATCCGCCTCTTTAAAGCTCCAACTTCTTTTCTGAAATTCCTATAAGTGTTCGTTTGCTTTATACTATGTACCTCTTCCCTCGTCCCCCAGCCCTCCCCCTTCCACAGATCTACCGATGTCCCTGTTCTCTTCTGTTGTTGTGCTTGTGTGCTTCCCTCTCTCCCCCTCTTGTCTCCCGCTCCCTTCATTGCATGTTTTATGTGTCTGTGCATGTTTTCATGTTCAATGTGTTAGCTCTTGCACGAGCCTCGATTCTTCATACAAAAAAAACAAAACAAAAAAAGTCCTCCTCGATGAGCGGGTTTCGGGAACGGTTCAGAATCATGGTTTTCAGCATGACGTCCCTCGTCTGTGTGTTGTCCTCGATCCATATTCTGAGTGTCTTTCCATCCTTTCCATGTGGACATTCCGGACATGGGTGACCACCTTTATATTTGATACAGCACTCGCTGAAACTTTTCACAAATTGCCTTCTCCTTCTTCTATATGTAGCGAACGGTGGATGCCGTAATGCCTGCCAACAGAGGCTGCAATCTCTTCACTGGAAAGCCGGTCGAGCAGCTCCACTTTCTGGCTCAGGCACATCATTTTCTTCTGTCTCCTGGTAGTCAACACATCTCCGGCTCTGGTATTGCGCTTGGGAGCCATGACTGAACGATGAGCAGAGTGAGTCAAAAATACATGTAAAAGCAACAGGATGAGAACAACGATCGAATTCGAGCACACAATCTGTATATGTAGGATTGCGAGCATTGTGGGTATCTGCGGGAGGTACCCTGCCAATGTTTGTGGGGGATGTTATCGGATGATGCCGTATTGAGCCGATCTGTGAATTTTAATAATAGATTTAATGAAGCATTTGCATTCTATAACTTGTGGAGGATGGCTTTTTTTTGTCGCTGTGGAATTCCCCCGAAGTGTTTTTATTGTGTAACATCTCTGATGATGCTTTACAGTACATTGCAAACTGTAATAGATTTAATGAAGTGATTGCATTCTATAATTAATTCAAGGAGTTGACTTATTTACACATCTGGTGGGATATCCCGTGAAGCTCGCTTTTGGTGCGGCTAAAATTCGCGCCCGCGAAAGCCATGAAAATGCGAACCACACAGCAGTAAATGTACTATATAAGCAGGTCATGCTCACAGCTCATACATGGTTTTTTTGCGTATGTACAGCTGCTTTATGCATGGCTCGTGAAATGTTGGTCTTATGGATGTGTCAAGCTAGAGGCTCATGGATTTTTTTTTTGCGCCTCTGAAAAACCGCGATTCGCGGACAATGGCCACAAATAGGGAAGAAATAAAATCCCGCGATTTCGCGGAACACTGTCACGAATAGAAGAAAACCACGCAAATTTGCAGGACACTTTTCCGTGAATAGAGAAACATGTTGCATTTCATCAACCACGAATACCCGGATTCCACGAATAATGGAACCACGAATAGTGGGGTCCAACTGTATATACACTACATGGCCAAAAGTATGTGGACACCTGAACATCACACCCGCATGTGCTCGTCAAACATCTCATTCCAAAATCATGGGCATTAATATTGAGTTGTTCCCCCCCTTTGCTGATATAACAGCCTCCACTCTTCTGGGAAGGCTTTCCAAGAGATGTGGGAATATTTATGCGGGGATTTGCTTCCATTCAGCCACAAGCGCATTTGTGAGGTTGGGCACTGATGTTGGACGATAAGGCCTGGCTTGCAATCGGCATTCCAATTAATCCCAAAGGTGTTCGATGGGGTTGATGTCACGGCTCTGTGCAGGCCAGTGAAGTTCTTCCACACCGATCTCGACAAACCATTTCTGTATGGAGTTCGCTTTGTGAACGGGAGCATTGTCATGCTGAAACAGGAAAAGGCCTTCCCCAAACTGTTGCAACAAAGTTGGAAGCACACAATGATCTAGAATGTCATTGTATGCTGTGGCATTAAGATTTACCTTCACTAGAACTAGGGGCCTAGCCTGCACCATGAAAAACAGCCCCAGACCATTATTCCTCCTCCACCAAACTTTACAGTTGGCACTATTCATTCGGGCAGGTGACGTTCTCCTGGCATCTTCCAAACCCAGATTTGTCCGTCGGACTGCCAGATGGTGAAGCGTGATTCATCAATCCAGATAACGTGTTTCCACTGCTCCCGCGTCCAATGGCGGCGAGCTTTACACCACTCCAGCCGGCGATTGGCATTGCGCATGGTGATCTTAGGCTTGTGTGCGGTTGCTCAGGCAAGGGGCCTAGCCCGCACCAAAGTACGTTTTAGTTGGTGGGATTTTATTAGCTAGTGAAGCACCGATGTTGGTACAATAAGACTTGAAGGAGTTAGCAATATCTCTCGGATTGTAGAAAACCTCCTGCCCATCGGAACAATTTTCCAGAATATCCACGTTATTACCTTTACCAATAATTTTATTAATTTCAAGCCAAGTATTTTTCATGTTATTTTCATTCATGTTAAATTTATTTATGCAATAATTATTTTTGGCAAATCGGATAGTAGCGGTTAATAGATTACAGTAACTCTTATAATGTCACCCATTATTCTCAGAAGGATTATGTAAGAAGCGCCGATAGAGCCTATTTTTGTAGTTACAGGAGTTGATACTGGATTGGGTGAGCCATGGATGATTAGTCTTTCCTCTTCCACTCCTTTTGGTAATAAGTGGGAAATGGCGATTGGAAGAGTTAGTGAGAAGAGAAATAAAAGTATCATAAGCAGAATTAGCTTGATGGGATTTATAGACTTCTTCCCAATCCATGGATTTGATGACTGCAGTAAAAGAACACAAGGTGTTATAGTTGATATCTCTAGTGACATAACTCTTTTGGACAGAAGTAGAATTTAGAAAACATGAAGGAGTAATCTGAAATAAAGGTAAATTATCAGAAATGTCAGTGTTTCGGATACCTGTATCTTACTATAATTCACCAAATGTCCGTACGTCTGTCTGTCTGTGCATCCATTTTGCAGTACCTTCCATTCAAAGGTACTGCAAAAACGGCTGAACCGATCGCAACGATATTTTGGGTCGGTAATCATGGGATCTCCTCGAGTAAAATAGGGTATATTGTTTTTCCAATGTCAGCTTTCGAAGGTACTGCAAAAACGGCTGAACCGATCGCAACGATATTTTGGGTGGGTAATCCTGGGATCTCCTAGAGCAAAATAGGGTATATTGTTTTTCCAATGTCAGCTTTGGCCTCCAGCATTTTCAGGTTTGTACTCCCGCATGACGTTATTTTCCCGGGTGCCGCACAAACGGCTGCACCGATCGCTGCATGGCCGCACTGATCGCTGCATGGCTGCACTGATGGCTGCATGGCTGCACCTGCACCAATCGGACTCGGTGACCATGGACAAAGACCTTTTATAAGGACATGGGTTGAATCCCTGCCAGAGAGAATGCCAACCCCATCCCCGCCATCACGGTCGTCTCTCCAACTCACAATCCCACGAGATATGTGGAAAGGACGACCCAAAACCAATTATCTTTTTTTTGATTGGTATATAAACATCATTAAAAGTAAATAATGACCTCGGCCAAAGTTCAACCGACGTGAATTTAATCTCTACATGAGAGAATTCCACATAGCTATTTGGGCGGTGTATATGCTAACGGATCACTGTCTCCATCGATCTTGCCATGGCCATAACACCTATCCGCTCAAAATCCTTTTAACTGTTGACTTGGTTGTTTTTACAATGAAGGAAACATTAACTATGTTGTTAAAAATTTATTTTGTGATTAATTTGTGATTGGAGTTATGTTGTTTGGAATGAAAAAAGAGATATCGAGTTCAAGTAAATGACGACATGCCGTGATGGTTTCTACCTTCCAAACGTGAACTTCGTGGATCGCCACATGCAGATTCGCCAGATTCGCCTTCACGAACTTGCTGTCCATGTCTGACGTGCGACTGAGGGTGCTACAGGAATGTGGAATTTATTGGTTTCATGCTTTAGCATTCGCCGTATCAGCATTGCCTGTTTGTTTCCGGCCTCCCACCCATGCGTAGCACGTGTATCTCACTAGTAAATATAATCACATTATCAGTCAGTATGTTATCAATAAGGGTAGTACTTTGAGGGGCAATACGAGTTGGCTGGTAATTCAGTGGATGAAATCCATATGAATAAAAGTTATTAACAAAGTCGTCAGTGGGTTGATGATTAGAACAGTTAAGCAAATTAAACTCTCCCATTAAATAACACAGTTTTCTTTCTCTAGCATTAACATTCATAGATTGTTAAACATCAAGACAAAAATCAAGACATCATAGAAAGTTTTCAGGATGAGAGCCAGGAGCCCTATAGATGTTACCTACAATCAAATTACAGGAAAAGTCACGTGCAATTTCAATAAATACACTTTCATAGCTATCAGAAGATGACATGAGGTTGTCACGTGTGAGAAATTTAAAAGAACTACAAATAAACATAGCAACTCCGCCTTCAATTTTATCAGAACATGACGAATGGACAAGGTTATAGTTAGGCATTGTAATATATGGAGGAGGAGATTCTCTGAACCAAGTTTGAATAAATCCATAAACAGAAAAGGAATGATTTCAAGTAGACAAAAAATCTTGAGTATCATATAAATGTCTACAAAGGCTCCTGGAATTAATATAAAATATGGAGAAACAGCCATCATATGTATATCTAAATCATTGAAAGTATTGCCTTCCAAATTGAAACAAGTACCATTATGAAAATAATTATTGGAAAATTCATTTACATTCAGAATAAAGGTCATATGTCAAAATAATAAACACAAGGTATCAGATAATATTAAAAGGGGGAAGGAAACAGTGTGTAGGATAACACACAAAATAACAAGAAAAAGGTATAACATATAGAGATACCTTCGAAGCAAACATCGAGCCAAAATACTATCGTGTGACTACCCTCGGTGAACACCTTAGGGCAGCACGGATGACCAAATGAGCTGTTACTCCGAGGCGTTCTGTTCAAAAATATAGCGGAGCATTAACATGGAGGAAAGTGGGGGAGGGGAGAGCGGAGCTTACCTTCACGATCCCACTGATATTCTTCAAACCTGCAATAAATAAACTCAAACGAAAACGGGTTTAAGATGTACAAAAATAAACAAGTTTATGAAATAAAATGCCAGTAACAAAGAAAATGCACGATCAATAAACCTAAAATCCTAAACGGGACGTCCCCACAAACAGACCCAAAGACAGACAAAAGGGAAGGATAACTGAAAATAAATATGCGTCTGTGTGCACTTAACTCTGATGGTGTCCGAAATCTCGTCAGGATCGTCCAGGCCCTCCCCGAGCGCGCAGTCCGGATGCGGCTCCTGTCTTGGCGGGAAGCATGCCTCAGTATGCCCACGTTCACTGGGCCGCACTCGTGGGCGCAAAACAGGCCTTACACGCGAAGCAAACGGCAGGTGCGCAGCCAGTTCTTCCACGCTGTACTCATCCACCCGTCCTCTGCACAGAGAACTGCAGTTCCCGGGCAGCGGCTCTTCCACCCCCCAACCACCAGCAAGGTCTCGGAACACTGCCGGTCGGTGATGAGTTTCCTTATGCCAGAGAGCAAAGTCCACCATTTGTATGAGGTCCAGTACGAGAAAGCACAAGAGGGAATCGCGACCATTTGCTATGGTCTTCAGAACGACAAGGCACAAGAGAGAGAGAAATGTCGGTCAGAGCATTCTGAAGTCCCCACGAGTAAGAGGACAAAATGTCGGGGACACAGTCTTTTGTTCCTCGGGCTCTGACGTCATCTCAACACGTCTCTGTCCCGACCCTATCTGAGAGTTCATCTTTCCCGTCCTTTCTATCAATCAAACCCCGCCCAATCACGGCTCCTTTACCTCAAATGCCTGGGCAATCAACCCTTCCGTACCCACCTCTGAATCTTCTCCACCCTTCCCCAATCTTTGTCTGTCTGGTTCTCTTAGTTTGAAACCGATAAGTTTTGGCCGCTCTCTTTCCTTTTCTGGGAGCAATCGAAAGACCCTGTATGTGCAATGCTTAAAAATCATTTTTCCTTCGTTGTCCTCCCCTCTACCCTGTAGATGGCCTGCACTCCTGCCGAATACCCCTCCCCTTTACCCTATTTGGGGGTGGTACTATAAACAGCCTTTGCCGAAACGTGTTGGGGATCTTCAATGGAAATTGCTTATTGGATCCTACCTACAAATTCCCTAATTCACCGCTTCTCACAAGCGATAAGTGAGCAATGCCCATTTTGTGGACAAACTGAAACCTTGCCCCATGCGTATGTACGCTGTGACCGGTTAACTCCTTTATTTGTTTTCTTAAAAATTATAGTTGCACGGTTTTCCTTTGTTTTTGATTTTCCTGCCTTTATTTTTGGCCCTTGTGGGCGTTTCAATTCCCCAACAACAATATTAATTAATGTCTTTCTTTCGCAAGCCAAGTTGGTGATATATTGTGTGGCCATTGGATATATAAGACCAGGAAATCAAAGATACATAATGATTCTTATTGCACAGATGTTTTAGAAATGTTTAAAGCTCTCTGTGTTTCAAGAATTAAGCTGAAATTTTGTTGTTGTTCTGAGTTACAACTCTTTGAGAGGCAGTGGTGTGTAAGAAATGCGTTTTGCAAAATAGCTGACGGTCAGTTAGTATTTACTATGTAGTTGATTTCCTTAATACTTGCTTGTTTGTTTGCTTATAGTTTGTTTATTTATCATGTAAAGGTTTGTGCAACTGTTGTGATTGTTTTCTTTGAATCACATTTATTGTTTTTTTTATACTTTTGTTATAAAAGGACTTAAAAAGTCAAACTCTAACAGATATTACTTCGGTTTCTGCTCCCGAGTACTTGCTGCTTGTGGACCTCCGCCATTAACGAGATCACGGAATCCTCGACTACCCCCTACATCGCATGAATATTGTGTGGCCATTGGCAACTCAAGGGTGGGCCGTTATGATGTTTGTTTCTTCCCTTCCACTGCCAAACTCTGGAACTCTTTACCTTCTCATACCTTTCCAAGCACTTATTACTTATTGCCTTCCCCTTTTCAAATTTTATTTTTTTACTTCATCAAATCGTTGTGGACTACTCTTTCTTAACTTTTCTATCGATGCAGCTCTTTTATTTAGGGCCTGGCATCGATGACTCATAGTCCATGACTGGAGCCTTCAACATAAACAATAGCTCACTGACCCAATTATCTCCAGCTGGGACAATAAATTATAATTAATTAACACTTTGTCCTTGTCAAACAAGGCTGCACACAAAGCAACCAATAAAATTTACACACGTTAAGTTCTTTTCTCTTTCAAGCCCTACCTGAGTGCCGCCACAGTTGCAGACATTTACAAGAAACACATGCATGAGAATGATAATGCTACACAGTTGCCAGCCATTCGACCTTGAATTCTGTAATATACCTTTTTTAAATGTGAGTATATTTCCAATACTCTTTTGAAGTATTGCACTTATTAATTTCCCATTACTGTATTGTTTCCATCAATGGAAAAACTTACCGTGAAAAGAGCAGACTTTACAGAAGATTTTTCGAGCATAATAAGAAAAGACAACTGCCAAGCAAAAGCATGTCCCAGATTCTCTAAACTGACAGGAAACTTCATTTGGGCGTCCAAAGAATGCCAAACTGCTCACAAGAGTCAAAGAAAGAGCAAACAACAGGAATATTTCCAGTTTTATTTGAAAATCTTTTAAATCAGGTTTGTTCCTGTGATAACAAAGGAGAGTTCCGATGACAGAATTTATCAACAATCCCAACAATATAAGGGACTGGAGTGTGATTGCCAGAGAGTCCGAGAATGATAAATATTCTTCTGGCATCGGGAAACAATTGTCACGATGATCGTTGGATGAGTAATGTGTGGGGCAGCGATGGCACTCGTATGAATCTGTGGAAATGTTAACAGTGCAATATTCATGAAAGGTATTTACATTATTTGATAACTAGATTTGTAGGCAGAGGTTATGGTAACAAAATTCACTTTTTGCACTTACCTGAATTATTTGAAAATTCTCCAACATTGCAAGGAACACATTTGAAGCAGCAAACAGGAAGGCCTGTTAAGGCAATACGGCGTGTTCCAGGGTCACATTGTTCACTACACCTCGACTGTGGCACCTTTCAAAACACAGACAACAACCACAATTTGTAAATAAGTCACAATAATTATTCTCAGATGAATTCTTTCTCAGGCATAATTCTTTGAAGTGGCTCTCCTTTTGTGAGATTTCCTTGTTGACTGGCACAAGCTAACAGATTGTAACCCCATTAACCCCACCTGGTCAGAATTATGCAGCCTGGGAACGAACTCCCACAATGAACCACATTCAGAGGCCATTTTTCCCCGCAGAGCAGGGGTTGGCCTTTTTCGGGCACCGTGGTCCCCTTTCTGAAGCAATGTTTTATGGCCGGATGCTCTTCCTGCCGCCAACCCTGTTCGTCGCCTCTTGCGACACACAGGGAATTACCAGTGACCTGGTACTCAATTTGCCGACCTCAGAAGGATGACAGGCTGAGTCAAACCCCCCTGTCGTTAATTCAGCGATGACCGGGATTTGAACCCAGGATCCTCGGATCCCAAGCTGGCACCCTAACCGCTAAGCCAACACCACCAGGCAACCAACTGCCACAATGGCTGGTCTAAAATAAGTTAGGAAACGTGTGTGCAAACGGGTCTCTGTACTTAAAGCATGCCTTCCAACACCAACAAAAGCCAAAATGTACAAATGCTGCTGACATCAGTGAAGCCCCAACGCAAGGGAGCGCTCACAACACTGGATATTTTGGATAATATTGTTGTCCGCCTACAATTACGATCACCGGTGATGAATAGCCGAAACTGTTTTTTTACTCCTGTGCCAGCACCCAAATATACGACACGACCAAATGTATGTGGACACCCGAAAATCACACATACCATTCCAAAATCATGGGCATCCCCCCTTTGCTGCTATAACAGCCTCCACTCTTCTGGGAAGGCCTTCCACTAGATGTTGGAACATTGCTGTGGATAGTTGCTTCCATTCAGCCACAAGAGCATTAGTGAGGTCCGGCACTGATGTTGGGTGATTATGCCTGGCTCACAGTCGACGTTCCAATTCATCCCAAAGGTGTTTGATGGGGTTGTTGTCAGGGCTCTGTGCAGGCCAGTCAAGTTCTTCCGCACCAATCTCGACAAACCATTTCTGGATGGACTTGGCTTTGTGCATGGGGTCATTGTCACGCTGAAACAGGAAAGGGCCTTCCCCAAACTGTTGCCACAAAGTTGGAAGCACAAATTCGTCTGGAATGTCATTGTATGCTGTAGTGTCAAGATTTCCCTTCAATGAAACTAAGGGACCTAGTTTGGGCCTCGTTTAATGATTAAAAACAGCCCCAGACCATTATTCCTCCTCCACTAACCTTTACAGTTGGCACTATTCATTTGGGCAGGAAGCGTTTTACTGGCATCTGCCAAACTCAGATTCATCTGTCGGACTGCCAGATGGTGAAGCATGATTCATCACTCCAGAGAACGCATTTCCACTGCTCCAGAGTCGAATGGCGGCGAGCTTTACACCTCCAACCGACGCTTGGCATTGCGCATGATCTTAGGCTTGTGTGCGGCTGCTCGGCCATGGAAACCCATTTCATGAAGCTCCCGACAAACAGTTGTTGTGCTGTCGCTGCTTCCAGAGGCAGTTTGGAACTCAGTGGTGAGTGTTGCAACCGATGACAGACAATTTTTACGCACTACGCGCTTCAGCACTCGGTGGTCTCGTTCTGTGAGCTTGTGTGGCCTACCATTTCAAGGCTGAGCTGTTGTTGCTTCTAGATGTTTCCACTTCACAATACCCATACTGACCGTGGCAGCTCTAGAAGGGCATACATTTGACTAAATGACTTGTTGGAAAGGTGGCATCCAATGACGGTGCCACGTTGAAACTCACTGAGCTCTTCAGTACGGCCCATTCTACTGCCAAAGTTTGTCTATGGAGATTGTATGGCTGTGGGCTTGGTTATATATACCTGTCAGCAATGGGGGTGGCTGAAATAGCCGAATCCACTCATTAGAAGTGGTGTCCGCATACTTTTGGGCATGTAGTGTATATGGTGGGTAACGCTTGCGAGACGGGAGGCTGCGAGTCGTCTATTTGAACAAAAAGACACATAGGTTTATTCCCGAACCCACAAAACATGCAAACACCACAAAAGATTCAACAACAACGATTTAATGAAAATAAAGCAAAGACTAAATAAATGTTGAGGTAAAATAAATCCTACTTTGAGGGACCCTCCACACAGTCACAAGAACACAGGGGAAAACATAATAAAAATGAAATGTCCTTTTTCATGCACTTAGCTTGTCCCAACGAGTTATTTTGTAAAGGTGATGGCGATGGCCCCATCCCAATGCCACCCGAGCCAGGGCACCCAAAATTGCGCTGGCTAACAACGGCGATGCACACAAAGCCGTGAAGTGAGCTGTGAGGACGGCCCTGTTTCTCTCTCTCTCTCTCTCTCTCTCTCTCTCTCTCTCTCTCTCTCTCTCTCTCTCTCTCTCTCTCTCTCTCATCTCTCCCACAAACGGCATGGCCCTTAGTCCACTATGAGCCCAGCAGTCTCCAAAACCTCCTTCAATAGCCACCATCGCAGCAAAGAGCTCCTTGTTCTCAAAAGCGCACACCAAAAACTACCTCAGCACACAAACAGAAAGATGGTAACCCTTCTTCTCCAAGCAGAGAGAGATTGACTCTTGTTCCTCACTCGCGAGAGCCAATCATGTTGTTCGGGGAGTGGCCTGCCGGCTGTCCTCTCCGCCCTCTGATGATTCTCCACCTCGCTCGTGGATGGGGCCTTTTGCCTTTGAGGTC
This sequence comes from Myxine glutinosa, assembly GCF_964187855.1. Taxonomy (NCBI): domain Eukaryota; kingdom Metazoa; phylum Chordata; class Myxini; order Myxiniformes; family Myxinidae; genus Myxine; species Myxine glutinosa. Next base: position 213,155,213 of record NC_136263.1, read on the forward strand.
CTTCTTGCCTTCCTGCCAGCGTGGTTGTTGTCATTTAACGGTGCCTTTAATGGCTGGCCATGGTAAATGCAATTTAAAGGTGGTGCAAAAACGTAAGGAAAAGATTACATGGGGGTAATCACGCACTGGGGAAAACTAGCCTTAGAACCGAGCGATAATTAGCACAACACCACTCCCCGTGTGGTGAACACATAAACAACCTTAAGCTACAGTTTCCCTACTTACTGTACATCCAGATTTCTCCTACGTGTCACGTGGCCCAAGCTATTGCCTATACAGTTGTATCTTTCCATTGGGATCCTTTTACCTACCCCCCATAAATGCAACAATATTTAGATATTTTGGACAGGATAATTTGTGCACAGGCAGCACCATCATTGGTGAGGACAATGACCAATCATTGGCATCCAGTCCTCCATTCCATCACTATTACAAACAGCAGAGGACTTAACCTGTGGTAAAATCCAACCCTAAAATTGAATTCCCTTACAAGTAACTATATTACAATGAAGCAGCATCAGGTCAACCAATTCCAAGTATTAAACGAGAACGGCACTCAGTAGAGAGCATACCTCCGCCTGGTCGGCCATATCACTCAATGGTGAAGAATCACTTTAAAATTCTACTAGCTCGATCCGGATCTTCACCAAAATCTAATTGTTTCGTCCTTGTCACACACGCGACATCTCTGCCAAATTTCGTCTGAATCCATCCACAACTTTTTGAGATATTTTGTTCACAATGGACAGACAGACAGACAAATGGACAGACAAATGGACAATCAGACAGACAGGGGTGAAAACATAACCTCCATCCATCCATCTTTGGTGGTGGAGGTAAAAATATTTGTTTTTCAGTGTTTGCCAAAAAAAATAAAAACAGGATCACCATGATGTTGACAAAGTGAGGAAAACGACATGAGCATAATTATTCTCATTATGTAGGATGATCATAAAATTACCTGATTATTCTCATTATTCCAATTGATGGAACTCATGTTCAGTTGGAGCTGCATATTTGAAGGTTCTCTTGAGTCAAACGAACCAACGTTTTTGAATTGCACTTTACCAATGATGTCACGATGCCAGTTAATAATGTCATATCTTCCAGGAGGATCCCCATTTTCATCAAAAAACATCTCGTGCCCCAAATTGTTTACAAACCTCACTTTTTGAATGTAGTACAACAGCTGAGGAAGATGTAAAAATGTTTACAATGAATTCATTTTCACCTCACCAGCAGAATGAAGACATTTGAATTTTTACCTATTGATCAAAAAAATAACAGTACAAATCAATAAAGAAGTGATGCGATGATGCTCTAAGCTCGATATCCTATACAGTATGTGTATAACCGGTGTGTTCCCCGGTTTCGAATAGGTACACCGTATCCCTGCGTGACGTAAGAGGCGACTAAAAGGGTTGGCGTCAGGAAGGGCATCCGGCCATAAAAACATTGCCTCAAAAAGAGAACCATGACAATTACGACTACATATGGGCAGGGTACAGCCCGAAGTACCCCGTGGGGGACCCCACTCCCTCTCGTCAAAACTCAAGGTGGGGAACCCGATCGAAGCAAGGGTGGAAATCACTCCATTTATGACGACGAAACGTCTGATGCCCGACGTGGAGATCGGTTTCTGAGGTTTGGGACATGGAATGTAGGGACAATGACAGGGAGACCAGGAGAAGTGGTGGAAGTATTGATCAGAAGAAGAGTGGACATATGTTGTGTGCAGGAGACGAGATGGAAGGAAAGTGGTGTGAGAATGGTGAAGGGTAGGCAGGGACAGAAATACAAGTTTGTGTGGCAAGGGTGCCCGGAGGGCGTGAATGGTGTTGGTGTCCTGTTTTCTGAGGAGTTTGTAGACAGTGTGGTGAGTGTGACTAGAGTGAGTGAAAGGTTGATGATGGTGAAAATGATGATTGGAAAGCTCTTGGTGAACGTCATCTCGGGATATGCTCCGCAGGTTGGTCAGAGCGATGAAGAGAAGGACAAGTTCTGGTGTGCTATAGAGAAGCTGATGGAAAACGTGAAAGATGAGGAAGTTGTTGTGGTAGGAGGAGACCTAAATGGACATGTGGGAAGGAGCATGGACGGTATTGAGGGAGTTCATGGGGGTTACGGATATGGTGTGAGAAATGGAGAAGGTGAAAGGATTTTGGAGTTTACTGATGGAGCTGATTTGTTGATTTGTAATACTCAGTTCCAGAAAGAGGATAATAAGCTTGTTACATACATGTCAGGTGGGTTGACAACAACCGTTGACTACCGGCTGGTGCGTAGGCGAGATAGGGGGCACCTCCGGGACACAAAGGTGATCCCGGGGGAGGAGGCTGTTACAGAGCACCACTTGGTTGTCTGCGACACAAGGGTGAAAGGTGCGAGGAGAGCTCGGCGGGTGAAGTACCAACCGAGAATGAAGGTGTGGAGGTTGAAAGAGGTAACAGTGAGGGAGGCATTAAAAGAGAGGCTGAGTATGGTGGAGGATGATGTGGTTGAGCTTGAAAGTGGTTGAATGTCAATTAAAGATAGTCTGTTGGGAGCCGTTGGTGAGGTATGTGGATGGACAAAAGGACGACGGAGGCACTCGGAAACATGGAGGTGGGATGATGAAGTTGGAAAGAAGATTGATGAGAAGAGGAAGAAGTTCAAGGAGTGGCAGAAGGCAAAGGGTATGGGGGCAGAAAAGGCAGAGCATGAAAGTTATAAGGCAGCCAAGAAGGCTGCAAAGAAAGAGGGAGCAAAGGCAAAGGAGGCTTGCAGGAAAATGTTCGGAGAACGCTTGGATTCGGAAGAGGTTCAGAGAGCGGTATTCAGGATTACAAAGCAGATGGCGAAAGAGAGGTGTGATATGATGGGGGTGAGTTGCTTGAAGGATGAAGTGGGACAAATCGTTGTGGACCCAGATGGAATTAAAGGAAGATGGAAGAGATATATGGAAATACTGTTGAATGCAGAGAATGAATGGGATGGCAACATAGAGAGTAACCCAGTTTTAGGACCGGCAGAGAAGATAACCGAGAAGGAAGTTGAGGAAGCGATAAAAGCAATGAAGAGTAGAAAAGCGGGATGGCCGACGGGAGTTTTGGGAGACATGTTGAAGGCAGCGGGAAATTGGGGTGTGAAGAGAATGACATAGATCTGCAATCTGGTGGTGAAAGAAGGCCGCATTCTAGTGGCTTGGGAACTGAGTTCCCTCGTCCCTCTATACAAGGGGAAAGGTTGACCCTCTGGACTGTGGCTCGTATCGAGCGACAAAGGTATTGGAGCATGGAATAAAGGTATTGGAAAGGGTGTTGGAGAGGAGGATAAGGAAGAAAGTGAAGATTGACGAAATGCAGTTTGGATTTATGCCAGGAAGAGGAATGACAGACACGCTTTTTATTGTGAGGCAGTTGCAGGAGAAGTACGTGGAGAAGAGGAAGAAGTTGTTTCTTGGGTTTGTTGATCTGGAAAAGCATTCGATAGGGTTCCACGTGAAGTAGTGACATGGGCATTGAGGAAGTTTGGAGTGGAGGAATGGTTGATCAGAGTAGTGATGAGTGGTGAGTGCATATATATATATATATATATATATATATATATATATATTTATATATATATATATATATATGTATATATATATATATATATATATATATATATATATATATATATATATATATATATATATATATATATATTGTTGTGGATATGAGGATTGTGTTTTTTATTGCGTTTTTTTTATTATTGCTTTATTCTGGACTCTCCTGCCTCCAGTCTGTTGTATAAAGGTCAAAAGGGCGTTCCCGTAGTTAATTCCATAAAGCATACACGAAGGACACCATATATCCCTGTTCAGTAGTTATATCCTTATTATGTGTATTAGTGTAAGGCTGTGTCTTCCATTAATTTAAAATACTCCATTGCACCAAGTGAAATAAGAGTAGATCCCCTTTCATTCACAATCCCTTCCAACAATTGCCAACTGTTCCCTCTGCGACTCCATTCGCCACGAGGTCGGCTTGGAGAAGAAGGGGGAGGAGCTGCCGACTCCTGGGCGTGCCCGCCCATCATCATCAAGGGCGGAGCCAGAGGGCCGTCGAGGTCCAGCCCGACGTCCCGTGCGGGATCAAGCTCCAGCCAGCTCCGTGCCTTCCTCCCCCTCCAGCCACCCACCTCCTGTCATTCCTGCCTGCAATTTCCCCATTCGTGTACGTGAGTTTGTTCTGTGTGTCTTGTCCCAGGGTATTAATTAAGCCTGTTTAGATAAGCTAGCGATTTTCACTGTGTCTCTGAGTTATGCTGTAAATTATTTTATTATCCTTCCTTCTTCCTTGGTTTCTTTGGTTGTAAATAGCAAATAAATTATATCCGTATTCCCTACTTCTGTCTCTTCTTCTTCACATCCTTCGCTTTAGTCTTTTCCCCATTGAATATCTGTGGCGCGATTTTGGCCAACGTTCAGGAATCGGGGTAACTGTTCGGGGGCGCGGCGGCCATCCGCTCGGCAAACAACATCCTCGCCGAGGTCACGTAACAATATATATATATATATATATATATATATATATATATATATATATATATATATATATATATATATATATATATCTGTGCAGTGTAAGGGAACAGTGGTGAGTTTGAGGTGAAGGTGGGAGTGCATCAGGGGTCGGTACTAAGTCCACTACTATTATAGCTGTGATGAGGTGTTGGCTCAGAACGTAAAGGAGGGTTTACCGTGGGACTTGTTGTCTGCAGATGATCTGGTATTGATTGCAGAAGAATGGATGGACTGAAGGAGAAGATGAACAAGTGGAAGGAATGTATGGAGACAAAAGGTCTGAAGGTGAATATCGGAAAAAAGAAGGTGATGGCAAGTGGTAAAGCATGTGGTGAGGTGGAAAGAACTGGGAAGTGGCCGTGTGCTGTGTGCAGGAAGGGTGTCGGAGTGAATGCCATTCAATGTACAATGTGCGCTGAGTGGGTTCATCAAAAATGTAGTGGTTTGCGAGGGTCATTAACCAGTGTGGCAGCTACATTCAAGTGTAAGGTGTGCACAGAGGGAGCTGCAGGTGGAGGAAATGGTGAGTTGGATCTTGGAGATGGCGTGAAGCTGGAAGGTGTGAAAACATTTTGTGACCTCATTCTCATCCACCCTCTCTGAAAAAATGTCCACTTCTCCCTTTGTTGACCTCCACACCCCTTCTGACCTCACTGATGACTACAACCACACTCTCTCCTCCTGCCTTGACCAGGTTGTGCCTATAAAAACCAAAACAGTTTATTTCACCCATTCTGCTCCCTGGTTTACCCCTGTACTCCGCCTGATGAAAACTCGTGCTCGCCAACTTGAAAGACTCCGCAATAAAACAGGTCTCACAATTCACTCCCAAGCCTACAAGGACCACCTACAACACTACAAAGATGCCCTCTCCTGCGCCCGCTCCGCCTACTACTCTCAAATTATCCACTCTGGCTCTGGAAACCCAAAAGCACTCTTCTCTACAATAAACAAACTCCTCAGCCCCCTGGACACCACCACCCAGTCATTCACAGTAGACAACTGCATCTCCTTCCTTTCATTCTTCCAAAGCAAAATTGACAACATCTACAGCAGCTTAACCACCATCGCACCTGCTCCCCCTCAAACCACCTGCCCCCCCTTATCCTGCCAACCCCTGTCTCAGTTCTCCCCAGTCTCCCCTACTGACCTCTCTGAACTCCTCATAGGAATGAAAACTGCCACCTGCACCCTTGACCCCATCCCCTCCAGCTTTGTCAAGGCCTCCCTTCCTGCTCTCTCTCCACTTATCACTGCAACAATAAACTCCTCCCTGTCTACAGGCATCGTCCCACCATCCCTCAAAATTGCTGCTGTTACCCCCATTCTGAAAAAACCTGGACTCAACCCTGACACCCTAAACAACTTCAGACCCATCTCCAACCTACCCTTTCTGTCAAAAGTTTTGGAACGCGCTGTTGCCACTCAACTTAAACATCACCTCTCTGCCAATAACCTGTATGAAGCATTCCAATCCGGATTCCGCTCCAACCACAGTACTGAAACTGCTCTCCTCAAAATCACCAACGACCTTCTCCTCTCCTCTGACGCTGGCAAGCTCAACATTCTCATCCTCCTCGACCTCAGCGCCACCTTTGACACCATCAATCACACCATCCTCCTCACCCGACTTGAAACCACCTTTAACATTACCGGCACTGCCCTCTCTTGGATCAAATCATACCTCTCCGACAGACGCCAGTTCATCTCCATCAATAACTGCAAATCCCCCAAGGTGTCCCCCAAGGTTCAGTTCTTGGCCCCCTCCTCTTCATCCTGTACCTGTCCCCCCTTGGTCACTTAATCCGCCGTCATGGTCTCCAATTCCACTGCTTCGCCGATGACATCCAGCTTTTCATCTCCACCAAGTCCATCTCCACCACCACCCACTCTATCCTGACAAACTGCATCACTGAAATAAAATCCTGGCTTCAAATCAACTTCCTCAAACTTAACTATGATAAATCTGAAATAATCATCATTGGCCCAAAAACGCACACCAAATCCACCCATAACTTTGCCCTCAACATCGACGGTTTCCCAGTATCCACCTCCCCTCACATCCGGAATCTTGGCATCATCTTTGACCAAACCCTCTCCTTCGACAAATACACTAAACAGTTCACAAAGACAGCTTTCTTTCACCTGAAAAACATCGCCCGTCTCCGTCCATCCCTCTCCTCCACGGCTGCAGAAACCCTCATCCACGCCTTCATCACCTCCCGTCTGGACTACTGCAACAGCCTCCTCTTTGGTTCCCCCTCAATAATCATCAATAAACTCCAATACATTCAGAACTCCGCTGCCCGTCTACTCACCCATTCCCGGACCCGTGACCACATCACCCCCGTCCTTTACAAGCTTCACTGGCTCCCCATCCCCCAGAGAATCCAGTACAAAATCCTCCTCTTGACCTACAAAGCCCTCCATAACCTGGCCCCATCCTACCTGACTGACCTCCTCTCCAGACACACTCCCACCCGCAACCTCCGCTCTGCTGGTACCAACCTCCTGACCCCCCCCCCATCCCCCCATGTGGAACAAATTCAGATCCTGGGGGAACAGGGCCTTCTCCATCGCTGCTCCCACCCTCTGGAACTCACTACCTCACACCATCAGAGACTCCTCCTCACTCACCACATTCAAAACATCACTCAAGACCCGCCTGTTCAACACTGCATTCAACATTTAACCCACAGCATTTAACCCCTGACTATCTCTTCTCCTTCTCTTTGGAGAAGGATCCTCCTGACTATCTCTTCTTTGGTCATGTGTTGAGGAAGGATGAAAGTGACTGGTTGAGAAGAGTGGTGGAAATGAATGTAGAAGGAAGCAGAGGACGGGGAAGACCGAGAAAGACTTGGCTAAAGATGGTGGAAGAAGAAATGCGGGCAAGGGGGTTAACAAGGAGAGATGGAGAAAATAGGGCAAAATGGAGAAGATTGTCATGGGGACCGCAAGGCTAACCCCCGCTCTAGCATGGAAAATGGCCTTTAAAATGCATGTTGTTGTATCTCTTCTCCTTCTCCTTCCTTTTGCTTTGATTATTTACCTGTTGATTTTTGTCTTTTTGCACTTGTTTTTTGTACTCTGTCAAAGCGTCTTTGGGCTTCTTGAAAAGCACTATATAAAATAAATGTATTATTATTATTATTATTATTATTATTATTCTTATTACCTTGGAGACATGCTGAATGGAGAAGGTGGATCAGACTCGGCAACGGTTGCTCGAGTGAGATGTGCATGGAAGAAGTTTCGGGAACTGAGTGGCATGCTGACGAGGAGGGGAGTGTCATTGAAGCTGAAGGGAAAGGTGTATGCTGCATGTGTGAGAAGTGTTATGATTTATGGGAGTGAGACATGGGTAATGAACGTAGAGCAGCAACGAAGGCTGGAAAGGGTGGAAATGCGAATGGTTCGGTGGATGTGTGGAGTATCGTTGAGAGAGAGGAAGACAAATGATGAATTGCGAAAGATGATGGGAATAGAGCCTGTGATGGATGCTGTGAAGAGAAACATGTTAGATGGTTTTGTCATGTGTTGAGGAAGGATGAAAGTGACTGGTTGAAAAGAGTGATGGGAATGAATGTAGAAGGAGGTAGAGGCCGGGGAAGACCGAGAAAGACTTGGCTAAAGATGGTCAAGAAGAAATGCGGGCACGGGGGCACGGGGGTTAACAAGGGGCGATGCAGAAAATAGGGCAAAATGGAGAACATTGTCATGGGGACCGCAAGGCTAAACCCGGCTCTTGCAGGGAAAATGGCCTTAAAATGCCTGTTGTGTTTTATATATATATATACATATATATACATATATATATATATATATATATATATATATATACATATATATATATATATATATATATATATATATACACACATATATATATATATATATATATATATATATATATATATATATATATATATATATATATATATATATATATATATATATATATATTGTTACGCATCCGCGATTAACACCACAGTTGCGGATGGCCGATTGCGAGGCTTTACACTCCCGAGGCGAAAACTCAATGGCGGATTCCAAATCAACACAAAGTTAAACGCGCGGAATGGCGGACACAGCAAGCTCCGCAGCCTTATCTATTAAAATGAAACACCCAGGAAACTGCGTTCAGATATATACAGAAAATAATATAAGGATATATTATTGAAAAGTAATAACAGTGAAAAAAGCACGCGCCGGTAATACTAATCTATCTATAATTCCAGTAATCTCTGTGTGTATGTGTGTGTGTGTGTGTGTGTGTGTGTGTGTGTGTGTGTGTGTGTGTGTGTGTTTGTCTGTGACCGCTGTTTCTCGACAACCACGGGTCCGATATACTTGAAACTTGCCAGGTATATTGCTGGGGACCCGAGGATGTGCCTTTTCAAGGTTTGAAATTAATCGGACAAGTGGTTCCCAAGGTATGGTCACCGTACTCGCAAGCCGTTCGCTTTGGCTTTGCGAATGGACCAAACCATTTCATGTAGATAGAGGGGGGGGGGGGGGGGGTTCTACCGTACTCGCAAGCCGTTCGCTTTGGCTTTGCGAATGGACCAAACCATTTCATGTAAATAGAGGGGGGGGGGGTTCTGTGGTCGTTACTGCCACGTGGTTTCAAAGTTTTTTTTTGTTGTTGTTGTTTGCACGCATGTTTTTTTGCACCCACGTACGGGCACGCCCTAGTAACTCTAATAAGCCTAAATTGGGATCCCACGCACAACAGATACCAAACACGATACGAGGGAGATGAATACGAAAATAACACGTCTTTTAGTTTTATGCAAAGTGTATTCGCGGGTACGGCCTTATCTCGTCCTTGTCGTCTTGGTGGCCGCCGTCCAACACCCGGCTCCTTTCGTCCCGCGGCACGCCTCGCTCCAAGTTCCACGGCCCCGAGCACCACCAGGCCTCATCGGTTCAACGGCACACCCACACCACGAGCTCCCTTGCTCCAAAGGTCCCACGCAGGGCTCAACAAAGCAAACGACTCCACTTGACTCGACTCTCTGCAGGAGTGCTGGCGCGGGAGTGCTGGCAGCCAACTGCCAAGTGCCAAGTGCCAGCTGCCAACTCCTCAGTGCCAACTCCCAGTGCCAACTCCCAGTGCCAACTCTCAGTGCCAACTCTCAGTGCCAACTCTCCGTGCCAACTCTCCGTGCCAACTGCCAACGAACTCCCTAAAATGGCGTCCGACCGTCGCTAATATCTCTGGCCGATGACGTCACATTGGCGCACTCCTCAGCCAATAAAAACCCTCCCAACTCGCCGGCCCGCCCAGGTCATGCCCTCTGCGGCATCACTCCACTCTCCTGTCCCCGACCCCCGCGGTCCTTGTGTTATAACACGTGCCAGGCGAGGTTTGTAGGCCTTGGAGGTGTAAACGGTGGCGGCCAATTGTGGCGGTGGTTTTGGCCTGGTTTCCTGTCCGTTTGTTCCGAAGTCATTGTCAGGGAAAGGAATTATTTAATGTTGCACTAAGGACCTAACTAATGTTTATGTGGTTTGGAGTGCCATAATGGACAAAGGTTTGACTACTAGGTGAAACTCACAGGGGCGTTACCTTTAATCCCTCACTATTTAACACCCGAATCTCCAGGTAGATCCACAATCATACATATTACCCCGACAAACGCCTAAACATCAAGAACTTATTACATGTAGAGTCCCTGTCACGACAGTCGAATACCTACCTATACAGATCTACCTAGCTCTAGATGTTGCTCTACCAAATTCATAACACAGCCTCCCCCCTGGAACCGTAGCTCCTGCAAGGTTCACCGCAGGCGCTACCATTCCAGCCTTAACACTTACTGTCACACACTTAATTAACCTATGAAATAAATCAGGAAGGGCTGTGGGAAGTGAGTCGGACTACCTACCTACACTTCCTTAACATGCTAAACCCCTTAACCATCATGCAAGTATGTACATTTTCTTCGTTGTTCCTGCGGAGGGACGAACAAACAACACACCAAAACTCCTACCTTATCCACAAACTTAACCATCTTACAAAAACTCAAAACTCTAACCCTTGTAGATACCCCGGTCTACAGACCGCGTCCCCCGGTGGATGCCACAAGACACAACCTTACCTGCAGGGCCATTCCAATGCACCCCCTCAATTTCCACGGGCCCTGTCCAGATGTTGCAGGTGAGTGACATGGCTCGGTGGATTTCGCCCACATTCATGCAACACAGACCCCTTAACCACTCATTCTCATTCCATAGGTCATCAAGGCATTTCAAAAATCAATAAGGTTCTTCTCAATACACCCCCCCTGCAGGACCATGGCATTGATGTCATTCGCATGTGTGTGCATTCCTCAACTAGGCAGCAGGGAGGTACCGCACAAAAAGATGGTGGGGGCGCTTCAGGCTGTGGTGCCCGCAGTCCCAAAAACAAGTCAACCGACTTACAAGTTCATTGCCCCCCCCCCCCTTTACCTCTTGGCCCCGTGACAGCCCAACAGCCCCTTTCCGCCGTTACCTCGCCGGTGAGGGTCTCCACACACACCAGGCTCCTTTGCCTCCTGCTTCCGCGCAGCAACACGGGTCGCCGGGGGACTTCCTCACCTCGCGGCGCCCAACCAGACCCTCCACCGATGAGCTCCAATTTCCAGTTACCACCGGCTGCCAGGGGTAATTGCCGCAGAGGGGGGCCCGCAGGCATCGCTCCTCAGAGCTTGCTCTGTACCTGCGGACACACACACCTTCCCCACCCACAAGACCCCAAAACACACTTCCTCCCCCGCTGCCATTCAATTCTCCACACAACTCAGCACAATTCAGTACAATTCTTGGTGTAAAAGGTGTTACAAGGCTTGCCATGGCCTGCCAATGTGAAATCCCATTCACAGTTCGAATCATTGAATCCTTACACATTTCCATTAGCACATTTCCAAAAAGCACAATTATCACCCTTCATTATCTCCAATAATCATCACTCACTCTCCAGGTTCCATTCTCACAACCACATCAAAACACAGAACCACAACACAAAAACATACGCCACCCACAAGACACTGTGTGGCTCCCATTCCATCCCCTCACCGGCCATGTCATCATTCTCACCCGCCTCCCAACTCCAAATTACATGTCCCCAATTTCCCAAAGCAAGTCCTGAAGCCTGGGACAGTACTCCTCAAAACACTCACCTCAAGTGCAGGTAGTTGCAGGTTGGTCGGTCCAAGAGTGTCATCCACCCTCAAAATCCCAAAATTTCACATTGGGCCTACCAAATACTCCCAAATTTCTCTTTTGTCCCCACTACACTGGCAGGTATGTGGATCCGCATCCAACGGTGATCATCGCTACACAACTACCTGTGGCCACGACAGCTCTGCACCTCTACCGTGCAAGGGTCACCGGGACAAGGTGAGCAGTCAAAACGCCAACATGGCCCATGAGTGTCCATAAGGGCGCGACCCACCATCCATCCTTCGGCCCCCCTGCGAGGAACACAGCTGCAGCAGCCCCAGCTGGCCAATGTGGTGAGCACTTGCTGCCACAACACACACTACCGCACACACAACCTCGGCCCTGGGGGGCACGGTCGCAGTGCGTGGCATCCCTACAGCCACGTCCCCTGCACCTCCCCCATCATCCCCCAGTCCGCCTACAGAACTGCAGCCCCCCAGTGCCCACCCACACTTGACCACACCAAGGTCCAGTCAACAGCCATGCTCCACCAGGAGACCCACCCAGAAGGCATGGTCCACACACCTCGGACACGCACAGCACCACGTTGACCCTCAGGCTACACAACTACATCCCCATCATCCCGCGTCCCAAATATCAGCACAGTTGCCCCCGCAACCAGTTGAAAGCTGTGTCTTGCTACCCTATTAATTTCATCACAGCCTCCAACACTTTGGTCTGCACACCTGGATCAATAATGGCGTCACTGTACAGTGTCAATCGTGACATTTCAAAATCCACCCTTAAATTTGCATCTAACCCACAGATTACCCATGCCAACCATTTGTCACATTTCACTAACCTCACCAAAGAAGGATGCTTTGCCATACACATGCCAGCCGAGCATGGCCCATATGCTCGGCTCGTTACACATCTCCCGATTCACATCCCCATGGCTCTCTTCCCAACCCGAGAGTCCATAAATCATAACGGAGCATCTGTGGAAGGTCACTCACACCATCACGTTCCACAGATGCCCCAATGGTTGTCCGGCAGGCTATCTCCATCCCTGTCCATTCGGTTTGACCCGCGTCCATCGACCAACACGGCATGGCAGGTCATCACATGCCAGTTGTCCCAAAGTCTTAGGGAGAGGGTGTCAGGTCGCATGCCCGGGTGATCACTACATCAGGCCCAAGCTGGCCATCTGCGGTGCCACCACCAAAGCGCGACCCACAACACCTCCCCCTAGTGGTCCTCAATAAATGCCAACCCAGGCTTGAGAAACCACTTCGGACCCCTCTGGAGGTCTTAACCCCCACCCGGGTCCGGTGACCCTGCCGGCCCGAGCCACTAGCTCGGACGGCGCCCCGACGGACAAGGGACGCCACACTCCACCAGACCCCCCGTGGGACCCAAGTCGTACCTCGACACCCAAGGCTGGACCCCACGTCCAAATCTCGCCATCACAGCCCCCCAGCTGGCTGGCATACCCAAATTTTGAAAGGGGCAACTTTTGCCCGAGGCCATCACCCATGACCTCTCCATGTCCAGATCCCGCAGCCCGGGGACCAATCCCAACCATGGCTGCTCCAAATCAAGTTCACATTGTAATTTTATTTTAAATTTTATTTTACAAATTTTCATTCCCACTGCCAAACCGCAGCTGCAGGGAACAACCTCTACCACCGGTTGTTCTGCCCCTCCCTGCAGTTGATCCAAATTCCCTACAGGGACCAAATCTCCAGAAGCTCTATCTCCCGATCCTCCAAGATCCAAATCCAGCCCGGAGCCAACACACTCCCCCAAATGGTTGTCCAATTTTGGAGCCTCTGTTTCCAAATAGCAGTGTACGGTGAGCGTCCCCTCGGTCATTCCAACCACCTCCTTGGACCAACTCACCTCTTCCCCCAGGCTCCTTTGGGCCTGGACAAGCTCTACCTCCATGGGACTGTCACACTCAGGGCGGGTCATACTCAGGTGCCAAAATCAATCTGAAGGAAATACTAACATGAGGGGTGTCTATATTATGTGTTTTTTTATGGGGAATTCAAATATGAGTTTATTTTTTGGATAGGATAACTCTAACCTACATCAATTTGTATTTCTAAATTGCCAATTTTACCCTTTCGAACCCCTTTATAAGATATTAAAAGATATAAGGGAAATCATTCATATTGACACAGCCAAATCAAATGTACATATTTATTAACAGGTGAACTGCATGTATATCACTGGTTACAATTACAAAGATCAATCTCCTTACTTCTTGAACTTTACCAGGTTGCACAAGTCCTGCTTTGACTCATTCTTGGACATCAGCCTCCTGCTGGTCTCCTGAGCCCTGATGCCTCCATCCCTCTTTTCCTGTGAGAAGTACTTAGCAGAAGCCTCAGTCACCATTTTAACAACCCTCTCAATGTTTTGTGTGTGGCAAAGCCAGTTGAGCACCTCCATGGGGGTGTTGATGAAGTTTTTCACCTCCGAGGTGCTTAGGGAGCAGGTGAGAGGTGGCTCTGACACACCTTCTGACCAGCTGATCAAGTTACCAATGCTGAAGCATCACAGTTGATGTCAGGTGTCTTTCTGGTCCTGACAGAGGAGTCCCCCAGCTGAGTGTCTGGGTCTCCCTCTCCCCTGATGGCCAGGATTCTCTCCACCCCCTCAGTCCTCTCCTTCTGATCCTCAGAGCACAGCAGTGTTTGGAGGATGGCTTCACTGTGGGCATACCAAGCAGATCTTCTCACAGTCGGCATCACAAGGTCCAGCACCTCCTTCCTCTGGGACTTGAGGCAGTCCAGCTGAAACAAGATGTGCCTAGGCCCTTCGATCCAGGAGTGCTTGACTTTCACGTTGAACCAACATGGATAATACACTCCAATGATGAATTCCACAATGAATTGCAGATTCTTCCGGTTCTTTCCTTTCAGTCCATGCTTTGACACCCAGAGCCTGATAAGTCTGTTCGCTGTGGTGAGCCAGCGGCTGTGGTTTACTGGTCCAATCTCCACTAGAGCCAGCCTTGCAGGAAGCACTCCATCCCTGATTGCACAGACAATTTTATAGCCATAGTGTTGATCAGTTGAGAGATCTTCAATGGCCTTGTCAGACAGCTTGATCAGTGGAGGGCCAACAAAGATCCGGGTGAAGTTTGGATTGATATCCAAGTCTGTAGCAGAAGCAAGGAGCTTTCCTATTGGCCCGGAAAATGTGTTGTCTGACAGAGTAGGGCCATCAAGGTGAACAATGAGATGGCGCAGGGGAAGTTCACCAGTGTGCAGGTTGCACACGAACCAGACCAGCTTTCTCCCCAGGTGCAGCTCCAGCTTCCGCATTACTCCAGCTTTCACACCAGTGTTGACATTTGTTGAGTCTCCTCCAATGGCCCACAAGGTCTTATCAAAACCCCTCTCTTTCAGCCAGGCAAACAGGACCTTAGCAATCTGCTCCGCATGTGACTCCTCTTTAGTTGCTTTCTCTGGGGTAAAGTGGAACAGATAGTAGTTACCAGGCTCACTAACAACAGTATAGTGTTCTTCCTTGATCTTTGCAGGAAAAGATTGGTCATTGCCCTCAGCTTCCATCATCACATTGGTCAGGTCAATCCACCCATCAGAGGATGCAGGAGATCCCCCCTACTCCCTGCACTTCTCATCAAACTCTTCCCCCAGCTCTGTCATCAACCTCTCCTGTGCTCTATTGACCTTGTTCTTATGAATCACTTTACTTGTATTGTCTTCTGTGATGATTCCTGCATCAATCAGAGCTGCAGTTGCTATCGCTGCAGTTGGCCTCAGCCCTATGCCATACCTTACACTAGCAAGGGCAATGTTTGGAATCTCATCATAGTTTTTCTGGACCTTTGCTGAAGCTGCAGGCTCAGTGTCAGTTTCAGGGAAGAGCTCAACTTCAGTGACAAACTCATCTTCAGCACCACTTCTCTCCAATTCCAGATCCTCATCACCATCTGACAAAAATCTCTCAACATCCTTCCTGGCTGCCTTCTCTGCTGCTGCAGCATTTTCCTCCTTGCTCCTTCTCCTTTTCTCTGCATTCTTTTTATTTTCCTGCCTTTCCAATGTCCTCACCTGTCTCTTGTGCTCTGGCAGATCAGGGCTCCCCATTTGGTGGGGTCCTTTACTTCCAACCTTCTCTTTCTGTCCCTTGATGTAGGCAAGATCTTTCACAGGAATCATTTTCTCTCTGCTGCAGGAACAGTTAATGTGGGCTTGGATCACACAGCCCTCACCGGCCTCACAGCCTCCCCCCTCACAACTGGTAATCTGACACTTGCAAGTCAAAATATCAAATAACTTGTCTAACTTGACAATGAACCTCTCTTTGGCATCAAGTTTGCCCTTCCCAAGAGAAACCTTCACTGCCTGATTCCAGACCTCCTTGAGCTTGGACATGATGGTCACCTTTTCATTGATAACAGGAGGCTTGAAAAGAGCATTAGCTTTGCTCCACTGGCAAATCAGACCAGGGTAGATGTCAGACACGAGCTGGTCCACTGGGTAGTTCCTCCTGTCATCTTCACTTTGCTCCCTCAAGTAGATGCCATACCTCAGGATATCCCTCACAGTTGGCAGTTCAGACACCAACAGCTCCTGCCCAGTGCCAACAAGATTACTTAAATGAGAACTTGATTTCATCCTTGTTCTGACTTGAGCCATTTTTAGTAGTTCACACTGAAATAAAAACAATAATACACAGGTAAGTATCCACTACAGACAGATATTAAGGTATTACACAGGTATTACAGAAAACCATCAAAATATTCACTTCACAGGTCACTATTTTCCTTCACATGTAACTCAGGCTGGCAATAGGTAAGTACACAAATCAATTAACAAATATAATATAAAACAAGGTAATTTACATCTAAAATTATTATCTATTTGTTCCTCAGGTTCCTTATCAAAAACGTACTTACTGGCAATGCCATAAGAAGAGAAGAGAAGACGGATGGATAAGGATTGCCAACCTCCTCAACATCGAGCTTTCAGCAACAAGATGGCTACAACTGCCGTCCCAACAGGAAGTTACCAAAATAAAAGCCCGAACTTCAAAATAAAAAACTTCTCTTTTTTCCAGAAGAATAGCAAAATAATCAAAAATTTAATAATAATCAACTGCAAATTGATGTAGGTTAGGGTTATCAGAATTTTTTAAAAACCTCAGATTTGTGTTCTACACACCAAAATACGTAATATGAACACCCCTCTCGATTGATTTCCAAAAAAAAAAAAGTATGGCCCGCCCTACGTGTCACAGGTCTCCAGCCGCTGGATCGAATCATCCTCATCCTCATCATTTCCACCAATCATTCCTGGCCCCGCCAGGCTTTGATCAATATCCCCAATAAATACCTGGTCCGGCTCCATTGCACGGACCCCCAAAAACTCTACCCCCTCTTGCTCCGCACCACCGCCCTGGTGCTGCACAATTCCAAATTCATCCCCCGGTTGGGGTGTTGTGACATCCACACGGTCCCGATAAACAACCAGGCCAGAATGTGGGAAACATTCCCCATTACAACTCTCACATTCCAAATTTCCTTCCAATTTTTAATTCCTCTCTTTCATTTGTTCATTCACTTTTCCCTCCAATCCCTCAATTTTGCTGTCCATCCCTTTGATCTGTTCTTTCAAACCCTCCTCTAATCTACCCATTTGCCCCTCCATGTTTTTTGTTTGGGCATTAATTTTGTTCTCCAATTGCTCGTTCTGAGCATTCATTTCCCCTTTCAATCCATTAATTTGGTCACTCATGTCCTTCAGTCCTTCCCTCCATTCCTTCCCCTGCGACTCCATTTTATTTTCCATCCCTTCAATTTGTTCCTCCAATCGATCACACATTCCCTTCATTCCTTCCCAACATTCCTTCCCCTGGGACTCCATTTTTCTTTCCATTCCTCCCATCTCCTTACTCATTTTATTTTCCAGCCCGTCAATTTTATCATTTATTCCCCGACTGGCTCGCTCACTCTGTGCGTTCATGTCTCCCATCTGCTTTCCCAATCGCTCACTGTTCTTTTCCATCCCTTCAATTTTGTCATTCAATTCCCGACTGGCTCGCTCACTCTGTGCGTTCATGTCTCCCATATTTTTTTTAATGTTATTTTCCATCCCTTCCATTTTTCGAAGCAATTGACCCAACATCTGGTCGGTTGTTGGGGCCGTTCCTACTGCTCCCGACTCCCCGGTGGGGGAGGGGGATAAGTTGGTGCTCGGGACGGGGGAGGTTCCAAGGCTCACCTCGACATCTAATTCCCCTATTTCCGGCTCACTCCCGACGCTGACGGAGGCCTCGCTGCGTACCTCCATTTCGTCCATCTCCGACATCCGCCTTCCGGAAGATTGTTTCCCGCGCGCGTATTTCTTTTAATTCCAGTAACACAATTTAAATTTGACAAAGACGCGATATCGCGCTCCGTATGCCCAATTGATTATTAAATTTCTCCGCCTCGACTATAAAAATTTTGCGTTCGAACGTCGGGCGCAATGCACGCCCGACCGTGTCGATGTCTCGCCGCGGACAAAAAAATTTGTCCGACGGGTTCGAATCCGACACTCCTGACACCACTTGTTACGCAACCGCGATTGACACCACAGTTGCGGATGGCCGATTGCGAGGCTTTACACTCCCGAGGCGAAAACTCAATGGCGGATTCCAAATCAACACAAAGTTAAACGCGCGGAATGGCGGACACAGCAAGCTCCGCAGCCTTATCTATTACAATGAAACACCCCGGAAACTGCGTTCAGATATATACAGAAAATAATATAAGGATATATTATTGAAAAGTAATAACAGTGAAAAAAGCACGCGCCGGTAATACTAATAACTCTAATAAGCCTAAATTGGGATCCCACGCACAACAGATACCAAACACGATACGAGGGAGATGAATACGAAAATAACACGTCTTTTAGTTTTATGCAAAGTGTATTCGCGGGTACGGCCTTATCTCGTCCTTGTCGTCTTGGTGGCCGCCGTCCAACACCCGGCTCCGTTCGTCCCGCGGCACGCCTCGCTCCAAGTTCCACGGCCCCGAGCACCACCAGGCCTCGTCGGTTCAATGGCACACCCACACCATGAGCTCCCTTGCTCCAAAGGTCCCACGCAGGGCTGCACAAAGCAAACGACTCCACTTGACTCGACTCTCTGCGGGAGTGCTGGCGCGGGAGTGCTGGCAGCCAACTGCCAAGTGCCAAGTGCCAGCTGCCAACTCCCAGTGCCAACTCTCAGTGCCAACTCTCAGTGCCAACTCTCCGTGCCAACTCTCCGTGCCAACTGCCAACGAACTCCCTAAAATGGCGTCCGACCGTCGCTAATATCTCTGGCCGATGACGTCACATTGGCGCACTCCTCAGCCAATAAAAAGCCTCCCAACTCGCCGGCCCGCCCAGGTCACGCCCTCTGCGGCATCACTCCACTCTCCCGTCCCCGACCCCCGCGGTCCTTGTGTTATAACACGTCCCAGGCGAGGTTTGTAGGCCTTGGAGGTGTAAACAGTGGCGGCCAATTGTGGCGGTGGTTTTGGCCTGGTTTCCTGTCCGTTTGTTCCGAAGTCATTGTCAGGGAAAGGAATTATTTAATGTTGCGCGAAGGACCTAACTAATGTTTATGTGGTTTGGAGTGCCATAATGGACAAAGGTTTGACTACTAGGTGAAACTCACAGGGGCGTTACCTTTAATCCCTCACTATTTAACACCCGAATCTCCAGGTAGATCCACAATCATACATATTACCCCGACAAACGCCTAAACATCAAGAACTTATTACATGTAGAGTCCCTGTCACGACAGTCGAATACCTACCTATACAGATCTACCTAGCTCTAGATGTTGCTCTACCAAATTCATAACAATATATATATATATATATATATATATATATTGTTACGGACCATGGATAAGATGTTGTTTGCCGAGCGGATGGCACCGCGGCCGCACAGTTACCCCGACTGACCCGATTCCCGAACGTTGGCCGGATCGCGCCACAGATATTCAATAAGGAAAAGACAAAAGCAACACAGATGTGAAGAAGAAGAAGAAGACCAAAAAAGGTTGGCAATACTACTAAATGTATTCCTACTATTTACATGCTCAAAATAACCAAGGAGAAGGAAGGATAATAAAATAATATACAGAAGAATCAGAGACACAGTGAAACGCTAGCTTACCTACAGTCTTAATTAACCCAAGGACAGAACAAACAAAACAAACTCACGTACACAAGAAGGATGGAAAGGCAGGAGGTGGATGGCTGGAGGGAAAGGAAGGTCCAAGGATGCTGCAGCACGATCGGCACGTTTGGTAGCCGCCGTTCCTTTGCGGCCCCGCTCACAACTGCCGTCAAGGCCCCAAGTTGCTGTGTTGCTGCTGTGGCTGCCGCTGTTGCTGCTGAAGCTGCCGCTGTTTGGACGTCGCGTGCTCTTTTCAGGGCTCGTCTCTCTCGTCTTGTCAAACCACTCAACTCAACAACCACGCACGTCTCCCTGTCCAACAACTCTTTCTCTCTTGGTCCAACAACTCTTTCTCTCTTGGTCCAACTTAGGCGAGCAAGGCGACGAATAGCAGGCTTTGTGCTTCCCTGGATATCCTTCGGCAGTACCTTGCGCGCGCGCTTTTATAGCGCCTCCGGCGATCAGGCCGCCGGCCTTTAGGACACGCCCATCGGTCAGCTCGCCTCGGCCCTGATTGGTGGGCACAGGCCCTCTGACCCCGAGCTGAGCACATGCTTAATGGCGGCTATTGGGGTGAAATCAGCAACCCACCGCTGTAACAAACCTGTGCCCCGTGCAGTTGGCAATGGAGGCTTGGAGGGGATGTAATTGGCAATCGAGGCTTGGCAATGAAAGTTTTTGGGAGTGGGAATGGGGAATGAAAGGAATCTACTCTATTTCACTTGGTGCAATGGAGTGTCATCTTAATGGAAGACAAGGCCTTACCCTAATACACATAATAAAGATATAACTATCAACCAGGGGGAAATCTATGATTGGCTGACGTGATTGTTTATGACCTAATTATGGGACGCCCTTTGACCTTTATACATAACTGGAGTAAGGAGGGTCCAGAATAAAGCAATATTTCACAACAATTTACTATACAATACAACACAATAAAAAAACACAATCCTCATATCTGCAACACTGCACCCTCCTCCTCTTAGGCACGTACCGGGCCTATAACTTTAACTTAGTGTGACACGTAGGTGTAGTTCCCTCTACTTTTAACCTGACCCTGAGTGCGACAGTTTTAAAACATAAATAAATATGTCCCGCTGCTCCATTGCACCCTACCTAACAGACTCACGCCCACAGCTAACCGAATTGCGGAATGGTCTTCAAACTATACACTGACGGTGGGGAGCATTATTTACAATGACGTTACTTTATTTACAAAACTAACCCAGGACCTGTGATTGTTCTTTCTGGGGGGGAGACAGTCTGCTCTGCATCGACGCACCATGAAAGCACCCAAAACGCACTAACACACCCTCAAGCACCAATCGATGCACAGTCATCATTGTTCATGAATAAAATAAATCGACAACCCCGAACCCTGCAGGTGGTCTCTTGCTCTTCGGCTCCCTCTGCTGGCTATTACTCTCTTCCTGATGTTGTCTTTCTTTCATTTTCTTACTGGCGGCCTATTGGTGGAAATAAAATGAAATGCACCCAATGTGTCCATTTTTTTTTATTTATGGCCCACAGGGGCCGACTATGTATGGTTCACCTGTGGGGCATCAGTGCCCTGTGGCCAAGGTCCGCCAGCAAGATTTCGGGCCTTCATGGCCGGTCCCAGCAGAGGGGCCATGCCCCAACCCATGGGGTCCATAAGTGGTGCTCGGCCACAGACATGTGGTCCATAATGTGGTGCATCGATGCAGACAGCTGGTTCTGGGAGTTCCGGGCGCACAATGGCGGACTCACGCACGCTCCCCTCGGCGCCCAGTGGCGCACAGGTCGTCATGTGGGAGACAAAGGGGGGAAAGACAGATGAGCGAGGGGTAAGGTCACAAGGGTACACATCAATAAGGCAATGCAAGGCGAAGTGCGTACGGAGAGCGAAGTGAGAAAGCTCGTCGCTACCGTACGTCACCCCCCCCTGTCACCTACTCTACCCTTGCCCTTACCCCAATATTTACAAAATCTACACATTTACAAATTCGTCACTACTGTCACGTCTTCCCCATATTTCTTCTATACCAAATTCGTTCCCACAATCCCTCTATCCAAAATTTGCCATCACCCAATTCATCATCAATCCTCAAAAGGAGGCAGAGATGGAACACAAAGCACAATGTCACACCCACGTCATGATGCGTCTCACAATCCAAAACATTTGCATCATAAAAATAATAAAACAACTTGGCATGGTGTGGAGGTACGTCATCCCAGGTGAGTGGATGCAGATGGTGCGTGGAGATCTTCATCCTAACTATCCTCTAAATGACATTAACACACTTTACACTACCCGGGGTCTTTCCCTGCCAATCCATTGGCCAACTTACACTATGGGTTCTAAAAACCAATTCCCATTGACCAAACTGTGGTGCTTCTCAATTTGGGGTCTCACTCCCCCGATTCATCTCCCTGTGCCCTTGCACAATTTCAGGACTGGGGCGTGTAGCTCTCCCAGCAGGTCTACCCACCTGCACACCTCCACCACTGCAGTTGCCACCCGAGCTTACCTAGCTCCTCACCCTAACCTAACTAACTGGGGAAGGCCCCTCCTGGCTCTGTCACCCCTCGGTGCCCTCTGGCACTGGGCTACCCGGGTCCGTCCTCCGGATCCTCGGGCCCCATCCACAACAACTCTACCGGCTCCCAGAGCCCACCTGCGGCCTCACCTGGCCGACATCCTCACAGTGGTGGAGTGCCCAAACCAACTACACACACTAACAGGCTACACACCCAGCCATTTCCACAACACTAATGCACCCATCCAAATACCATTCTTTCACCCGCACCACAGATGCCAATATCCAACCACAATTTACCTATACCCTCTACCTAACACTTACACTACCCTCCCCGGGTATTCGTGATGGGGGTCCATCCTTCCCCCATTCACACCTTCGCACCATCCACTCCACTCCATAGTCTCCACCATGCTCACTCCACGACCATCCATTCCAATACTCCACATATTCCACACTCCATGTATTCCACACTCCATATATTTCACACAACCATTCTCCAAACACCTGTTGTTGCACACCTGTGCAATCACACCTGGTGCCACCTGCACCCTCCTTCCTTCCTGGACCATTTGGTCAGCACAATACTCATCACCATCACTCACTCAAACACTGCTCCATACACCTGTTCAGTTGCACACCTGTGCAATCACACCTGTTCCTCACACACTTTTCACAATACACTTCTGAATACACCTCCAACACTCACACGGCATCATCTAATCTACCTGTTGCCCTGCTAACTTAGTGCTCCCCGTCTTCCCTTTAAACTAAGCACATACCACGTCATTATCATCCACACTAACCTACCTGCATCCCCACTACAGGTATCATTGTCACTACCTAATCTTAACGTTACCTAAGGTCATCTCTAGGTCCCTACACATTATCCAAACCCTCCCGGGCTAGTTTTCACTGCCATAAACCCCATAAGACTCGTGCTCCTTTGCCCCTGCTGTGAGGGATGACAGAGTTGCCATCCCACCACATCGGGCATCTCCCACTACCATCCCCCCAGTCCTCTGACGCTACGAGCCCCCGTCGCAAGAGGTACTGGGTCCTGCCTCGGCATCTAGAGCCGAGGCGATCCATGAGGGCGCCTGCTCGCCGGCATAAGGTCTTATCCGGTCGGCATGGACGATCCGAGGGAGGGCCCGTGGCCCCATTTTGATCTTAACGACCACGTCACAGACTTGCGACAGGACGACTCCCGGGCCTTGCCAGGGGGAGGTGAGTTTTGGGCACCTGCCCTTCCGCCTCCGGGGATTAAAGAACCAAATCTTCATCCCCGGAGCGTATTGACTCCCCTGGCTCCGGTCGTCGTACCTGCGCTTCATCTTGACCCCCGCCAGATGGAGCTGGCGGCGGGCGAAGGCATGGACCCGCTCCATGCCTTCCTCCAAGTGACGTGTGTAACCCTCCCTCGGCGGTGTATCCGTGGTGTCTGGCACGGGACCGCATAGCAAGTCGGCGGGAGCCCGTAACTCCCGCCCATACATAAGCAACGCTGGACTGCATGCAGTGGCCCCGTGCTGGATGGTGCGGTAGGCCATCAACAAGTACGGGAGATGTTCGTCCCAGTCATCCTGACGGGTGGTGGTGAACAATCCCAGTTGTTGGATCAATGTTCGATTGAACCTTTCCACCATCCCGTCAGATTGTGGCCGCAAGGGCGTGGTTCTGGTCTTCCGAATTGACAGGAGTCTGCACACATCTTTTAGTAATTGGCTTACAAAATTTCGACCCTGATCGGTGTGCAGCTCCTGTGGAATCCCGTGCCGACATACAAATCCTTCCACGAAGGCCTGTGCTACCACCCCGGCTTCTTGGTTGGGGAGGGCATAGGCCACCGGCCACTTGGTGAAATAGTCCATTACAACGAGGATATACTTATTACCTTGGCGGGTGCGGGGCAGCGGTCCTAAAATATCCATAGCCACCCGCTCAAGGGGGGCCCCCACCTGATGTAATTGAAGGGGGGCCCTCATCCTCCGTGCTGGTCCCTTTTTGGCAGAACAGGCATCGCATCTCCGACACCAGTCCTGTATGTCGCGCCCCATATTCACCCAATAGAACCTCCGGCGGACCAGAGATATTGTCTTTGTCCTGCCCAAATGGCCGCCAGAGCGGGTACCATGCACCTGTTGTAAGATGATGTTCTTGAATTTGTCAGGGACTATCACCAGCCAGGAAGTTCTATCAGAGGGAACCTCCACCCACTTGCGATATAAGATGTTGCCTTTCAACTCCAGGGTCTGCCACTGAGCCCAATATGCCTTTGTTTGCGCCCCGAGGGGGGTGACCTCTTCCCCCTTTGGTCTTTGCCCCAATTTGACCCAATTGAACACCGGTCCCAGGACAGGATCCTCCTGCTGGGCCATGCTCCAAGCCAAATCTCCAAATTCTTCATCTGCGGTTAGTGGCAAAATTGGCCCTCTCACCCGGGTTGCCCGGACGACGAGAATCGGGGCAGAATCGCCCAATTGCTCCCTCTCCTCATGTCTCGCACAAAATTTTCAGTTTTCCCCCAGACAAGGACGCCGAGAGTGCGTCCGCATTACCATGGGCCTTCCCGGCCCTATGGGTCACATTGAAATCGTACTGCTGCAACTTTTCCAACCACCTTGCAATTTGGCCCTCCGGTTCCTTGAACCGAAGGAGCCATTGCAGGGAGGAATGGTCAGTTCGAACCGAAAATTTCCGCCCGTACAGGTACGGGTGGAAATGGTTCATGGCAGCCAGCATAGCCAATAACTCTTTGCGAGTGACACAATAATTTCGCTCGGGCCTACTTAAGGCCCGACTATAGTAACCAATCACTCTCTCTACGCCCTCCTGTGTCTGAGCCAAAACTGCGCCCAATCCTTCCTGGCTCGCATCCGTGTCCAGGGTAAATGTCCCGTTACTAGTGGGGTAAGCTAGAAGGGGTGCGGATGTTAAACACCCCTTCAATTTTTGGAAGGCCTCGTGGCACTCCCTTGTCCAATTAAATCGCGTCCCCTTCTCCGTAAGCCTGTGGAGGGGACGGGACAACTCCGCAAATTTCGCCACAAAGCGCCGGTAGTTGGAGCAGAGTCCCAAAAATCCCCGCACCTCCTTGATGGTACGTGGTGCGGGCCACTCCTCTACCGCTTTAATTTTGTCTGGGTCTGTTTTTACCCCCTCGCGGCCGATCACGTGACCTAGATAGGCCAGCTCTCTTGCAAACAAAGTGCACTTACTCGGGTTAAGCTTTTACCCTGCCTGTCTGAGGCACCCGAACACCTGGTCCAAATTAGCTAACGCCTGGGGGAAGGTCTTGGCATGTACTAGGACGTCATCCAGGTATACCAGGCATGATTGCCATGGCATGCCGCCTAGTACATGTTCCATCAATCTCTCAAAGGTGGCGGGGGCGTTACACAAACCAAACGGCATCACAATGAACTGATACAGTAGGCTGGGCCAAATCAGGGGTGATTTTCAATTTTTCATACTACAAGGTTGTAATTTACCTAAAAGTTGTGGCTGGGTAACAGAAACAAAACCATGAAATTTTTTTTCAAAAATATTGACGTCTTACGGTAAAACAGCCCTTTACCATAGCAACCGTTACAGACGACTCAAAAAATTCTTAAAATCGATGATTTCTCAGGCTGTGTGTGACCCCCAGAGTTGATTCTGGTACCAAAAGATTCAGAATTGAAAGCCAAGGATGATTGGATAGCTTAACAATGTCTGTGACACAATTCAATACAACCTTTATCCCAAAAACTCATTTTTATCTCAAATTTAAGGCATTTGTTTGAAAAAAAAATGAAAATTTTGCATTTTAATCATAGGATAATCATTAATCAGAGCTATAGTCAAATTAAATGTACTTTAAATTAACTTTTGTCATTGATTAAGCTTTTTTGTCTCAAATTTAAGGTCTGACATTGAACATTGATAACAAAATAAAAAAACCGAGTCCCAATTGTAATCAATGGAGGCCAATGACTTCTTAGTCACAACCTCAGTGGATGTTGCCAGTCCATGCAGCTTCTCCCTGACGCCCTTCACAACCCTGTATAGAGCCTGGAGCTGCGCCTCAGATTTGGGGGCCTTGTTAATGTTCAAATCTGTGGCGAGTCCAAGTGTCCGCTCTGCTGCGTCATTGACAACTGGGAGTTTGGCCACAACTTCCTTGCCATGACGATAGCTGTCTGAGGTGGGCCACTGTGCAACGGGGAGCTTGACAAAACTGGAGTCAATACCCAAGAGTTCAAACATGCTCCAAGAGTCGTAACCAACAAAGTCTTTGAGGGCTTTACTCCCCAATTGCTGTGAGGCTGGCATCTCCTGTATCATGTTATGTGCAGTCCCATGGTACCTGAGCATAGCCCTTCTCATAGTCTGCTTGTCAGATGACGTTCTGTCCGAGAAGAGTGCCAAAGAGACCAATCTCTCTGAGAGGTACCACAAATGGTTTTGTAGCTTCTCTCGGGCCACAGTAACAAAGGACAGAAATTTGGCAGGCCACTTTGTTGGATTCTTTGCGATACTGGCCTCAGCCTTGAGGAGGTTCTTCATCGGGTACATGTCGTTAGATGGTGCATCTGCAGCACTGGTACATGTCAACCACGCTTTAGTGTAGAAGACTGACATGAATGCAGCGAGACTGGTTATGTCTTCCAGCTCTTCGGGTGTGTAGATATCTCCCAGCTGCCAACGGAAGAGTGCCACCTTTATAGTGTATAAAGTCTTGCTCATCCAACGGGCGTGGTGGAATGCCCCAGGAGCTTTGATAGTGATGGTCCTCATACCATCAGGGACAGTCCCTCCAAGAAACAGCAGTGTGAGGTGTGCCAGCTCCAGGTAGTCGTGTCGAAGAGTCTCCTTTGTGCTATTGTCCATCCACGTCTGAAGGAAGGTGATGGTGGCATGTACATGGCCAGCCAGCTATCTCTGTTGAGCAGACACCTCGACCAATGTGTAGTTGCCCTGGTCCAATTCACTCCAAGTGTTGAGCAGTCGCTTGAACAGCTGTTCATTAGGTCCTGTGGTGGGGCCATACACTATTGAGCAAGACGCCCCTCCAACCAATTCGTGGATGTGGTGCCGACACGCCAGTTGCAGAAGACTCCTGCCAAACTCAGTCTCCAGTCTTACTACGACTCCACTCTTGACCCCAGAGTTCACTGCCGTTGTATCGAAGACAAGAGCGCCTATCCTTGATGTGTGCAACGCCTTGAACGCCCTGATGAATGGTTACAGTAACAACCGAAAGCAGGCATTAAAATTAATGATTGTAAGCTGCTTTTGTTAACTTTTTTTTATTGAAATGAAGATGGCCAAATTTAAACAACGTTATAACAGTTATAAAAACTGGACAATACAAGGTTGTAAAAGACAATTTAAAGTAAATTTAATCTGATTAATGGTTATCCTATGATTAAAAAGCAAAATTTTCAATTTTTTTCCATAAATATGCTTGAAATTTCAGACAAAAATCAGTTTTTTGGATAAAAGTGGTATTGAATTGTGTCACAGACATTGTTAAGCTATCCAATCATCCTTGGCTTTCAATTCTGCATCTTTTGGTACCAGAATCAACTCTGGGGGTCAAACACAGCTTGAGAAATCGTCAATTTAGGCATTTTTTGAGTCGTCTGTAACTGTTGCTATGGTAACGGGCTGTCTGACCGTAAAACGTCAATATTTTTGAATTTTTTTTTCATGATTTTGTTCCTGATACTCACTCACAACTTTTAGGTAAATTACATTGAATTAGGAAAATCACCTCCGATTTGGCCCAGCCTACTAGTGATACAGCCCCTTACCTGCAGAAAATGCCGTTTTCTCCTTCCCTGCCCGATCCATCTCCACCTGCCAATACCCACTCTTGAGGTCTAAAGTTGAAAACCAATTTGAGCCCGCAACGGTATCGAGGGTGTCATCAATCCTTGGCAGGGGATATGAGTCCTTGAGTGTCACGTTGTTTAGCTGGCGATAGTCCATGCAGAACCGCGTGGTCCCATCCTTCGTTTTGACCAGCACAAACAGGTGACATCCAAGGACTTCCCGAGGGCTCGATCACGCCTGCGTCGAGCATTTTTTCAACCTGCTCGTCAGCTTCCGCCCTCTTGCTCCAAGGGAGCCGTCGGGTGGCCTGACGAATAGGCCGGGCCTCACCGGTGTGGATCTGATGTTTCACCAGGCCAGTACGTCCAATATCCTCGGTGGACAAGGAGAAGAGGTCCAAATGGGACCCAACCAGTTTGTGTAAGGCCTCCCTCTGGGTACCTCCCAACTCTACGCGACTACGATTTACCATCTCGCAAATGGGATCGGGCCAATTCCTAGAACTTATTGAAGGCTCCCCCTGGGGCCGGCTCGGCTGGACGTTCTCGCCCCTCACTGACGCGACTTCTCTAACTGGGGTGCAGCCAGCTATCTTCGTGCCCCTTACTATAGTGCGTGGTTCTGTACTAATTTTAATTACTCGGACGGCCACCACCGGCCCGTCCGTTTTTACGAGGGTGCGGCCCATGATTAAACCAGGTATGGATCACGCTGCCACTGGTTCGACCAGGCTGCAGGAATCCTGCCATGTCGGGCGAGCTGACCATCGGGCTGGCACTATGGCCTCGGCCCCCGGAGGGATGGTCACGGCCTCAGGAGCCTCCAGCTCCACCCTCTCGGCCGTGCTCACCCCCTCCAATGGTAGCTCTTCCACCCCCCATTGCAGGATCCCCCGGCCCAAGTCGATTTTACAACCGCTGGCAGTCAACAAATCCAACGCTATTAAGCACGGGTCGCACACCTCCGCCACCCAAACCTCTATCTCTCTTTTTACCGACCCCAACTTAAGGGTTACAAAACCACGCCCTATGATCGGGGCCGTTACCCCGGTATCCAACTGCAAACTATGATTTTCCAGATGCTGGATTTTACCCCAGCCGTCTGCACTCGAATTAAGGATCACGGGGCTGATGATCGTGGCACTGGCTCCCATGTCCACAACGGCGTCTACCCCCACGCCGGCAATTTTGCACCGAATTGTTAAGCTACCTGTTCCAATTTGGCCACAATGAATGACCTGTCGCGTCAACGAGGGCTTCTCTCCATCCCCTACTGCCGAACACCGCCCTGCATGCCCGGCACGTTCTAGTTTCCCAGGCCCTGGCGGGGGGGGTGTCTGTGGTCGGCTAGGCCGATCGATACTGGGCGGAGTTGAGGGCATCGGCTGAGGGGGAACGTCCTGGCGCGGAGCTCGACACTCCCACGCACGGTGACCCATCCGAGCACAATTATAGCACCTCACCTGGTAAGGTGCTTGCCTCCGGTATTCCAAATTTCCCCCCCTGTATGTCCGAATTGGGGTACTCTGTCGGGGACTACCGGGTGCCACCACTGGTGCCGCCTGCCATGGTCCAGGTCCCGCTAGACGCCGATCCACCAGCCTCCGAACCATGCTCTCCAGGTCAGGGCCCCCGTCGGGGGCCGGCCCCCTGGGGGGGGCGACCCCCATCACGGGTCCTACCGGACGCACCACCACTGCGTGGCGCTCGCCTCCCCGGGCCAGGGGCCTCGCTGCTTCCCAACGGGCTGCAGCGTCGGCCGCCTGACTCATGGTCTGTGGGTGCCACATGGCGAGCTGTTGTCGGAGCTCCAGATCCAGGAGGGCCTGGATAAAGTGATCCAGCGCCAGGCTTTCCTGGGAACTCGCTGCCATGTCCGCGTGTGCAATCCCTACCGCGCGGCGAATATCGTGAGCAAGTTCCCCGATGGTCTCCTGGGGCTTGCGTTTACGCTGCGCAAGTTGAGCTTTAACAAGCTCGCTTTGCTGCTCGATACCGAAACGATTAATTAAAGCCGCACGGAGAGCTGACAGGGTGAGAGCACCCGGTGGTAAAGCTGTCAGCACCTCCGCCGCCGCACCGCGCAGCGCAGCGCCCCTACAAGATGTACTCCACCTTCGTCCGGACTCCAACCATTGCCTCGGCACACGTACTCAAACTGCGCCAGGTACGCCCTCAGATCACTCTTGCCATCATACGGTGCGAGTGGTACCTTGTGGGCGCCCGAAGGCCGGACCCCGCGCGTCACTCCTGGCGGGATCAACGCGGGACCAAACCGTTCGGGCTCCCACAGTGCGCTATTCCCAGGGGGCTCCCGCGCGTCCCCCGTCCCTCCAAACACTACCCCTCTTGGTGTCGATGTCTGGGTCGCCCTTCCGCAACCCGCTACCCACTCCATACCCGCACATCCTTGCTCACCAGCACCCCCCTCACTCCCCATAGCCAGACCTCCTTGCACACCTCCTCTTTCCATACACTCCGGACCAGTCATACATCTCACCATTGGTCCCTCATGAACACCCGGGTCTACACCACCCCCCAAGCCGACTGAATCTCCCCTCACACCATATACATTTCCGCGTATATCGTCACTCACCTCGGTACCTCGTCGTCGCACCTCTTCTGCCACCTGCAAACTCTTTAGTGAGCACATAATCATGATTTGAACACAGACCTTGCACATACTCCATCACTTCCTCCCTTATCTCCTTTTTAGTTTCCCTCCGTCTCTTCTTAATTTCACTCACCCCTTCTTCCACCTCCTCTAATCTTTCCTTTACCTCCTTCATCTCCCGGTGCACCCCCTCTATCTCTTCCTCTAACGCCACTTTAACCGTTTCTATGTGCGTCCTCACCTCTCGGTCCTTCATCTCCATTACTTCTGTCACCTCTTCCAACTTCTTCGTCAACCCTTCATGTACCATCTGACATTCCTTCTGTGTTGCTATTAATTCATTTTTTATGTCTTTTTGTGTCGCTTTTAACCCCCCGATTATTGCAGTGTTCTTTTCCACTTGGTCTACGAGTTCCTTTTGTCCCACTGTCAGCTGTTCTACTCCCCTCGTCAGACCCTCTATTCCCCCTTGTAACCTCGCCATATTATTCCTCACCTCTTTCTCCATACGCTTTTCACCTCGCGTACCCCCGAGACCTCCTCGCTTACACCTCGTCGTATCTCCTCCTTCATCTCCTCCCTCTCTTTTGTTGATGCCACCCTCATCTGTCCCAATTCATCCCTCTGAGCATCCAATTTGGTTTCTACCCCGATTTTCACCTCCTCTATCTGGTTCCCCATCCGTTTGATTTCCCGGGTGGATTGCTCCCCTACTTCCCGCAATTTGCCTTCCATTGTGTTTTCTAACCCCCTTAACCCATTTTTCACCCCCTCTATCTGATTCTCCTGGGCTGCCATTCTATTTTCCACCCCCGTTAACCCATGTTTCACCCCTTCTATCCCGTTGTCTAACCCCTCAAATTTCTTGTCGAACCCCTCAAATTTCTTGTCTAACCCCTCAAATTTAGCTTCTAGCCGCTCCCCCATTTCTCCCATTTTGCCCCCCATTTCGCCCCCCATTTCTCCCATTTTGGCTTCTAGCCTGTCTATACTGTCATTCTTTTTCTGTACTTCTGCCATGAAATGGGCCATGAAGGCTCGCATGTACCCTGGCATCTCGGGCTCGGCTGCCGCGACCACGGGCGCGGCTAAATTTGGCGCCGCAATAACCATGTCCGCGAGGGCGCCATTTTGTGTGCCTGATACCTCCTCAACCACCTCACTGCTCTCCTCTATTTCTTCCCTCCGATCCTGGGTTACGCCTAACCCCTCTTCTAGTTCACCCACCGGCATCCGATCGCCTTGACTAGCCATGGCGCGATTTCAAAATTCGAGTTTTTCTTTAAAACAAATCAAATTTCAGCAGCTTGTAATTTTGAGCGCGTTAAGCACGCTTCGGGTCCGACCCAGCTCCCGACACCAATTGTTACTGCCAATAGTACAATTGGTGTTCCAAAATTTGGGCTAAATAAATTTAGTCCCAGGTCCGAATCTGACACTCCTGACACCAAATGTTATGGCCAATATTACAATTGGTGTTCCAAAATTTGGGCTAAATAAATTTTGTCCCAGGTCCGAATCCGACACTCCTGACACCAATTGTTACGGACCGCGGATAAGATGTTGTTTGCCGAGCGGATGGCACCGCGGCCGCACAGTTACCCCGACTAACCCGATTCCCGAACGTTGGCCGGATCGCGCCACAGATATTCAATAAGGAAAAGACAAAAGCAACACAGATGTGAAAAGAAGAAGAAGACAAAAAAAGGTTGGCAATACTACTAAATTTATTCCTACTATTTACATGCTCAAAATAACCAAGGAGAAGGAAGGATAATAAAATAATATACCGAAGAATCAGAGACACAGTGAAACGCTAGCTTACCTACAGTCTTAATTAACCCAAGGACAGAACAAACAAAACAAACTCACATACACAAGAAGGATGGAAAGGCAGGAGGTGGATGGCTGGAGGGAAAGGAAGGTCCAAGGATGCTGCAGCACGATCGGCGCGTTTGGCAGCCGCCGTTCCTTCGCGGCCCCGCTCACAACTGCCGTCAAGGCCCCAAGTTGCTGTGTTGCTGCTGTGGCTGCCGCTGTTGCTGCTGAAGCTGCCGCTGTTTGGACGTCACGTGCTCTTTTCAGGACTCGTCTCTCTCTTCTTGTCAAACCACTCAACAACCACGCACGTCTCCCTGTCCAACAACTCTTTCTCTCTTGGTCCAACAACTCTTTCTCTCTTGGTCCAACTTGGGCGAGCAAGGCGACGAATAGCAGGCTTTGTGCTTCCCTGGATATCCTTCGGCAGTACCTTGCGCGCGCGCTTTTATAGCGCCTCCGGCGATCAAGCCGCCGGCCTTTAGGACACGCCCATCGGTCAGCTCGCCTCGGCCCTGATTGGTGGGCACAAGCCCTCTGACCCCGAGCTGAGCACATGCTTAATGGCGGCTATTGGGGTGAAATCAGCAACCCACCGCTGTAACAAACCTGTGCCCCGTGCAGTTGGCAATGGAGGCTTGGAGGGGATGTAATTGGCAATCGAGGCTTGGCAATGAAAGTTTTTGGGAGTGGGAATGGGGAATGAAAGGAATCTACTCTATTTCACTTGGTGCAATGGAGTGTCATCTTAATGGAAGACAAGGCCTTACCCTAATACACATAATAAAGATATAACTATCAACCAGGGGGAAATCTATGATTGGCTGACGTGATTGTTTATGACCTAATTATGGGACGCCCTTTGACCTTTATACATAACTGGCGTAAGGAGGGTCCAGAATAAAGCAATATTTCACAACAATTTACTATACAATACAACACAATAAAAAAACACAATCCTCATATCCGCAACAATATATATATATATATATATATATATATATATATATATATATATATATATATATATATATATATATATAGATATATATATATATATATACATATATACAGACTTGGCATTTAATATGGAATTTTTTTTTTCTTGACTTGGGTTTACTTTCTGAACTCGGTATATCAATCTGGTGAGTTTATTTTACGCTTCGGTGATTTCTTTGTTAAAAGAACCATGTCACTGATTGTCTGTCGCAGAAAGAAGTCAATAACAGGATTACATCACAGGTGGCGTGACAAAATGTACGGACAGTAACATTTGACGATTGGCTTCACAAATCGGGTATATATGGGTTGTTGCGTTCTGTATTAGTGGAAAACAACTGCTGCACGCCTACAAAAGTTATTGCCGCTTCCCCTGGAGATGGTCCGTCAACTCGACAATGCTGTTTTTCATTTAGTGGTGGCTTTACGAAATTCTGGCATGAAACAGCGTGCTATTGCTCGGCAGTTTTGCCCAGCTCTCTGGCTGGGCTTGCCCCCCCAGCTCTCTCTGGGCGCTGTCCCGCAAATATTCCTACAGGTCGCACAAGATCTGCCTGCAACCCTCTTATGGTCAAACTGCCAAAATCAAGACTCTCTGCTCACCTTCACTCCTTCATTCCTCTTTTCTCCCGCCTCTGGAACAAACTCCCTCACTCTCTTCAATCCCACTCCACCCTCCAGGTCTTTAAAACAGCTGTTCACCACCATCTCTTATCTTCCCCCCATCCAAAACCTTGATCTTTTCTACCCCCGCTAATTTCACCCCAATTCCACTTTTTTGAAATACCAACTTCTGTCCTGGAAGTCATTGGTGTCCTTGTGTTTTATACTTCTCCCTCCACCCCCCCCCCCCCCCTTCCCATGCCTCCTGCCCCCAAGCCCTCTCCCTTCCACACATCTCCCTGCTCTCAAATGTTGTGTTTGTGTGCTTCACCTTCTCTCCCCATCTTGTTTTCCGCTTCCGCTTTTTGTGTGTTTTGTTTGTCTGGTTGATTTGTTTGTGAAGTAAATGTTAGCTCTTTCACGAGCCTCGATTCAGTATACAAAAAAAAAAAAAGAAAAAAAAAAAGTATGGCATCACTCAAGGTCAGCTGTCACGATCCTGAAACGAAATGCTCAGAGGGGTGTCCCTACTCCAATACTGAGATCAGGATGTCCCCACAGAACCACAAGGAGGGATGATCGCCAGCTGCACCGGTTAGACCGCAATGGCCGTTCCAAGTCAGCTAATCGGCTTAGGGCTGAGTGGCAGCAACTGACAAATGTGCCTGTATCCAGAAGGCTAGTCAACCAATGACTGGATCAAGCAGGCTATCGTGCCAGGCGTCCCCTGAGAAAGCCACGTCTGACCAGACAACACTGCCAGCGCCGATTGCAGTGGGCCAGAGAGCACCGTCAATGGCAGCCAGGACACTGGAGTCACGTGATCTTCAGTGACAAGTCTAGATTTCTGGTCTATCATCAATATGGCCGCGTCTGAGTGCGAAGACAATTGCATAAAGCCTGCAACGAAGATTGTATAGTGCCAAGAGTCCAAGCTGGAGATGGTGGGGTGACCGTTTGGGCTGCTTTTCATGCAGGGGACAAAACTGACCTGGTTGTTCTGAATGGAAACCTGAACCAGTTCAAGCACAGGGCCATTCTGGAAGAAACATTGCTTCCATATGTTCGTGCAGCCTTTCGAGGAAATTTTGTCTTCCAAGATGACAATGCACGGCTTGACAATGCAATTTTTGGCTAATGTGCAAAATAAAGAGATACTTCTGGAAAACGCACAGAAGTTTAACACAGTACTGTCCGTGAATTGAATTCGATATCAGTTTACATCACTTTCAAGGATCAATTTATTTGCTTCAAAATGTCAAATGTGGTTTTTGTTTCTTTTAAAGGTAACATTAACAAAATCTAGAATAATTTCAACATAATTCCAATGAACTTTTGGTTCTAAGTCATCTTGAAAAGTAAGTTCACCCCCACAAAAAAAAAAATTCCATATTAAATGCCAAGTCTGTATATATCGAAATGTATATAAATATCTATGCAGTGTCTGTTTTGTCTCGTCACTGAACTAATCTCTCAAAGTTTTGTGAAATCGTACCAAACTTCTGGTATGCACCTATCTCTCCCGTGGGTTTATCCTAAGGGCATTTGTTTTGATTTTTTTTGAATATTTTCAAAATGAGGTGTTTTTGAGGTGTTTTGAATGAAAATGAAGTGAGGTGTTTTGAATTACATGGTGCTGAGATGTTTTGAATTACGTGGTGGTATGTGTTTTGAAGTACGTGGTGGTGATGTGTATTGAACTACTTGGTGGTATGTGTTTTGAATTACGTGGTGGTGATGTGTATTGAACTACTTGGTGGTGAGGTGCATTGAATTACTTTGTGGTAATGTGTTTGAATTACATGGTGGTGAGGTGTTTTGAATTACGCAGTGGTGATGTGTATTGAATTACGTGGTGGTGAGGTGTTTTGAATTACGTGGTGGTGAGGTGTTTTGAATTACGTGATGGTGAGGTGTTTTGAATTATGTGCTGGTGAGGTGTTTTGAATTATGTGGTGGTGAGGTGTTTTGAATTATGTGGTGGTGAGGTGTTTTGAATTATGTGGTGGTGAGGTGTTTTGAATTACATGGTGGTGAGGTGTTTTGAATGATGTGGTGGTGAGGTGTTTTGAATTAGGTGGTGGTGAGGTGTAATCGTCCCAAACTTCCAGTCTGCACCTTCCCCTCCCATATGTAGTCAGGTGAAAAAGTAAGTCCACCCCATGTAAAGTTTTGACTATTTCAACATATTTCAACATACAGCTATTTGATCTTCATTTCAACAATATTGATAGAAAAAGGTGATATAATGTAACAAATATCATGAAACATTTACATTTTGTAGTCCATTGAAAAATTTAAATAAACATAAATGCAAATTTCGCATGTGGGAAAATAAAGTACACCCTTGGCTCTAATAGGTGGTATTGCCCCCTTTGGCAGAAACAACCTCAAGTAGGCGTTTCTTATAACTGTCTACCAGTCTCTGACATCGACTGGGAGAAATTTTTTCCCACTCCTCCATGCAGAATTATTTCAGCTGTGCGATGTTTGAGGGGTTTCTTGCATGCACAGCTCGTTTCAAATCCCCCCACCTCCCACAACATCTCGATGGGATTTAGATCCGGGCTTTGACTTGGCCATTCCAGAACCCTCCATTTCTTTCTTGTCAGCCATTCCTTGGCGGATTTGCTGGTATGTTTAGGGTCATTGTCATGGTACAATGTCCACCTTCAGTTGAGCTTCAACTTTCCGACAGATGGCCTCACATTATCCTCAAGCACCCTCTGGTTCAACAAAGAATTCATAGTGGATCTATGATGGTGAGCTTCCCAGGCCCTGATGCAGCAAAGCTGCCCCAAACCATAATATTTCCACCACCATGCTTTACAGTTGGTATCAGGTTCTTTTGGTCAAATGCTGTCTTTGGTTTTCGCCAAACATGTCTTCTGGTACTGTGGAAAAATAGCTCTAACTTTGACTCATCTGTCCAGAGCACATTGTTCCAGAAGTGCTGGTCTTTGCCTAGGTGTTCATTGGCAAACTTTAGTCTTGCCCTGATGTTCTTTCTGGACAGCAAAGGTTTCCTCCTGGCACACCTCCCATGTAGATCAAATTTGTGCAGCCTCTTTCTAATGGTAGACTCGTGCACTTTGACATCAACAGTGGCAAGAGCTACCTGTAGGTCCCGTGATGACATTCTAGGGTTCTTAGAGATTTCTTTCAGCATCTTGCGGTCTGCGCTCGGGCTGAACTTGCTCGGGCGGCCTGGCCTGAACAAGTTGGCAGTTGTTTGGAATCTTCTCCACTTGTAGATGATCTTCCGGACAGTCGAATGATTGATTTCAAATTGTTTGGAGATCTTTTTAAATCCCTTCCCAGACTCGTAGGCATCTTTAACCTTCTTTCTGAAGGCATCAGAGAGCTCTTTTGATCTAGGCATGGTGACGCCGCACACTTCAACAACAAAGAGCAAACCAAACGAAATGTCTGAGGTTTAAATAAGACAGGTTCCTCCAAGATCCTCTCTAATGATGTTCTAATCATTTGCAAATGAGCTGGTGCACCTGATTCTAATTTTAGGTGTTTGAAGTAGTGATAAATGTAGGGATGTACTTACTTTTTCCACATGTGAAATTTGCATTTATGTTTCTTTAAATTATACAATGGACGACAGAATGTAAATGTGTTATGATATTTGTTATATTATATCACCTTTATCTGTCAATATTGTTGAAATGAAGATCAAATAGCTGTATGTTGAAATATGTTGAAAAAGTCAAAACTTTACATGGGGTGTACTTACTTTTTCACGTGACTGTATGTGCTGAGGGTTCTTTTTTAAATTGTTTTTATTTTTCAACCGAAATCTTCAACCTAAATTGCTTATGAAAATGTAATATCACAAACACTGCAAATAAATTTGTGCAAAATAATTGTTTGTATTATGATTGGTGTCAATCAAGAACTCTCCTGGAAATGTAAATCAAGGAGTAAATCAAGGACAACTCTGTTGACAAGGTCGAGAGGTTTCTGTCAATCCTCGACTCTGATTCTGCAACTGGACCAGACGGCATCAGCCCACGGGTCTTAAAATCCTGCTCTGCCGCTCTTTCACACACTCTCTCTGTTCTCTTTGCTCTCTATTTTGGTCAAGGTCATCTGCCATCAGCTTGGAAATCAGCCAACATTACCGCTTTGCACAAAAAGTGTGCAATAGCAGATCCTTGCAACTACAGACCAAGCAGCCTGCTCCCAATTCTCAGCAAAGTCATGGAATTCCATCATTGCTTGGGATATCAAATCCTTCCTCTTCCCCAATGGCTTTATCTCTGATCATCAATTTGGATTCAGACCAGGTCACTCTACTCTGGACATGCTGCTTCTGCTGTCTCAACAATGGATGGAGGTCCTCAATGTCAAACAGGAAATTAGAGCTGTCACCCCTGACATATCACGTGCCTTCGATACGGTTTGGCACTCAGCTCTGCTCACCAAAATCTCATCCTATGGTATCCATGGAAATCTCCATGCATGGCTTGCGGACTTCCTCTCTGGTCATAGTCAACATGTGGCCCTGAATGGATTTCTCTCATCTCCCCTTCCTGTTCAGGCTGGAGTTCCGCAAGGCAGTGTTCTGGGCCCTGTGCTTTTTCTGGTCTTCATCAATCATCTCTCTGACTCTCTGGAAAATCCTCTCTATCTCCTTGCTGACGACTCCACTCTCTGCTGCTCCCTACCTCATCCCCCAGGTCAGCAGTCTGCAGCCTCCTCACTCTCTGTGGACCTGGACAAAATCACAGACTGGTCATACAAGTGGAACATGTCTTTCAATCCTGAAAAATCTCACACTCTCACTCTGTCTTTCCAAAAATGACCGTCTGGACAACCCTCCAATATACTTTCTCAACAATCCTCTCCAATAATTTCTGTCAATCAAGCTCTTGGGTTTCACAATCTGCCATGATCTTTCCGGGGAAAACCACAACTCTCACATACACAATAATAACACTCTTTAAGAAAGTATCATGAAAATAAAATTTGCATCTCATGAACAATACATATGATGGTACCATCATTCCCCAATACTATCAAAGCAATAAACTCACAATACGCCAAATGTGAGTGGAATGTAACAATCCCAAAGTCCATGCACGAATCCCCACGCTGGGTGAAGGTCGAAGTCGTGCAGAATGGCAAGAACAACAGGCAGGTATCGGCGTGGTTGTGGATGAGGAGTTACGAGGTGAGAGGTCGGGCAGCTGGCAGCGTGGGGGTGACGATCCCCCAAAACGTGAGTTCAATCCATGCCCCATGTCCACGAACGATTAAGACAACATGGAAACCAATGGCGATCAACACGAAGAGGTCGATATGGGAATTCCAACGACTTGAGGGTCTTCGGTGTCTTTTGGGTCTTTGGGGGTTTTCAGGTGCTTTTGGGTCTTCTGGGTATTTTTGGTCTTCAGGGTCTTTTGGGTATTTGGGGTATTTTTGGTCTTCAGGGTCTTTTTGGTCTTCGGGTATTTTGGGTCTTCAGTGTATTTTTAGTCTTCGGGGTCTTTTGGATCTTCGGGGTGTTTTGGGTCTCCGGGGTGTTTT
The DNA here is from genome assembly GCF_964187855.1 of Myxine glutinosa. Lineage (NCBI taxonomy): Eukaryota > Metazoa > Chordata > Myxini > Myxiniformes > Myxinidae > Myxine > Myxine glutinosa. The sequence goes on from NC_136263.1 coordinate 213,195,025, forward strand.
GGGTCTACTGTGTGTTTTGGGTCTTCAGGGTGTTTTGGGTATTCGGGGTGTTTTGGGTCTTCAGGGTGTGTTGGGTCTTCGGGGTGTGTTGGGTCTTTGGCGTGTTTTGGTTCTTCGGGGTCTTTTGGGTCTTCGGGGTGTTTCTGGTCTCCGGGGTTTTTTGGGTCTCCGGGGTGTTTTGGGTCTCCGGGGTGTTTTGGGTCTTTGGGTGTTTTGGGTCTTCGGGGTGTTTTGGGTCTTTTCGGGTCTTCGGGGTGTTTTGGGTCTTCGGGGTGTTTTGGGTCTTCGGGGTGTTTTGGGTCTTTTCGGGTCTTCGGGGTGTTTTGGGTCTTCGGGGTGTTTTGGGTCTTTTCGTGTCTTCGGGGTGTTTTGGGTCTTCGGGGTGTTTTGAGTCTTCGGGGTGTTTTGGGTCTTCGGGGTGTTTTGGGTCTTCGGGGTGTTTTGGGTCTTCGGGGTGTTTTGGGTCTTCGGGGTGTTTTGGGTCTTCGGGGTGTTTTGGGTCTTCGGGGTGTTTTGGGTCTTCGGGGTGTTTTGGGTCTTCGGGGTGTTTTGGGTCTTCGGGGTGTTTTGGGTCTTCGGGGTGTTTTGGGTCTTCGGGGTGTTTTGGGTTTTCGGGTATTCAGGGTCTTCGGCTATTCAGTGTCTTTGGGTATTCATGGTCTTTGGGTATTTAGGGTCTTATTGAGCCTCAGGGCCTTGAAGGGTATTTTGGGTCTTTTGGGGTCTTCAGGGTATTTTTGGTATTCAGGGGTCTTGGTGGTCTGAAGGGTCTTGGGGGGATTAAAGGGTCATCAAAGGTCTGAGGGGTCTCAGCAGTCTTAACGCAATTAAGAGGGTTAATTAAGAGGGTGGTCATTTTATTTGAAGAAGAAGAAGAAGTTTTCGTCACATATAAACATACATACATACATACATACATACATACATACATACATACATACCGAACCATATACGTTTGCTCTATTATAATAAAGATATAATAAGATGTAACAAACTCCCCTGGCTCACAGCAGGTCTCATGTCATCCTCACTCCCGACAAACAATCTTCTGTAACCCCATTAACATTATCCAACACAAGACTCAAACTTGCCCGTCACTTTAGTTCTTTCCATGCTCTTTTTCTCTTTGTTCATCCCCTTGCTTGTTTTGTCCAAATTTGGCTCCACGACCCCACTCTCAGTATGTGACTTTTTACCATCTCTCGCATCACTCTTTCCATGAGCCTAGCTTTGGTTAGAAATATTTTTTGCAGTTTTCATTTGCTTATTTGTTGCTTCAGTCACACTGCTTCGTCGGTCTGCATAAAGTGGGAGGCTCAACTGTTTCGATGTGGAGATCCTGACTTTGGTGACATCTCCTTATAATTTGCCAAAGTATATTTTTGGCATTCCTTAATTGGACATCTTCAGAAGTCTTGATCACCCAATCTCGGTGTGTGGTTACCAGTCATTCAGTTGCTTAAGGGCAGTGTCAGAGAGAAATGACGTGCTGATTAATCTCAATTTAAAATATTTGAAACAGAATTGCTCTCTCATTTCCCCGTGTGATATGAATGAAAATCACAGCTGTCATTTTAACTTAATATCAACCTGCAAAATAGATGGTTCATCGATGATCAAACACAACACAAAATACAGGTATATAACCTGTCGTCTTTAAGGTTATTATCATTGTGCCTCTTGTTCTCTTAACATTTTAAAACAAGTAGGTATGTGTTCCTCCATGAGCCTCAATCAACAAATAAATAGATACCCCGTATAAAAATCATGGCAAAAACCTCAATAATTTACCTGCCAAAGTTTAAAATCAGCAACACTTGCACATGATCCATTATCAAATGGACCATAACTGGGAGTGCAAGTTTGCAAGTTCTGCAAAGCATGTGCCACAGAATAAACAGCCAAATACACTTTGTAAGTGAATCGAAGATGAGAAACATCTGTGAAAACCGTTTCAACTTGCTCTAATTCCTCGAGGCCTGTGCAGGCTTTCAGATTTGGTTCCTCATTACTGTTCCAGGAGCAATTGAAGGTGTTGGACCAAAATTCCAGAATATAATCGTCAATTTCATCTCCAAAAGAAAAAATGTCATCCTTTCGAGCTGCGTCGAGAATTTTGGTGTGAGTTTCTGAACTCCCAGGATCAGTGTTCTTCAGCTGAATTTTGGTGTGAGTTTCTGAAATCCCAGGATCAGTGTTCTTCAGCTGAATTTTGGTGAATTGTTTCCGTAACAGCACAAATGCTAAATTCCTCGCAGTTTCATTGTGTTCTAAACAAATGCAAACATTGATATTAATGGATTCCATGTGGTCATCAAATATGTTGCACTTGTTTAGCTTTTCCTCCTCTCTGAAATATATTTCATTGATCTCATTAAACAAAAATGTGCAATTTTGATTTTGTGAACTCTTTATAAAAGTTGAGTTTTCATCCTCTGCCTGATCCCTCATACTCAGATGCAGGCCAGTAAGAACGTTACCCTTCCGAGGACGAATGTTCAACAAAAAATCTTTAAAACCTGGAATTTTTCCTGGTGGCAAAGCTGTTCCGATTGTTGTTTCAAACACATTCAAGAACGTTGCAACCAGAACCTTTGAGCCCACCCAGGCCTCACTAGCAATCCAAGTTTTGCCTGAAACATTCCTTCGCAACAATGCTTCTGCCATTGGAATGATACTTACATCTTCGGCAAAGAGTAATATCACTTTTGCTTTTGTGTTCGCAATAGTTTCACCTGCAGAATAGTTTCCCATTTGTAGAAATCACAATAAGTTCAAAAAAATTAAAATATCATGTGAAGTGCTTCTTTAATCACCAAAGAAAGTTCATCAAAAGTTATCTGATTTTTTAAGTTTTCTGATAAATGTTGATTCCTGATGATATTTTTCCAATATATTATTTCAATACTTTTTTCAATGTCATTCAATATTTTATCATAAATCTCAGACAATTTGGTTCTCTTACTCATTATATTATGAAGAAAGTTAACTCATCCATCCATGCAATGCCAAAATCATGTGTGGTGGAATAATTTGTGATTTTTTTTTTTCGTATAAGAATGGAGTTTTGTGGTGAGAGAATTTAAGGGTTCAGGCTTGTGCTTACAATTGGCCTACTGGGGAAAAGAAAAGGGTGCGGTTGTCACGATGCAGATGTTGTATACATTGATGATTTTCATCATTACTGTGTAAATATACATGACCTGCGGTGCAGAAACCATCCTAACATGGAGGTGATGTGGTGGTTTGTTTGTTGTGGGTTTGATCCTTCCCCCAGGCTATAAGCAGCTTGTCTCAACTTGGACCAAGGTACAAGACGTTTATTCAGAGATAAGAATGACATGCATGGGAGGAAATCGGCGCTTCGGCCAGTAACGCCATTTCAGGATAATAACATCACACAGCCAGCCCCAAGTTCAACTCAGGGCATTTCAACTTACATTCATCTTTATACGATTTCTTCGAAGAACATGGGAACTTAAACATGCCCATGGTTACACAGACTGTCCGTGGGAGCAAGATCTGGCAGCCAGGGAGCTCATGGGGAAGGAATATCGCCACAAGGTCAATTAAGGATGTTTATGAACAGCTTTTCAAATCGAGACAGTCAGACCTTAGCGTTGAGAGGGAAATGGGTCATACTGCCCCATTAGTCTGGGATTCGACTGAAGTCCCTCACATATATATATATATATATATATATATATATATATATATATATATATATATATACACATGATATCTGCTTCCTTTTGAATTCAGTCAATAATTGGTTTTGCTGTTTCATGTATCTTGCCTGACTGCACCCAACTAACTAACTGGTGCTTAGTTGGGTAGAGACATTGCATGGGTGTGGTCTCGATTGTTGCTAACAAGTGGCGCAGCATTTGTGGTTATAGAATTTGATCTCTGCTGTTGAGACACTTTTGTCAGAGGTGGAAAAAAGTATGAAAATTGAATGAAGATGCCTATGTTGGTGGCAGTTGTACATTTGTCGTGTGGGTTGGTGTATTGTGTGTTTTATTCATTGTGGGATTGAGACGGAAAAATGTCACAAGATGTCGTGATGGTAATAATAATAATAATAATAATTCATTTATTTTGTATAGCGCTTTTCAAGAAGCCCAAAGGCGCTTTGACAGAGTGGAAAACATAATGCATAACAAAACATGAAAACAACAATTGCAAAAAGACAAGAATCAATAGGGAAATATTTAAACTTAAAGCAAAAGGAGGGAGAAGAAGAAGTGATAGTCAGGGGTTAAATGCTGTGGGTTGAATGTTGAATGCAGTGTTGAACAGGTGGGTCTTTAGTGATGTTTTGAATGTGGTGAGTGAGGAGGAGTCTCTGATGGTGTGAGGTAGTGAGTTCCAGAGGGTGGGAGCAGCGATGGAGAAGGCCCTGTCCCCCCAGGATCTGAATTTGGTCCGGATGGAGGGGGTCAGGAGGTTGGTACCAGCAGAGCGGAGGTTGCGGGTGGGAGTGTGTCTGGAGAGGAGGTCAGCCAGGTAGGATGGGGCCAGGTTATGGAGGGCTTTGTATGTCAAGAGGAGGATTTTGTACTGGATTCTCTGGGGGATGGGGAGCCAGTGAAGCTTGTAAAGGACGGGGGTGATGTGGTCACGGGTCCGGGAATGGGTGAGTAGACGGGCAGCGGAGTTCTGAATGTATTGGAGTTTATTGGTGATTTTTGAGGGTGAACCATATTGAGTAATCCGTAAAATAATCCGTAATGGTGTTGCATTGTCATTCCCACCGATTCATTCCTGCCGTCATACCCTGGTTGTTTATTGGGGATTCCATCCCTACATGTTTTCATTTTTAAATGTTTTTTATTGACTTGTTTAGCTCTATTTTTCCCAGTCTGGAAGTCAATGACGTTGTCACTAGTAAGTTATTTTGAGGGCCGTTTACATAGGGAAACCCCCGACCTCCACCTCCCTCACCAATATATCTCACACAAGTCTCCTCGTTGCCTTAATATCCTGTCCAATATTTCCATCCCTTCTGTCTCCACTTAGCCATTCTGTATTGAATAAGATTTTCATACCAGTTTATTGAATTCAACCACCAATTATTTTTGAGTTATCCATAGGCCAAAAAGGTCAACATAGGCCAAATTTCAAAAAATTGTTAATTTTCGTCCGATAAACTTAAAATTTGAAGAGAGGCGATTTGCAAATCGGCTCACTGAATTCAACCACCAATCATTTTTGAGGTCAAAGGGAGGCTCTGAGTGCTATTCTTCTGTGTTCTATATTGCCAAGTGTTTTTTCTTTTGTTTGTATTGTTTCTTGTTACTTGGCAAAAATATTTTTTTGGACAAGTACAGTATATGTTGATCACTCCAGTTTGTATGTGTTTCTTTGTCCGCTAACTTATACTTGCATACAGATCACAATTTTAAACCGATCTTCATGAAACTTCATCAAATGGTAGAGTTGGTGGTCTGACAGAATCCTATTTATTTTTGAGTTCAAAACATTAACATCAGCCAAAGGTCAACCACTGCTCTTCATATTTCTAAAATCCTCAATTTTCATAACATTGACTTGAAATTTGAATTGCATTTTCATATCAGTGAACTGAATTCAACCACCAACTACTTTTGAGATCAACATTGGTCAAAAGGTCAACAAAGGCCAAGGTCAACATCGGCCTAATGTCAACCACTTTTTTCAAGTTTCTAAAATCCTCAATTTTCATCCAATTTACTTGAAAACTGAATATGATTTTCATATCAGCTCAGTGAAACCAACCACCAACTATTTTTGAGGTCAAAATAGGCCAAACGGTCAACATAGGCAGAATTTCTAAAATTGTCAATTTTCATCCGATGAACTTAAACTTTGAAGACGATTTGCATATTTTTGATTTGCAATTCAAAGAATAATTTCCCTGAATATGGGACAATAAAGATTATTATTACTGTTATATCAGGTCACTGAATTCAACCACCAATTATTTTTGTGGTCAAAAGGATGCTCTCCTGAGTGCCATTCTACTTTGTTCCCTTTTGCCAAGTGTCGCTCTATGAGTGATTTTTCATTTGTTTTTTTCTGGGGGATATCTCAGCCATCCTTTGAGCTAGGAAGCTGAAATTTGGGCACAATAGTGAGCACGTGGTTTGGCAAAAACTGTATTTATTTTTGATTAATCAATTTATTGATTAACTACTTCATTATTACCGATTTATTTCGTACTTATTTATTTTCTTTCTCATCTGGGCAATATCTCAGGCACCTTTTGAGCTAAGAAGCTCATATTTAGACACAACAGTGACCAAGTGATTTGGCTATGAAGGATTTTTTTATGTATTGACTAATCGATTAATTATTTATTGATCGCACGATTAATCAATTAATTATTTAATTATTCAATTAATTACTTAATTAATGATCAAAAAGTTACACCTTGGTCTGGGTATGCTATTAGCCAATTGATCCAGAAATTAATTACTTTACGATTATAATTTTTTTGTTTTAATTACACAATTAATCAATCAATTATTGTCCACCTCTCCCTCCCAATACCGTATATATGTGCTGCATGGCAGCACGCCTCACTCGATGCCATGCACTCGAGGATATGTTATATATTTATTTGGCATGAGGGCGGTGCACTTTGAATGTATCTGTACTTGTTTTAAATGACTTTTCTGAAATTTGTAGAATTTGTTTAGTACTTCGACATTCTGTGTTATGATGTGTTAATAAGGGTGGAAAAAAATTGATTTTATGTATTTTAATTCCCAAGCTATAAGGCAAAAAAAGGTGAAATTTTTTTGAAAGGTGTGTAGACTTTATATAGGCACTGTAATAGACTAGATGGATTTATGGAAAAAGGCCATGTATGGGCTTATAGGTGCATCTTTGGGTAAAAGTTGGGAACCTTACTTTTTAACATAATTAGGGTATGCTGAATTCGATAAACCCGGTTCCCAAGCCGAATTTTGAGGGGTATTTTTGAGTTTTGAATAAACTGCTGAAGAATTTGATTTGATTTTGATTTTGATTTCATTTTGATTTTGATTTTGATTTTTTTGATTTTGATTTGATTTGATTTTGATTTTGATTTGATTTTGAATCAAATTTTGAAGAATTTGATTTATTTTTTATTTTTTTTTTGTATACAAGATCGAGGCTCGTGAAAGAGCTAACATTAATCACACAAAAAGACAAACCGACACACAAAACACAAAAAACAAGGGGAGCGGTAGACAAGATGGGGAGAGAGGGGGAAGGACACAAAAGAGAGGGGGAAGGACACAAACACAACATTTGAGAGCAGGGACATCGTGAGGACTTGGGGGGGAGGTGGGAGAGGATTAAAACATATGAACACTGCAAGGACTCTGGGGTGAATTACCGGGGTAGAAAAGATCAAGGTTTTCGATGGGGGAAGATAAGAGATGGTGGTGAACAGCTGTTTTAAAGACCTGGAGGGAGGAGTGGGATTGAAGGGAGTGGGGGAGTTTGTTCCAGAGGCGGGAGAAAAGGGGCATGAAAGAGTGAAGGTGAGCAGAGAGCCTAGACTTTGGCAGTTTAACCAGAAGAGGGTTGCAGGCAGATCTTGTGCGACCTGAAGGAATATTGGGGGGACAGAGCACAGAGAGAGCTGGGGGAGCAAGGCCGGAGAGGAGTCGGTAGAAGACAGAAAGACCACCAACCTGCCTGCGGTGAGTGAGTGAAAGGCCCTCGGCGTTGACTACATCGCAGGAGATTCCAATGATTCTGAAAGCTTTGGCCTCAACAGCGTGAAGCCGAGCAAGGTGTGAGGCAGGAGCACCAGCCCAGAGGGGGGAACAGTATTCCATTGAGCTGCGGATGAAAGCCTTGTATGTGGTGAGGAGCTCAGGTGTGCCAAGGAAGGACTTCGCACGAAGGAGGATGCCCAGTCGGCGACTGGCTTTGGAGGCCAGCTTGGAAATGTGGTTTTCCCAAGAAAGATCATGGCAGATAGTGAGACCCAAAAGCTTGAGCGACAGAACTTCTTGGAGAGGATTGTTGAGAAAGTAGATGGGAGGGTTGTCCAGTCGGTCCTTTCGGAGAGACATTGTAAGAGTGTGAGATTTGTCAGGATTGAAAGACACGTTCCACTTGTTTGACCAGTCTGTGATTTTGTCCAGGTCTGCAGAGAGTGAGGAGGCTGCAGACTGCCGATCTGAGGGATGAGGAATGGAGCGACAGAGAGTAGAGTCGTCAGCAAAGAGATAGAGAGGATTTTCAAGAGAGTCAGAGAGATCATTGATGAAGACCAGAAAAAGCACAGGGCCCAGAACACTACCTTGGGGAACTCCAGCCTGAACAGGAAGAGGAGATGAGAGAAACCCATTCAGGGCCACACGTTGACTACGACCAGAGAGGAAGTCCGCCAGCCATGCGTGGAGATTTCCATGGATACCAAAGGAGGAGAGTTTGGAGAGCAGAGCAGGGTGCCAGACCGTATTGAAGGCACGTGAAATGTCAAGGGAGACAGCTCTAATTTCCTGTTTGGCGTTGAGGACCTCCATCCATTGTTGAGAAAGCAGAAGCAGCATGTCCAGAGTAGAGTGACCAGGTCTGAAACCAAATTGATGATCAGAGATCAAGCCATTGGAGAAGAGGAAAGATTTAATATCTGAAGCAATGATGGATTCCATGACTTTGCTGATAATTGGGAGAAGGCTGATTGGTCTGTAGTTGCTGGGATCTGTTTTTGCACCTTTTTTGTGCAAAGCGGTGATGTTGGCTGATTTCCAAGCAGATGGCAGATGACCTTGAGCAAAAGAGAGGGTGAAGAGAACAGAAAGAGGGAGTGAAAGTGCAGAAGAACATGATTTTAGGACCCGTGGGCTGATGCCGTCAGGACCAGTTGCAGAATCAGAGTCGAGGGTTGCCAGAAACTTTTCCACCTTGTCAGGAGGAAAGGACACAGAGTCCAGGAGCAGCTGGGTACGACTGGGTACGGTGGGTACAGAGAGGGATGGGTTTGGGACACAAGATTTAGAGGCAAACACAGAGTTGAGGCATTCAGCTTTTTCACGTGCGGAGTCAGCCGTTAAGCCGTTTGAGGTGAGGGAGGGGATGGAGGGCGAACAAACACCAGAAACAGATTTGACCAGACGCCACCAGGATTTGGAAGAGGGAGACAGATAAGAGAGTTCGGTCTTGAGAATGGTGAGATATTGTTTCCTGGCTCTCCTGAGGGTGGACACACACTTGTTTCGGGCTTTGTGAAAGGAAATGAGATTTCCTTCCGTTGGATTTGCTTTCCAGGAGACGAAAGCAAGTTGTTTCAGGGCAACAGCCTCACCACAAGATTCCGTGTACCATGGACGGGAGGAAGGGTATGACAACTGAAGACGAGATGGTATAAATCTGTGCATGAGAGAGAGCAATTTACTTTGAAAGAATTCCCAGGATGAGTTGATGTCAGAGGCGGTAGAGATGGGAGACCAGTCCAGATGATTGATGGCTGCTTGAAAACCGTGCCAGTTGGCCTGAGTGAAATGCCAGACTCGTCGACGCTGAGGAGGCTCTCTGAGAATGGTCAGAGAGATGTCCACTTTGACAAGGACATGATCAGATGAGCCGATTGGAGCAGAAGAAGAGCAGCAGACATTTTCAGGGAAGTTTGTCATAACCAAATCCAGAAGAGAAGATGCTCCGTTGACTGAGATCCGGGTCGGGAAATTGACAGATTGTGTCAGTCCCAGTGAGTCGCAGAAGTCCTTTGCTGAAGAGCCATGGCTGGTGAGAGAGGTACCCACACCCAGCCAACTGGCATGGTGACAATTGAAATCACCACATATGAGGAAGAGAGAGTTGGGATGGGTAGATGGTCTTTATCAATGATCTCTCCGACTCTCTGGAAAATCCTCTGTATCTCTTTGCTGATGACTCCACTCTCTGCCGCTCCATTCCTCTTCCCTCAGATCGGCAGTCTGCAGCCTCCTCACTCTCTGAAGACCTGGACAAAATCACAGACTGGTCAAACATGTGGAACATGTCTTTCAATCCTGACAAATCTCACACTCTTACTATGCCTCTCCGAAAAGATCGACTGGCCAACCCTCCCATCTACTTTCTCAACAATCCTCTCCAAGAAGTTCTGTCGCTCAAGCCTTTGGGTCTCACCATCTGCCATGATCTTTCTTGGGAAAACCACATTTCCAAGCTGGCCTCCAAAGCCAGTCGCCGACTGGGCATCCTCCGTCGTGCGAAGTCCTTCCTAGGCACACCTGAGCTCCTCACCACATACAAGGCTTTCATCCGCAGCTCGATGGAATACTGTTCTCCCCTATGGGCTGGTGCTCCTGCCTCGGACACCTGGCTCGGCTTCACGCTGTTGAATCCAAAGCTTTCAGAATCATTGGAATCTCCCGCGATGAAGCTATCTCTGAGGGCCTTTCACTCACTCACCGCAGGCAGGTAGGTGGTCTTTCTGTCTTCTACCGACTCCTCTCCGGCCTTGCTCCCCCAGCTCTCTCTGTGCTCTGTCCCCCAAATATTCCTACAGGTCGCACAAGATCTGCCAGCCACCCTCTGATTGTTAAACTGCCGAAATCTCGGCTCTCTGCTCACCTTCACTCTTTCATTCCTCTTTTCTCCCGCCTCGGGAACAAACTCCCACACTCACTTCAATCACACTCCTCCCTCCAGGTCTTCAAAACAGCTGTTCACCACCATCTCTTATCTTCCCCCATCCAAAACCTTGATCTTTTCTACCCCCACTAATTCACCCCAGATCCACCTTGTTTGAAATTCCAACTTCTTTCCTGGAAGTCTTGGCAGTGTCCATATGTTTTATACCTCTCCCACCCCCCCCCCTCCTTCCCATGCCTCCCCCCCAAAGCCCTCTCCCTCCCACAGTTCTCTCGATGTCTCCATGTCTCTCAGTCCCTGCTCTCAAATGTTGTGTTTGTGTCCTTCCCCCTCTCTCCCCATCTTGTCTACCGCTCCCGATGTTATTTGTTTTGTGTGTCTGTTTGTCTTTCTGTGTGATTAATGTTCGCTCTTTCACGAGCCTCGATCTTGTATACAAAAAAAAAAAAAGAAAAAAAAAAAAAAAGAACTTGGGCATTGGTCAACTCACAGAGGAGACAATCAAATCTGGAGAAGCGTTCGTCTGCAGAATATATAATGTGCACAGAACAACCTCTGTTGATTCAGCACGACATATGTTGTTCTCCAAGACTGGTAAACCAGAAGCAATGTCACCGACAAGTGATGCTGTTCATTTCCATTTGATGCGAGTACACTATCAAGCCATGGTATGGAGAAATGCTCATTGTGCCATACCTGACCTTCCTGCACCTGTGGAAATGGGATGGAAACGTGGTGATTCAGGACAAGAACGTATTCTGATGTCACCGAGTCCAATCCCAGAAAGTTGCCTCGAGATGATTTGTTGTGCATGCCAGAAGCAATGCAAGACTCGTCGCTGCAAATGTCGCTATTCAGAGTTGAGGTGCACATCAATGTGTGCCTTTCAGCAACAGAGTGATGATCAGACCCCTTGAATGAATTTGATGTATTTTGGCAAAACAACATGTGTGACATTCCTGAATGTTTGTGCTTCATGGCCATGTATACTTAATTTTAAAATAAATGGTTGTATGAAACATTGTCTTATTAAAACCATTTCGCATTTTATAGTGTCCATTTTCAATAGTTTGAATATCTCTTTCAATATGTCACCAACCATAATATAGACAAGACGGATTTATGAAAAAAGGCCACGTATAAGCTTGTAGGTGCATTTTGGGGTAAAAGTTGTAAAGTTAAAGTAAAATATCTGCAATTCTGCATGTATATACAGTCACGTGAAAAAGTAAGTAAAGTTTTGACTTTAAATGTAAATGTAAATGTAACATGTAAAGTTTTGACTTTTTCAACATATTTCAACATACAGCTATTTGATCTTCATTTCAACAATATTGATAGATAAAGGTGATATAATATTACAAATATCATGAAACATTTACATTTTGTAGTCCATTGTATAATTTAAATAAACATAAATGCAAATTTCACATGTGGAAAAAGTAAGTACACCCTTGGCTCTAAAAGGTGGTATTGCCCCCTTTGGCAGAAACCACCTCAAGTAGGCATTTCTTATAACTGTCTACCAGTCTCTGACATTGACTGTGATACATTTTTTCCCACTCCTCCATGCAGAATTCTTTCAGCTGTGTGATGTTTGAGGGGTTTCTTGCATGCACAGCTCGTTTCAAATCCCTCCACAGCATCTCAATGGGATTTCGATCCGGGCTTTGACTTGGCCATTCCAGAACCCTCCATTTCTTTCTTTTCAGCCATTCCTTGCTGGATTTACTGGTATGTTTAGGGTCATTGTCATGTTGCATGGTCCACCTTCGGTTGAGCTTCAACTTTCCGACAGATGGCCTCACATTATCCTCAAGCACCCTCTGGTACAATGAAGAATTCATAGTGGATTCTATGATGGTGAGCTGCCCAGGCCCTGATGCAGCAAAGCTGCCCCAAACCATAATATTTCCACCACCATGGTTTGCAGTTGGTATCAGGTTCTTGTGGTCAAATGCTGTCTTTGGTTTTCGCCAAACATGTCTTCTGGTGCTGTGGCCAAATAGCTCTACCTTTGACTCATCTGTCCAGAGCACATTGTTCCAGAAGTGCTGGTCTTTGCCGAAGTGTTCATTGGCAAACTTTAGACTTGCCCTGATGTTCTTTCTAGACAGCAAAGGTTTCCTCCTGGCACACGTCCCATTTAGATCAAATTTGTGCAGCCTCTTTCGAATGGTAGACTCGTGAACTTTGACATCAACAGTGGCAAGAGCTACCTGTAGGTCCCGTGATGACATTCTGGGGTTCTTAGAGACTTCTTTCAGCATCTTGCGGTCTGCTCTCGGGCTGAACTTGCTGGGGTGGCCTGGCCTGAACAAGTTGGCAGTTGTTTGGAATGTTCTCCACTTGTCGATGATCTTCAGGACAGTCGAATCATTGATTTCAAATTGTTTGGAGATCTTTTTAAACCCCTTCCCACTCTCGTAGGCATCTATAACCTTCTTTCTGAAGGCCTCAGAGAGCTCTTTTGATCGAGGCATGGTGACGCCGCACACTTCAACAACAAAGAGCAAACCAAACTAAATGTCTGAGGTTTAAATAAGACAGGTTACTCCAGGATCCTCTCCAACGATGTTCTAACCATTTGCACCTGAGCTGGTGCACCTGATTTTAATTTTAGGTCTTTGAAGTAGTGATAAATGTAGGGGTGTACTTACTTTCTCCACATGCGAAATTTGCATTTATGTTTCTTTAAATTATACAATGGACAACAAAATGTAAATATTTCATGATATTTGTTATCTTATATCACCTTTATCTATCAATATTGTTGAAATGAAGATCAAATAGCTGTATGTTGAAATATGTTGAAAAAGTCAAAACTTTACACGGGGTGTACTTACTTTTTCACGTGACTGTACATGATATATAAATGCTTGTTCAAAGAAATTGTCCAAAAATGGTAATTTGGTGGCCATTTTGTTTATGCTAATTAGAAAGTCAAAACCTCAAAATTCGGCTTGGGATCCGGGTTAGTCGAATTCAGCATACCGTAGTTATGTTAAAAAGTGAGGTTCCCAACTTTGGCCCAAAAATGCACCTGACATTCACATTTCTCAGAAAGCTGACTAGTGGATAGTGCTTGTTGATATAGCCTGGAACATCTGCATCACTATCATAACTATTCAGAGGGCCCTTCTTGGCACTCAGGCCTGAACACGAGTGTTCCTAAGGAATTTCTCACCTCAGGTCCTCTTCCTGGGTACTCAGGTACTAAGAATCCCTAACTGATGCTTTATTGGTATTTACTGCAGTTCTCAGCCATACCTGCTCACCCGAGACTCTATATCAAACCCTGACATGGGCCTTTCCAAACTTGGCCAAAACTTACGATTTTCCGATCACACTTTCAACTCAGAAAAAGATTCCCATCCTATCTTCCGACAACAATTCTCCCAATACATGTCACACGAAACAGTTTTTTAAAAATCACACCACTTCATTATGGAGGAACTTCGAGTATGACGTACTTACCTAACTCGTTGTAGAGTTTCTCCTCAAGATACAACCTCTGAAAAAAAGCAATGCACACACCTGCTTTTTGCACTTGTTCAACAAACTGTGCCACTCCAAATTTCCCATATTGATCAACCCCTTCTACTACACCAACATAACTCCATCCAAATAAAATAGCCAACCGTGCCAATGCAGAAGATTGATATGCATCACTGGGAATTGTGCGGAAGTGTGAAGGAAATCGTTTTTTGTCACTGTAACATTTGCAGGTAAACCAGAAGTCTACCTGAAGGCAGAAAACATGGAGAACCATTTACAAGTGCAGTTGTTTCTCTCCACTAAATTATGATCCAGGAGCAGAATATTATCTCAGAATAACCATTGACATGAAAAGTAATTCAAATGTATTCATATTTGTTTGGGAAACAGTTTGAATTTACTCGGACATAATCAACCATATAAAAGACCATGTCAGTTTGTGTGTTTGTACAGATGTCTGTCCCTCTTCATAAGTGTCGGTTTTAAAGGCCAATCTTTTAACATGATTGTGTGTACACCTTGGTCTATTTTTGAGGATAAAACAAACTTGAAAAACATTTTCCATAACAGAGTAATTATGTCTCTTCTATTGGAATGTCGATGGTGGCTTGCAAACCAAACCTCAAGGGCGGAGTACAGAAGGGTTTTTTTTTTAATAACAATAAATGCAAGGTGCAGGTAGGTGAAATTCGCTGCACATCGTGAGCAGCGTGCACGGAGTATAAAAAGAGTTCATTTACATAATTAGGATATCTAATAAAGAAAATACAAGCACACCCGACACTCGGCCGAGCCTTCAGACTTTGGCAAGCTCACGAGGCTGTATCGTCGAATAAATTGCTCCAACCCATCATTTCTGAATGGCTTTTACTTGTATCTAATAAATGCCCAGTTAATTTACCATTTAATAGGAAAAGGAAAAGAATTAAGATATACTTGGTTGCTAGGTTATGTCAGGTTTCAAAGATGTAATTCGGTTATTTGTTCATTTTTAACAAATTTGAACCAATCTTTTAATATTCCCTGGAAGTCCTCGCTGTGTCCATGTGGTTTTTACCTCTCGCATCCCACCCCACCCCCTTCCCATGCCTCCCTCCCCCCCCCCCCAAACCCTCTCACTCCTACAGATCTCCCAATGTCCCTGCTCTCAATTTTGTGCTTGTGTGCTTCCCTCTCTCTCCCCATCTTGTCTCCCGCCCACCTTATCAAATGTTTTGTGTCCGTTTGTTTGCTTTGTCATTAATGTTAGCTCTTACACGAGCCTCGAACTTGTATTCAAAAAATAATAATAACTAGAACTGCCACTTTAAAACTGCTGGCAGTGATGACCGGTTTATTCGCACCCACTTTTGATACAACCCCACTTTTGATACAACCCCACTTTTGATACAACCCCACTTTCATTGGACATGCTTTGACACAACCCCCTTGGATACAACCCCGACACACACACACACATCTCGTTTTTTCATTTCTGTTCCTTACAATTCTATCCCTCTCTTTCACTCACACACACACACACACACACACACACACACACACACACACACACACACACACACACACACACACACACACACACACACACACACACACACACACACACACACACACAATTAATTGTACAGTATCGGTTGTTCCTAAACTTAAATAATTTAAAGGATTGTTGTAAATGATGTTAATTTTACAACATCCCATATTCAACTTTATTTAAATTGTAAACCTCAAACATAGTTTCTCCACCTAAAGCAAGAACCTTAACCCGTAAGCAACTGACTAGTTTCCCGACTGCATGGATCATCAGCTGGGCACCGTTCTTCCTCGAGGTTTCAATCCTTTCAGCCCAGGACCTCTCCAAACGGCGGATTCACAACCTCGATCATGGATCCACATCAATTGATGGTAAATCAGTAGATCCACAACCTCAGTTGCGTCCAGGCAGTCAGTCAACCCATCGATGCAGCATCACTTATTCCAACTTTACTTGCAATAAGATTTAATGTGTTATCATATATTTATAACTTTCCTTACACACTCTATAATATGATATCATTAAATCATTCACATCTTACCCTTAAACACATCAATCGACCAAACAGCATGACCACACCACCTACCTCTCGATCAAACTCTATTTCGAATGTTCAAACAGTCATTTATAACGGTTTTTGGCATGCTGCCCTATCCTAGCAACCACTGATTCCTAGCAACATTAATTTGTAGTATATTTAATTATTATATTGTACTGTATTTACATAAAGATCTCATGAATAATATTATATTGTACTGTACTGTACTTGTATTATATTGTACTGTAATATAATATTATATTGTACACTTAGAATGTTCAAATTGTCATTTATAACGGTTTTTGGCATGCTGCCATATCCTAGCAACCACTGATTCTTAGCAACATTGATTTGTAGTATATTTAATTATTATATTGTACTGTATTTACATAAAGATACCATGAATAAAATTTTTACTATTCGTATTGTATTTCACTAATTCGATTTGGTGTCGTTTTGTGATTTTAAAGAAAACTTGTTTTAATCGACTGACTGTAGCTTCCTGCGCTAACATACGTCTGACTAGTTGTTGTAATTTATTGACCAGTTCAGAGCTGTGTGTGGTTGCTCTCACAGTCCTAATTATTTCACCTGCAACCGTACCATAAAATAGCTTTTTGGGAATGTTGCTGTCTAAGAAAGGCATTCGGACAATGTGGAATGGAAATGCATCTCGTTTATCAAATAATTTGGTGTGAAATTTATTATTATGGATATCAATTTGTAATTCTAAAAAGGAAACTGAAATGGAAGTTTGGTTTTCCTTTTTTAATTCAAGTTCATTTGGACATATATCATCATGAAGCTGCTCAAATATAAATCCATCATTAATTGCCAACAAATCATCAATGAATCTGAAGATGTTTCCGCATCTTCGTGCAGTTGTTAATTTATTCCTGCACATGTTCTGGACCCAATCAAACTCGTACATGTGCAGAAACAAATTTGCAAAGAAAGGGGCCGGATCTGAACCCATGGGTATGCCCACTGTCTGCTGGAGTATCTTGGGATCTGAACCCATGGGTATGCCCACTGTCTGCTGGAGTATCTTGTTGCCAAATGTAAAGAAACTATTGTTTAGCAGAAATCGAATACTTTCTTTGAGTTTACTTTTTGAAAAACTACATGAATATTGATTATCCTTTACAGACCAGTGTGCTCTGTTTTGATATACATTAATGTATACTCTATTATCTCCTGCAAATGCTTTATCTATTGCTCTGTCCAATGCGGTTACCAGCTTGTCATGTGGAATGTTTGTGTACAATGTGGAAAAATCAAAGGTTGAAAGACATTTTGCTTTACCCTTGTTATTAATGTTGTGGACACTGTCGATTACCGGTTTGGAATTGTCAATGATCCAGAATTTCTTAATACCAGAATAAAACTTCACTTTTTCATGGTAGTTTTTTAAGCATTTATAGATTAGTTTCATTGCCGCTGTAATACTGCCCGACAAAGGTTTCAAACTACATTCTCTACTTGCGATGATGAACCTCATCTTACAAGGGTGTTTGTGCATTTTTGGGATCCAGTAAATGAATGGTAATTCATGGTGTTTATCCGGAACTAGCAGTCTTCTCACCGTTGAGTGATTTGTATGGTGTTGTATCAAGTCTGTTTTGTTATCGTTACTTATTTTGTAGGTCTTTGATATTCCCGTGTCTAAGCCCAATTCTTCCAATGCAAATACAAATACAAAATTTGTATTTGCACAACACAAATTATGGTTAGATATTGTCCACCGCACCTTTCCTATGCCATCTCTAGGCATTGCAAATCGTCATTGCTGGGCACCGAAGGGGGCTCGGGAGTGACGCACGCTGAAAGGGAGTACTCAGTTTTCACTCTGGTTGTTTGTTTGTTTGTTTGTTTGTTTTCTTTCTTGTTTGTTTGTTTTCTTTCTTGTTTGTTTGTCCGGACGATATCTCAGCCATCCTTTGAGCGAGGAAGCTGAAATTTCGGCACAGTAGTGAGCAAGTTCTTTCTCAAAAACGATATTTTTGGGGTTTTTTGAATAATCAATTAATTGAGGAGTTATTTAATTATTAGCGATTAATGAAGTACTTATTTAATTAATCAAATTTCCTTTCTCTTCTGACCATTAACTCAGGCACCTTTTGAGTGAGGAAGCTGATATTTGGACATGCCAATGACCAGGTGATTTGGCTGCAAAGGCTATTTTTGATTTATTAATTAATCAATTAATCAATTAATCGATTAATTATTTAATGATTCGATTAATGACTAAAAAAAATTATTTTTTTAAGTTACACATTCTCATGAAATGGTGGTGGTTTATGTGTTCTCTGACCGAATTGATGAATAATTTAATTTTTTTATGATTATTATTTATTTATTTTCATTATTACTCATTTATTTATTTTCTTTCTCATTTGGCCAATATCTCAGGCACCTTTTGAGCTCGGAAGCTAATATTTGGACATGAGTGACCAAGTGATGTGGCTATCAAGGATATTTTTGATTTATTGATTAATCAAGTAATCAATTAATCGATTAATTATTTAATTATTTGATTAATTAATATAAAATATATATATATAGATAGATAGATAGATAGATAGATATATATATATATATATATATATATATATTCAGTCACACATTCTGATGAAATGGTGGTGGTTTGTGTTCTGTGACCGAATTGATTAATAATTTAATTTTTTAATGATTATTATTTATTTATTTTCATTATTAATCATTTATTTATTTTCTTTCTCATTTGGCCAATATCTCAGGAACCTTTTGAGCTGGGAAGCTAATATTTGGACATGACAGTGACCAAGTGATGTGGCTATCAAGGATATTTTTGATTTATTGATTAATCATTTAATCGATTAATTATTTATTGATTAATCAATTAATTATTTATTGATTAATCAATTAATTTTTTTTTTTATTATTAATTACGTATTTAATTAAATTTCTAAAAGGTACATCTTCGGATGAAGCACAAGTGGTTTAGTTATGCTATTAGCCAATTGATTATGAAAATATTTTGTGATAATCTTTTATTGATTTTAATTATACAATTAATCAATCAATTAGTGTACACCTATCCCTCCCAATGCAGCCTCAATGAGCTGCACTGCGGTATTGCCGGGCGCCGGAGGCACCCCGGCAATGCCGCGCTGTAGGATATTTAATTATTTGGCATGGGGGCGGTGTACTTTGAATGTATCTGTACTTGTTTTAATATTTTTGTGAAAACCCCTTTTGAAGAACAATACGAATAATGTCCCCCTCTCCAATGTTGACATATTCGTATTCTTTATGGTGGTCCACGTGAAAAAATGCAAATTTTCCTTCCACTGGCAATTCAAAGACAAATAAATTCAAAGAAATTCAAAGACAAAGAGAGATCAATTCAATACAATTCAAATAAATAGGTGGGGGTGCATCCCATCCTTTCCACTCTGTTTAACATGTTATTTTAATTTGGGACAAAAGATTGTTGAAAGCGACAACGAGAGGTAAGTGGAACACAAAGGCGAATGTCTGAATGATTAAAACAAAACAACGGTGAAGAGGTTTTTTTTTTTTTTGGTTTGTTTTTTTTGTATGCAAGATCGTGGCTCGTGAAAGAGCTAACATTAATCACACAGAAAGACAAACCGACACATAAAACATATAACATGGGGAGCGGTAGACAAGATTGGGAGAGAGGGGGAAGGACACAAACACAACATTTGAGAGCAGGGACATTGAGAGATCTGTGGGAGGGAGAGGGCTTTGGGGGAGGGGGAGGCATGGGAAGGGGGGGGGGGGTGGGAAAGGTATAAAACATATGGATACTGCCAGGACTTCCAGGAAAGAAGTTGGAATTTCAAACAATTTCAAACAATTTCACTTCTGCACATGCGCAAGATTGGAGGTCACGTCTCTTCAAAGCTGTCCATGCGCGCACGCTTTCGAAATTAAGTAACTTTTCACAATTGTGTTTTTGTCGAAACTGTATCTTTCTTTCGGTGTGTTTAACTATTGGTGTGTCTTTAATAGTATTCTTGGTGTTGGTTTTTCATACCTGTGTACAGAATCATCGGTTAGTTCGTGTTGCGTATTCTGAGGCCTAGTGTAGTATAAGTAGGCTACCGTGTCTGACCTTGGCTTGAGGCTTTGTTTCTGTCTCAGCGGTTTCTTCGATTGCGCTCGCAATTACTTTCGGTCTCTATTTTTCACGTTTCACATTCGGTCTCTGTCTGTTTTCATCTCAACTCAAAAAAAAAAAAAAAAATTCCCTTCTCTGTTCTTATCCATTGTTCGTTCTTATTTGTTCGTTCGTTCATTCGTTCTTCGACCACGTTGTTCGTGATCACGTGTTCACTTCGTTAAAAAATGTTTCAACTGTCCCCTGAAGAACTGTATTCTGTCATATACTATAACACCTTTTTCTTCTTCAATAAAAGGATGCTTTCGACTTGCTCACCAAATCTATTCATTCCAAAAAAAAATTCCATCTCTTACAGTTACAGTGCCTCTTTCATACATTCCCTAAACTCTCCAGAACTCCACCCATCCTTCAGCGTCCTCAAACGTATTTTTGACTCGAAGGTCTCAAGAAACTCATTTTGCAATAAATGTTTGTTTCCCATTAATCGTACATTTTTCAAAATCCAATCTCACCCCTCCCCTTCAAACCTTCCCCATCACTCCTTCCCTCCAAAACTTCCCCATCACCCCTTCCCTCAAAAACTTCCCCATCACCCGTCCCCTTCAAAACTTCCCCATCACCCCTCCCCTCCAAATCCACTCCCTTGCCCCTCCCCTCCAAATCTTCCCCATCACCCACCTCTTTCAAATATTCCCCCTTGCCCCTCCCCTCCAAATATTCCCCATCACCCATCCCTTTCAAATCTTCCCCCTTGCCCCTCCCCTCCTAAATCTCCCCCATCACCCCTTCCCTCCAAAACTTCCAATCACCCATCCCCTCCAAAGCTTCACCAATCACCCCTCCCCTCTAAATCTACCCCCTTGCCCCTCCCCTCCAAATCTTCCCCATCACCCATCCCTTTCAGATCTCCCCCCTTGCCCCTTCCCTCCTAAACTCCCCCCACACCCCTCCCCTCCGAGATTCTCCATCACTCCTCCCCTCCTAGACTCCCCTCTCACCCCTCCTCCTCAAAGCGTCATCCCCGCTTCTTCCCCTTTCCAACTTTCACCTTCATTTCCCTCAACCTTCTGCCTCACTCTTCCCCCGCCTCAAATAACACCTCACTGCACCTCACCCAATCACCATCAAACCTTTTGTCTGCCCCATTCTTCCCTTTCTCCAAGCTATTCTGAAATCCCTGACACACCTTCAACAGCTCTCCCTACCTCTTCCTCCTCTTCCACATCTTACCCTACTGCTCCCCCCCCCCCCTGTTCTGTATCCGATGCTCCCCCTTCCTCTTCTTTAACAGTATGGATCTCAAACATCAGGGGCCTTCGCTCTAACTTGACTGATCTCTCCATACAGGTTGCTTCTGACAAACCAGACGTGATCTGCTTCACAGAAACTTTCCTCCTTCATGATGTCTCTGTTTCCTTGGTATCTCTCCATCTCTCCCAGGTTACTTCCTCCTCTGGTGTGATAGACCTGAGCCTCGTCCTGGAGGGGGGGGGGGGGGGGGTGCTATCTTTATAAAAAAAACTCTCTTCCTCACTCACCCTGCACTGCCCTCTCTCCACCTCACCCCTAGGAATACCTTTGGCTACGGCTTCCCCTTCACTCCCACCTTTTGTTCATATGTGTGTTGTACCGTCCACCAAACAGTGATGACTCCATCTACATCTCGCTGTCTGATAATATGGACCAACTTATATCTACCCATCCCAACTCTCTCTTCCTCATATGAGGTGATTTCAATTGTCACCATGCCAATTGGCTGGGTGTGGGTACCTCTCTCACCAGCCATGGCTCTACAGCAAAGGACTTCTGTGACTCACTGGGACTAACACAATCGGTCAATTTCCCGACCCGGATCTCAGTCAACGGAGCATCTTCTCTTCTGGACTTGGTTATGACTAACTTCCCTGAAAATGTCTGCTGCTCTTCTTCTGCTCCAATCGGCTCATCTGATCATGTGCTTGTTAAAGTGGACATCTCTCTGACAATTCTCAGAGAGCCTCCTCAGCATCGACGAGTCTTGCATTTCACTCAGGTCAACTGGCACGGTCTTCAAGCAGCCATCAATCATCTGGACTGGTCTCCCATCTCTCCCGCCTCTGACATCAACTCATCCTGGGAATTCTTCCAAAGTAAATTGCTCTCTCTCTCATGCACAGATTTATCCCATCTCATCTTCAGTTGTCATACCCTTCCTCCCATCCATGGTACATGGAATCTTGTGGTGAGGCTATTGCCCAGAAACAACTTGCTTTCGTCTCCTGGAAAGAAAATCCAACGGAAGGAAATCTTATTTCCTTCCACAAAGCCCGAAACAAGTGTGTCCACCCTCAGGAGAGCCAGGAAACAATATCTCTCCGTTCTCAGGACAGAACTCTCTTTTCTGTCTCCCTCTTCCAAATCCTGGTGGCATCTGGTCAAATCTGTTTCTGGTGTTTGTTCCCCCTCCATCCCTCCCTCACCTCAAACGGCCACACGGCTGACTCCGCACGTGAAAAACCTGAATGCCTCACCTCTGTGTTTGCCTCTAAATCTTGTGTCCAAAACCCATCCCTCTCTGTACCCACCATACCTAGTCGTACCCAGCTGCTCCTGGACTCTGTGTCCTTTCCTCCTGACAAGGTGGAAAAGTTTCTGTCAGCCCTCGACTCTGATTCTGCAACTGGACCTGATGGCATCAGCCCACGGGTCCTAAAATCCTGTTCTTCCGCTCTTTCACTCCCTCTCTCTGTTCTCTTCACCCTCTCTTTTGCTCAAGGTCATCTGCCATCTGCTTGGAAATCTGCCAACATCACCGCTTTGCACAAAAAAGGTGCAAAAACAGATCCCAGCAACTACAGACCAATCAGCCTTCTCCCAATTATCAGCAAAGTCATGGATTCCATCATTGCTTCAGATATGAAATCTTTCCTATTCTCCAATGGCTTGATCTCTGATCATCAATTTGGTTTCAGACCTGGTCACTCTACTCTGGACATGCTGCTTCTGCTTTCTCAACAATGGATGGAGGTCCTCAATGCCAAACAGGAAATTAGAGCTGTCTCCCATGACATATCACATGCCTTCGATACGGTCTGGCACCCCGCTATGCTCACCAAACGCTCCTCCTTTGGTATCCATGGAAATCTCCACGCATGGCTGGTGGACTTCCTCTCTAGTCGTAGTCAACGTGTGGCCCTGAATGGGTTTCTCTCATCTCCTCTTCCTGTTCAGGCTGGAGATCCCCAAGGCAGTGTTCTGGGCCCTGTGCTTTTTCTGGTCTTCATCAATGATCCTCTCTATCGCTTTGCTGATGACTCTACTCTCTGTCGCTCCATTCTTCATCCCTCAGATCGGCAGTCTGCAGCCTCCTCACTCTCTGCAGACCTGGACAAAATCACAGACTGGGCAAACAAGTGGAACATGTCTTTCAATCCTGACAAATCTCACACTCTTACGATGTCTCTCCGAAAAGACCGACTGGACAACCCTCCCATCCACTTTCTGAATAATCCTCTCCAAGAAGTTCTGTCACTCAAGCTTTTGGGTCTCACTATCTGCCATGATCTTTCCTGGGAAAACCACATTTCAAATCTGGCCTCCAAAGCCATTCGCCGACTGGGAATCCTCCGCCGTGCGAAGTCCTTCCTTGGCACACCTGAGCTCTTCACCACATACAAGGCTTTCATCCGCAGCTCAATGGAATACTGCTCTCCCCTCTGGGCTGGTCCTCCTGCCTCACACCTAGCTCGTCTTCACGCTGTTGAAACGAAAGCATTCAGAATCATTGGAATCACCCGCGATGAAGCTAACTCCAAGGGCCTCTCACTCACTCACCGCAGGCAGGTTGGTGGTCTTTCCATCTTCTACCGACTCCTCTCTGGCCTTGCCCCCCCAGCTCTCTCTGGACTCTGTCCCGCAAATATTCCTACAGGTCGCACAAGATCTGCCTGCAACCCTCTTATGGTTAAACTGCGAAAATCAAGACTCTCTGCTCACCTTCACTCCTTCATTCCTCTTTTCTCCCGCCTCTGAAACAAACTCTCTCACTCTCTTCAATCCCACTCCTCCCTCCAGGTCTTTAAAACAGCTGTTCACAACCATCTCTTATCTTCCCCCATCCAAAACCTTGGTCTTTTCTACCCCCGCTAATTTCACCCCAAATCCACTTTTTTGAAATACCAACTTCTTTCCTGGAAGTCCTTGGTGTCCTTGTGTTTTATACTTCTCCCACCCCCCCCCTCCCCCTTCCCACACATCCTCCCCCCAAGCCCTCTCCCTCCCACACATCTCCCGATGTCCCTGCTCTCAAATGTTGTGTTTGTGTGCTTCCCCTTCTATCCCCATCTTGTCTACCGCTCCCTCTTTTTATATATTTTGTTTGTCTGTTTAATTTGTTTGTGTGATAAATGTGAGCTCTTTCACGAGCCTCGATTCTGTATACAAAAAAAAACAAAAAAACGAAAATCCGACACGAATGCAGGCCTGGGGCCTCCAAGGCCCCACATAAATGTTGCTGTACATGTTACATCATTATTTTCTTGATATTAGCCTCATTATATGCTCCTATAACTTGGTTAAAAATTATTCAGTGACAAAAATATGAAAATTACAAAACTTTACACGAATACATTTGTGGGGCCTCCGATGCCCAATGGCTGCATCGGTGTAGGATTTTTGACAGTTGTGGACATATACATTCTAAATAAAAGGATTAGTGAATCATATTTTTTGAGCAAATACTCCTCCATGAGCCTCAAATTTTTAAAGAAAAAAAAGTTGAAAAACCAAGAACAAAAAAATTATTTTGCAAAAAAACAAACAGGATTCATTACTTGTATGGGATACTTCCAACTAATAGGATCAATGATTCACATTTTCTGAGCAAATACACATCCATGAGCAGCGACCTGGTTTGAAAAAGGATATGAAAGAAAAAAAATCTATAAAAAAAAAAAAAAAATACACAAATACATCCGTTGGGCCTTCGATGCCAATGGCTACGTTTATGTAGGATTTTTGATGCCTGCATCTAAGAGTTAAAAACCTCCCTCAATTATCTGCTCTGACATCCTCTCCAGCCACAAATATATTTTTAACAAAGCCACACCCACTTTCCATAAGCCGCATCAACTTTCCAGAAGCCCCGCAAACTTTTTAGAATCCACCCCCTCTTTAAATATACTCCACCCACTTTTATTAGCCCCGCCTACTTTTACGTCATTTCCAGTTAAGTCCTGCCCCACAAGACTTGCCCAGGGAATTTCCAAGGGCATTTCCAAAGGAAACAACACCACCAATATTACATAAAGGATTGGACCACAGGCTGAATTTAAACAAATTTTTACTCTTATTGAGAATGGACTATTGTGCTGAGCTTGAGTGGGATGACTTTGGAATTTCTTGGAAACCTACTACTTATGCGGATCTAAACCTTTAAATTGATTAACTGGATTCAAAAGTTGATGATCTTGAGAAAATGGTGTCAGAAATATACATTGCAAACAAACTTCTTCATAAAATGAGAAGTTAAATCATTGATTTGGCTGAAGACATTATGAACAACCAAGACCTATAGAAAGAGATATACAGTGGTACCTCGGCTTACGAGTTTAATCCGTTCCGTGACGGAGCTCGTAAGCCAAATCGCTCGTAAGTCAAAGCAAATTTTCCCATTCAAATGCATTGAAATGCTATTAATCCGTTCCAGCCTCAAAAAAAAAACACCAATTTTTTTTGTTAGGTGCTTTTAAATAACAAAAATGTACTTTATAAATAACAAATAATGTATAAACAAGCACGACCTCGTATATACTGTACATAATACAAGAGAATGTAAAGAAATAAACTGGTTTTATTAAGCAGAGGAGAAGAGCATGCCAGGTGAGGTGTGCGTGTTGTCGACTTGGCGAGGCAGTACGTTCGTACTCCTTCTACGATATGTACGATTTTGAAGCAGAAGGAGTCCATAAAGGCTATAACGCCAGCCAAGGGCGTTACGATTATTTCAAAGCTCCGGACCTCTATCCATGAAGATATGGAGAAGTTGTTGTTTGTGTGGTTGAAGGAGAAGCAGCTCGCAGGAGATACCGTGACCGAGAGCATCATGTGTTTGAAAAGATTGAAACTCGGATATCGAGCACGGACCACGAGGTGTTTTTTCTTTTTTCTTAATCTCGGTTTCAGTGAACTTTTGCTCTGTGCTCACGTGTACTGTACCTGTACCTGTAATGGTACGTCAGAGGATGGCACCTGTTGTCATCATATTAAGTGCAAGATGTTCTGCATCGTAAGTTGGTACACCGTGGTCTTTCGGCGGTGTTTAAGCCGGCCGTCTTGGCTTCTGTCACCATTGGCATTGAGTCTTTCGATGTAGGTAGGTCGTTGTGTGCCGGTGCCTTGGCCGAATTCCTTCATTGCTGCATTGTTAGCTCACCTGGTTTTTTATACCACATCTTTGGTTATCGGACCAGCGAATGACGTCATCTCCTCCAAAGTATGGCTTATTCTCACTTGTCTTGGACGATCTTCTACTTCTAGCCTTCCACCGTGCATTTGGTGTCCACTGTACTTACTGTACAGTGCCTGGTAAAATTGATGTAATGGGTTTTTGACCGTCAACGCCATGAACCGTCATGAACCGTCATGAACCGTCAACCGCCATGAACCGCCATGAACCGTCAACGCCATGAACCGCTAACACTCAAAAGCCCATTTATCGCGCCTTATAAAGCAAAACGCAAACCGAAAGCCATGCCTCTCAAGCGAGGCGTGCTTCCGTGGTCACGTGATCCACAGGTGTAGCTCATTATACCCGCACGCGCGACACGCTTTGGCGGTCACGTGACCAGCCACTCTGGAGGCGGGGATCCCCGCCGATGACGTCACCGGCTGGAGCAAGGAGATTCCTCGCTCATGTATTTCGACGATTGCGTGTTTTATATCCAAGCAGAGATGCTTTCACGGCAAGATAACCGCGTGACCGGAACCGGAAGCCACAACCGGAAAATTCAAAAAAATAAATTTTTTGAGCTCGTACATCGGATCTCGGCTCGTATCCCAAAGCAACAAACCGCCCGAGCGACGGCTCGTATCCCGAAAAACTCGTACGTTGGGGCACTCGTAAGCCGAGGTACCACTGTACTTTGGAGACCCACAGAACAAGTTCTACCTTGAAGAGACGGAATACGAGTTTTACCACGGAGACTCACAAATTTGTGAAAATTGGAAAAAGGGATTTTTCCCTGATGGCCCAAGGTTATACGACGTGCAAACCATCACGGAAACCCACAAAAGTTGGAAAAAAAGGGATTCCTCCCTGATGATCCAGAGTTACACTTTCTGAGATCTATCATCGAAACCCACAAAAATGTATGAAAATTGGAAAAAGGGATACTTCCACGATTGTCCACCATTATACTATGGGAACATGTTACTGAAATCCACGAAATTGGAAAAAGGGATTCTTCCCTGATTGTCCACAGTTATACCATGTGAGACCTATCACGGAAACCCACAAAATTTGGGGGATAGTGTTGGGGTTTGAATGTTAGGGTTGCGGAAGGGATGGGATTTGAGTGTGGGGGTTGGGAATTGGGGGTGGGTTGGTATTCTGAATGTAAGGGTTAGGGATGTGGTTTGAATGTGAGGGTTAAGGCTTTGGATTTATGAAACGGTTAAGGTTGGCTATGCTCCCTGCTATATTATCTGGGATTCCCTTGTGCACACTCACACCAACAAACAAATTTGTGTGCAGAAGTTAACCATTGACTGACTACTCAGTTAAGGATTCTTTGTTTGGGATTCACAGATATGATTCTGCAGATCCTGAAATCCCCCATGACGCACACACATGATATAGAGTATTATTTATTTATTTTAATCCAACAACTCAGCAGACCCTTCTATACACACCAACCTTGACCCTCCAGTGTCCACAGCGGTATATATTACAGGATTGTGAAGCACCAACCTATTGCTTTCAAGGGTATAATCAGCTTTGGTCTTGGCTTTGAGTTAGGAAAAGCAGATGCCATCTGCTATACACACCAGATTTGGTCCCCGAGTGCCCCCAGTGGTGTATAGTAGAAGATTGTGAAGTGCCAACCTATTGCTTTCAATGGTATTATCTGCTTAGCTTTGTTTTCTGAAGTTACTGTGAATATAATGAACCAAAGATTTCTTCTCCATTCACATCATACAATTTATATGCCCCAGGAACTATGTCTATAACATCAACAATTTTTTAAAAGTTCATTTGTCCAACTCTTTGTGTAACCTTTCTCAAAGTGATTTCCACCAACATATTCTTACTACATCACCAGCCTTAAAATTTGGCTTTATTGAGTTAATCTCCTTTGTGTATTCTTATTTTGTAAATGTTTCTGATGGTTTTCTTTTTGATGAGGAATGAACCAATTACAATAATAATCTACAACATGTTTTGAATTAAAGATATCCATTTCTGATGTCGAGTTCTCTAAATTTTTTATATAGTCTCTCTTTCAAAGTGTGATTAAAACACTCAATGCCAACGGCTTTCCTTCATTATAAAGTGCTGTATAATCTCTTTATATATAATGGAGCAAGTGTTAGTATATAAGCATGTATATATGTATGTATGTATGTATGTATGTATGTATGTATGTATGTATGTATGTATGTCTGCTCTTCACCCATTGGTTGGACAGCTGACCTGACTCCACCCACAAATGTAACCTGAAATACTTAACCTAAAGTACTCAGAGGACCGAAAAGACCCTTCCCTCTACCCCCTCAACACCCCGAAGACCTACAAGACTGAGAAGACCAAGTGGACCCAAAAGACCAAGAGGACCCTAATTACCCCAAGGACCCGAAATAAAGACACAAAGACCGCGAAGACACAAAGGACCCGGAGGAACCAAAATACCCCAAAGCCTAAAGGACTGAAAAGACCAATTGGACCCCGAAGACCCAAAATACCCCGAATACCCAAAAGACCCCAAAGCCCCCGAAGACCTAAAAGCCACCGAATACCTAAAAACCCCAAAGACTGAAAATATTCCAAAGACCCTTAACAACCCCAAAGACAAAAGAGACACCAAAGACCCTTAAAGACCCTGAAGACCCAAGAGAACCAAAATACCCTGAAGACCCACAAGACCCGCAAGACCCTTAAATACCCAAAAGACCCAGAGGACCCAAAATACCATGAAGACCCACAACACACCAAAGACCCTTAAAGACCCCAAAGACCAAAAAGACCCCAAAGACTTAAAAGACCATGAAGACCCAAAATACCCCTAAGATACAAGATAACCAAAAGACCCTGAAGACCCTTGAAGACCCCCAAAGACCCAAAACTTTCTGAAGACCTTTAAAGACTCCAAAAACCCAAAACCCCAAGAATACCCAAAAGACCTGAAGACCCAAAATACTCCAATGACCCTTAAACACCCAAAAGACCCCAAACACCCAAAACTCCCAAAATATCCCAAAGATCCTTCAAGACCAAAATGACAAAAAGACCCTAAAAACCCTAAAAGACCCAAAATGTCAAAGACCCAAATACCCAATGGGCCCCAAATACCCAAAATATCCCGAAGACCCTTAAAGACCCCAAATACCAAAAAGACCCAAAAGACCACAAAGATCCTTAAAGTCCCAAAAAAACTCCAAAGAATGAAAAAAATCCAAAGAATGAAAAGGCTCCAAAGAATGAAAAGATCCCAAAAACTGAAAAGACCCCAAAGACTGAAAAGACCCTGTAGACCCAAAATACCATCAAGACCCAAAAGACTCTGAAGACCCAAAAGACCATCAAGACCCAAAAGACCATCAAGACCCAAAAGACTGAAAATACCCTGAAGACCCAAAAGACCATCAAGACCCAAAAGACCATCAAGACCCAAAAGACTAAAAGGACCTTGCACACCCAAAACACCCTTAAAAGGGAGCCCAAACGCAATTACTTTTTCTGAAAAAACCATTAGCAATCATTAATCACGGTCTAATTTCAAGGGAATTTTTGTTATTTGCCAATCATAAAGTGTCGAAAAAACCGTAGACAGTCGATTTTCGAGAATGTCAGTGATGTCACATTATGAACTCACCATGATCCTGCCAGCGACGGTATATAGAGAAATGCGCATTGCGAGCTTGGATTCCGATACTGATTGGGGATGATGTAGGGGTTTGGGGGATGTGCGGGGGTGTCGTGGGGTATTGTTAGTGAGGGTGATGGTGGAAGTGGGGGGGGGGGGGGTTGGGGTCATGGGTATTGATAGCTATGGTGATGGTTGTTGGGGGATGGTGTGGGGTGGTCATGAGAATTGTTGGCTAGGGTGACGGTTGTAGGGGGATTGTGAGGGGATGGTGGGGTAAGGGTTGTCGGGTGGTCATGGCTATTGTTAGCTATAGTGATGGCTGATGGAGGAATTTGAGGGGTGGTGTAGTGGGGTGAGGTGTGTGAGGTTGTCATGGGTATTTTTAGCTCGGGTGATGACTGATGGGGGATTGTGAGGAGATTGGGAAGGAGGAGGTAAGGTGGTCATGGGTATTGTTAGCTCGGTTGACGGTTGAAGGGGGGTTGTGGGTGGAAGTGGAGTGGGGATTTTTTTTGGGGAAAATTGAGATGCCTCTAAAACCAAGGACACCTAAGTTGAATATAAATCAGCAAGAGCAATATTTCCACAGGAAATCAGCAAGATATCCAAGTCAAAGTAGTTGTGTCAGCAGAAAATATCCGATGGCAAAAAAATGTGTTGCACGCTTTGAACAAGATCGCCGTTGGGTCGCCCGTAGGTCCCAAAGATTGAAAAGACCAAAAGATCCAAAATACCACAAAGACCAAAAATACACAAAAGACTCCAAAAAACCCGAAGACCCAAAAGACCCTGAAGACCCAAACACCCAAAATACCTCAAAGACCCCAGAGACCCTTAAATACCCAAAATATTGAAAAGACCTCTCACACCAGCCATGGCACCTCAGCAAAGGAATTCTGTGACTCACTGGGACTGACACAATCTGTCTATTTCCTGACCCGGATCTCAGTCAATGGAGTATCTTCTCTTCTAGACTTGGTTATAACTAATGAATGAATGAATGAACCATGAATGAGCTTCATACACATCTCTTCTGGCAGTTTGGCCCCCTCTTATTGTGCAAACTGTTCCAGTTCTCCCAGATTTGAAGGGTGCCTTCTCCCAAATGCTGTTTTCAAATCTCCCCACAGGTGTTCAATGGGATTTAGATCTGGACTTATTGCTGGCAATTTCAGAACTGTCCTGCATTTTGTCTTGAACTATTCCTGGGTGCTTTTTGAGGTGTTTGGGGGTCATGGTCCTGCTGCAAAACCCATGCCTTTTGATGGAGATCCAGCTTTCAGACACTGGGTTGAACATTGCGTTCCAAAATGCCTTGGTAATCTCCTGATGTACAGTAATAATGCCATGCACACATTCAAGGCATCCAGTGCCAAAGGCAGCACAGCAACCCAAAAACATCACTGAACCTCCTCATGTTTGACTGCAGAAAAGGTGTTCTTTTCTTTGAAGGCTTCATTTTGTTTTCTGTGAACATAGAGATGATGTGCTTTACTAAAAAGCTCTTATTTGGTTTATCTGTCAACAAGACATTCTCTGAAAAGGTATTTTGGCTTGTTCAGGTGTGTTTTGGCAAACTTCAATCAGGCTTTTATTTTTATGTCTCTCTCTCAGCAGTGGGGTCCTCCTGGGTCTCCTTCCATAAAACAACACTTTCTTTGAGTTGGCTGGACTGTTCTAGGTTCATTGAGTTTCATTTAGAAGTGGAGGAATGGTTGATCAGAGTCGTGATGGCAATGTACGAGAGAGCACGCACAGCTGTAAGGATGAAGGACGGGAACAGTGGTGAGTTTGAGGTGAAGGTGGGAGTGCATCAGGGGTCGGTACTAAGTCCACTACTATTTGTAGCTGTGATGGAAGTGCTGGCTCGGAACGTAAAGGAGGGTTTACCGTGGGATTTGTTGTATGCAGATGATCTGGTGTTGATTGGGGAGAGTATGGATGGACTTTTTTTTTTTTTTTCTTCTTTTTTTTTGTATACAAGATCGAGGCTCGTGAAAGAGCAAACATTAATCACACAAAAAGACAAACCGACACACAAAACACAAAAAACAAGGGGAGCGGCAGACAAGATGGGGAGAGAGGGGGGAGGACACAAAAGAGAGGGGGAAGAAGGGGAAGGACACAAACACAACATTTGAGAGCAGGGACATCAGGAGGACTTGGGGGGAGGTGGGAGAGGATTAAAACATATGAACACTGCAAGGACTCTGGGGTGAATTACCGGGGGTAGAAAAGATCAAGGTTTTCGATGGGGGAAGATAAGAGATGGTGGTGAACAGCTGTTTTAAAGACCTGGAGGGAGGAGTGGGATTGAAGGGAGTGGGGGAGTTTGTTCCAGAGGCGGGAGAAAAGGGGAATGAAAGAGTGAAGGTGAGCAGAGAGCCTAGACTTTGGCAGTTTAACCATAAGAGGGTTGCAGGCAGATCTTGTGCGACCTGAAGGAATATTGGGGGCACAGAGCACAGAGAGAGCTGGGGGAGCAAGGCCGGAGAGGAGTCGGTAGAAGACAGAAAGACCACCAACCTGCCTGCGGTGAGTGAGTGAAAGGCCCTCGGCGTTGACTACATCGCAGGAGATTCCAATGATTCTGAAAGCTTTGGCCTCAACAGCGTGAAGCCGAGCAAGGTGTGAGGCAGGAGCACCAGCCCAGAGGGGGGCACAGTATTCCATTGAGCTGCGGATGAAAGCCTTGTATGTGGTGAGGAGCTCAGGTGTGCCAAGGAAGGACTTCGCACGACGGAGGATGCCCAGTCGGCGACTGGCTTTGGAGGCCAGCTTGGAAATGTGGTTTTCCCAAGAAAGATCATGGCAGATAGTGAGACCCAAAAGCTTGAGCGACAGAACTTCTTGGAGAGGATTGTTGAGAAAGTAGATGGGAGGGTTGTCCAGTCGGTCCTTTCAGAGAGACATTGTAAGAGTGTGAGATTTGTCAGGATTGAAAGACATGTTCCACTTGTTTGACCAGTCTGTGATTTTGTCCAGGTCTGCAGAGAGTGAGGAGGCTGCAGACTGCCGATCTGAGGGATGAGGAATGGAGCGACAGAGAGTAGAGTCGTCAGCAAAGAGATAGAGAGGATTTTCAAGAGAGTCAGAGAGATCATTGATGAAGACCAGAAAAAGCACAGGGCCCAGAACACTACCTTGGGGAACTCCAGCCTGAACAGGAAGAGGAGATGAGAGAAACCCATTCAGGGCCACACGTTGACTACGACCAGAGAGGAAGTCCGCCAGCCATGCGTGGAGATTTCCATGGATACCAAAGGAGGAGAGTTTGGAGAGCAGAGCAGGGTGCCAGACCGTATCGCAGGCACGTGAAATGTCAAGGGAGACAGCTCTAATTTCATGTTTGGCGTTGAGGACCTCCATCCATTGTTGAGAAAGCAGAAGCAGCATGTCCAGAGTAGAGTGACCAGGTCTGAAACCAAATTGATGATCAGAGATCAAGCCATTGGAGAAGAGGAAAGATTTAATATCTGAAGCAATGATGGATTCCATGACTTTGCTGATAATTGGGAGAAGGCTGATTGGTCTGTAGTTGCTGGGATCTGTTTTTGCACCTTTTTTGTGCAAAGCGGTGATGTTGGCTGATTTCCAAGCAGATGGCAGATGACCTTGAGCAAAAGAGAGGGTGAAGAGAACAGAAAGAGGGAGTGAAAGAGCAGAAGAACATGATTTTAGGACCCGTGGGCTGATGCCGTCAGGACCAGTTGCAGAATCAGAGTCGAGGGTTGACAGAAACTTTTCCACCTTGTCAGGAGGAAAGGACACAGAGTCCAGGAGCAGCTGGGTACGACTGGGTACGGTGGGTACAGAGAGGGATGGGTTTGGGACACAAGATTTAGAGGCAAACACAGAGTTGAGGCATTCAGCTTTTTCACGTGCGGAGTCAGCCGTTAAGCCGTTTGAGGTGAGGGAGGGGATGGAGGGGGAACAAACACCAGAAACAGATTTGACCAGACGCCACCAGGATTTGGAAGAGGGAGACAGATAAGAGAGTTCGGTCTTGAGAATGGTGAGATATTGTTTCCTGGCTCTCCTGAGGGTGGACACACACTTGTTTCGGGCTTTGTGAAAGGAAATGAGATTTCCTTCCGTTGGATTTGCTTTCCAGGAGACGAAAGCAAGTTGTTTCAGGGCAACAGCCTCACCACAAGATTCCGTGTACCATGGACGGGAGGAAGGGTATGACAACTGAAGACGAGATGGTATAAATCTGTGCATGAGAGAGAGCAATTTACTTTGAAAGAATTCCCAGGATGAGTTGATGTCAGAGGCGGTAGAGATGGGAGACCAGTCCAGATGATTGATGGCTGCTTGAAGACCGTGCCAGTTGGCCTGAGTGAAATGCCAGACTCGTCGACGCTGAGGAGGCTCTCTGAGAATGGTCAGAGAGATGTCCACTTTGACAAGCACATGATCAGATGAGCCGATTGGAGCAGAAGAAGAGCAGCAGACAGCAGACAGCAGACAGACAAGAGCAGCAGCAGACACCTTTCCTTCAAGAGCAGCAGACTGAAGGAAAAGATGAACAAGTGGAAGGAATGTATGGAGACAAAAGGTCTGAAGGTGAATATTGGAAAGAGGAAGGTGATGGAAAGTGGTAAAGCATGTGGTGAGGTGAAAAGAACTGGGAAGTGGCCATGTACTGTGTGCAGGATGGGTGTCAGAGTGAACTCCATTCAATGTACAATGTGCACTGAGTGGGTTAATCAAAAATGTGGTGGTCTGAATATGGTCATTAACCAGTGTGGCAGCTAGATTCAAGTGTAAGGTGTGCACAGAGAGAGCTGCAGATGGAGGAAATGTTTAGTTGGATCTTTGAGACGGTGTGAAGCTGGAAGGTGTGAAAACATTTTGCTATCTAGGAGACATGCTGAATGGACAAGGTGGATCAGCTCGGCAACGGTTGCCAGAGTGAGATGTGCAAGGAAGAAGTTTCGGGAACTGAGTGGCGTGCTGATGATGGGAGTGTCGTTGAAGCTGAAGGGAAAGGTGTATGCTGCATGTGTGAGAAGTGTTATGATTTATGGGAGTGAGACATGGGTAATTAATGTAGAGCAGCAACGAAGGTTGGAAAGAGTGGAAATGCGAATGGTTCGGTGGATGTGCGGAGTATCGTTGAGAGAGAGGAAGACAAATGATGAATTGCGAAAGATGATGGGAATAGAGCCTGTGATGGATGCTGTGAAGAGAAACAGGTTGAGATGGTTTGTTCATGTGTTGAGGAAGGATGAAAGCGACTGGTTGAGAAGAGTGATGGAAATGAATGAAGAAGGAAGTAGAGGATGGGGAAGACCGAGAAAGACTTGGCTTAAGGTGGTGGAAGAAGAAATATTGGCAAGGGGGTTAACAAGGGGAGACGTAGAAAATAGGGCAAAATGGAGAAGATTGTCATGGGGACCGCAAGGCTAACCCCCGCTCTGGCAGGGGAAATGGCCTTTTTTTGTTCCACTGCAAACCAAAGAAATGCATTTGTGGATACCAAATTATTTTTTAATTTCAACAATTTTCTGGAAGAAATGTTGCATTATTTGAAAAAACTGCAAGGGTATAAAGTGAGTGTTAAGAAACACATGTGCGAAGAAAATAATAATAATCATAATAATAATTAGCTTCAGGGGATTTCCATCACCTTTTTTAATGGTACATAAATGATTGAACCAAACAGTAACCGAACCAAAGAATGGAGAAAATCACAGCCTTGGTATTTAAATGGAAAACATAATGAATGTGGTATCTATCAAAAAGGTCTTGTTTAAGAAATAACTAAGACAAGTGTAAATAAAACACACACTGAGGTTTAAATTTTTAATAGATGTCAAATAATAAATGTAAAAACAATTATTATGTGGGAGGTTATTAATTTTATCTCCACTCAACAAATACATTTAACACCAGAACCAAGTTCCCAACATACGATTTATCAACATACTCGATGGCGATGAGTGTCATAAGAAAATCAAGCTATTTCCTGCTAAAAAAAACAAACATAAACAGATATTAATTGGCTCTGTCTGAGAGGTCAATGTAAAGATACCAGTATGCCAATGATTGAGGGGGTGGAAGAACAAAATAATTCCACATCGGGATTTACATGAGTTATTTATTAAATGTATCAAATAGAGGTATTCAAATAATTGATGGAAAGGTGTGAATATGTCAAGAGTGGAGAGGGGGAGAATATGAAGTGCTAGGGAAGGGGGGAGGGAGAAAGGGGGAGTGGCTGTCGGTGGAAGGATAAAATTTCAAGGTGTGGAATTAAGTCTCCCTCCCAATCACTTTACATTAATGTTGGGGAGAAGCCTCAGAACCAACATACGTATCCTACTTATGCGGCATCATGGCTGTGCATGTTGCTTCAATTTTAGACAGATAGCATCACAAGGCTGTGCGGTAGCATCAATGTGTGATCACATCAATGCGCATTAGCATCAATGTGTGGTAGCATCAATGTGTGATCACATCAATGTGCGGTAGCATCAATGTGTGATCACATCAATGTGTGGTAGCATCAATGTGTGATCACATCAATATGCGGTGGCATCAATGTGTGATCACATCAATGTGCGGTAGCATCATAGTGTGATCACATCAATGTGCGGTAGCATCAATGTGTGATCACATCAATGTGTGATCACATCAATGTGTAATCACATCAATGTGCAGTAGCATCATAGTGTGATCACATCAAGGTGCAGTAGCATCAATGTGCGGTAGCATCAATGTGCGGTAGCATCAATGTGCGGTAGCATCAATGTGTGGAAGTATCAATGTGTGATCACATCAATGTGCGGTAGCATCAATGTGCGGTGGCATCAATGTGTGATCACATCAATGTGTGATCACATCAATGTGCGGTAGCATAATAGTGTGATCACATCAAGGTGCGGTAGAATCAATGTGTGATCACATCAATGTGTGGTAGCATCAATGTGTGATCACATCAATGTGCGGTAGCATCAATGTGTGATCACATCAATGTGTGGTAGCATCAATGTGTGGTAGCATCAATGTGCGGTAGCATCAATATGCGGTAGCATCAATGTGTGATCACATCAATGTGCAGTGGCATCAATGTGCTGTAGCATCAATGTGTGGGAGCATCAATGTGAGGTAGCATAAATGTTGGGTGGCATCAATGGGTGATCACATCAATGTGTGATAGCATCAATGTGCGGTGGCATCAATGTGCGTAGCATCAATGTGCGTAGCATCAATGTGTGATCACATCAATGTGTGGTAGCATCAATGTGCGGTCGCATCAATGTGATCACATCAATGTGTGATCACATCAATGTGTGGTAGCATCAATGTGTGATCACATCAATGTGTGATCACATCAATGTGTGGTAGCATCAATGTGCGGTAGCATCAATGTGATCACATCAATGTGTGATCACATCAATGTGTGGTAGCATCAATGTGCGGTAGCATCAATGTGTGATCACATCAATGTGTGGTAGCATCAATGTGTGATCACATCAATGTGCGGGAGCATCAACGTGTGATCACATCAATGTGTGGTAGCATCAATCTGTGATCACATCAATGTGCAGTAGCATCAATGTGATCACATCAATGTGTGATCACATCAATGTGTGGTAGCATCAATGTGCGGTAGCATCAATGTGTGATCACATCAATGTGTGATAGCATCAATGTGCTGTGGCATCAATGTGTGATCACATCAATGTGCGGTAGCATCAATGTGATCACATCAATGTGCGGTAGCATCAATGTGATCACATAAATGTGCGGTAGCATCTATGTGTGATCACATCAATGTGTGATCACATCAATGTGCCGTAGCATCAATGTGATCACATCAATGTGTGATCACATCAATGTGTGATCACATCAATGTGTGATCACATCAATGTGTGGTAGCATCAATGTGTGATCACATCAATGTGTGGTAGCATCAATGTGTGATCACATCAATGTGTGGTAGCATCAATGTGCGGTAGCATCAATGTGCGGTAGCATCAATGTGTGGTAGCATCAATGTGTGATCACATCAATGTGTGGTAGCATCAATGTGTGATCACATCAATGTGTGGGAGCATCAATGTGTGATCACATCAATGTGCGGTAGCATCAATGTGTGATCACATCAATGTGTGATCACATCAATGTGTGATCACATCGATGTGTGATCACATCAATGTGTGGTAGCATCAATTTGTGATCACATCAATGTGTGGTAGCATCAATGTGTGATCACATCAATGTGTGGTAGCATCAATGTGTGATCACATCAATGTGTGGTAGCATCAATGTGTGATCACATCAATGTGTGGTAGCATCAATGTGCGGTGGCATCATTGGCTGAGTGTGCTGCTGCACCGCTGATGCAATATGTCCTCTGATGTTTTTTGTTTTTTTTTGGCAAAAATTTGTAATTTGTTCATGGTGCTGGTGATAGCTCGCCTACTTTTCTCGAAGGACACCATGGGATGGATGCTGGCAGACGAGACATCTGTTTATCGTCCATTTGAGCTTTGAATGGTGCATACATTTATTACTCACTTTGACTGCGAAACAGGGGCGCGTCCACTAATGGAACGCCTCTCGCTTCCCAGATCGAGGGCCATGTGGTCAGGAGAACCTCGTCCCTTCTGGTTGCCCTGCCATCCCACCGGGAGCGCTGGCAGGGTGTACTTCAAACTAAGCTTAAGTGTCAAGTGTTAAGTTCCTCCTTGCCCTCGCAAGGGAAAGGCTAGGGTCAAGCTCTTCCAAATTTCCAAACACAAGAAATCGGACGTCTCAAATTAATTAATTATTTGTTAATACATCTCAGTCGCCCGCGACCTCTCTAGCGCGGGCGTCGAACCAGTTCATTTCCGGGCGACCGGGCCGAGTATCGGCCCGGCCGTGGCCGAAGCCGTTGATTCCGCCGTAGCACGCTAACGCGTAGGCTCGCGCATCCCCGGTCCGCCGGGGCTCCGCGGGTGTCCTACCGTGCCCGGCACTGCTGATCTCTCAAACTTCCGGGAGTAGGTGCCGGTGCCCGGGGACGGAGTTCGCTGTCTAAACATGGTAGCGCTAGGCCAGTGGGACCGCCGGGACCCACGTGCACT
Organism: Myxine glutinosa; assembly: GCF_964187855.1. NCBI lineage: Eukaryota > Metazoa > Chordata > Myxini > Myxiniformes > Myxinidae > Myxine > Myxine glutinosa. The sequence goes on from NC_136263.1 coordinate 213,234,458, forward strand.
CACAAGTTGTTCTGTGCGTGGGCGGCAGTATCAGACTGGGGCGCCCAAACGCTCCCCGGCTAAAGTTCATCCTGAAAGCGCCCACATTGTGCGGACAAACCAAGTCAAGGGCCACGTGGTCAGGAGAACCTCGTCCCTTCCGGTCACACTGTGCCTATCGGCCGGCCTCAAAGACCGAAATTGTGATGGTGTCACCCGAAAAATGTCACCAATGTCACCCATTCATTCATTCATTCATATTTGACTGCGAAACACCGGGATGACAGTTTATAGCTGGGTTGGGATTCAAACCCAGGCTTGAGAGTTTGCAGGCGAGTATGCGTACCTCGAGGCCATCCTCTCAGCGAGCCATCACCACTCCCAACAAACAAATTAGAATTATTCATTTATTTATATACACTATACATGATACATTCACCATTTTTTGATATATTTTTAAATTATGATCACAGTGTATCATAAAGATCCCTTATACCTCAGGAAGAAAAGAATACACAGAATTCTCCCGAATTGCTCCGATGAGTGCTCGAGGTCCATTGTCATCAATTCCAGTTGTTGCAAAGTTTGGGCCCAATATTTTTAAAGCTGCTTTCATTTCTTGACGATTGTACCAGCAAACATCGTGTATAACATACTTCAGTGTTACATTAGGCAACAACCTGGGATCATTATTAATCTCATGAATAACAAACAGCATGGCCATCAACCATCGAAGGGACCTGATGTTTATCCTTTGAATGAATAAAACAGTCACGTCGGTCATTGATTGAAATGCATTGGACATATTTTATATCAAGTATTACAAATATACCTTTTGTAATAAATTAACTCATCATCGCAAAACAGTAATTTGAGCCTTGGACATTACATGCGGCAAAAACAAACATGAATGTATAAACAAAGGGTGAAAAAGGAGAAAGTGAGACTTACTTTTTGCAGTCCTGAAACTCTGGTTCCATTTGCAAGTTTCTAAAATTTACACTAAAGTCAAAATGTACATTGAAAACTCCTGCAATAAGTATACTTGTAACGTTTGTATCGCTGCACTGTGAACACTCATTAAGAGCTACAGCACATCCTCTAAACATGGATGAAAAACAGCAAATAAAAAGCAAAGACTGGATCATCGCTCTCAATATGGATTTCGAAAACATGTGGGCTCCATTAGCACGGGCGGTTGACGGGTTCATACCTGACTTGAGAAGGCTTTTCCATGTTCAAGGATGTGTTCCTTTATATGTCTGTCGATTAAAATAAATACAATAAACTCAAGTATTCTCCCAAATGCCCACAGTCAGCAGGGATCTCAATGTAAATTTTGCGATACACTAATTGAAAGTAAATACTAGGCAAACCATTTGTTTCATAATGTACTTTTAGCGAAAGAAATTATGTCATAAATATAACTACCTGCCTGAAATCTAAAGCAGAAGCAGAACAATATTAGGAAATAATAATACAAACAATCATCATTATTTTCATCAAACTACTCAAATAGCAATGACAAACTAGAGAATTCATGGAACGCCTTACTAAGTGCAGTCTTTGAATAATATAATAACGACATGAAAAATAGAATACAACAAGAATGTGGGCAGGGTCTATGAGCGGCAAATTTGATTGGTCGTGATGATTCATTCAATCATTCAATGGAAACAAGCATTCTGAGTATTGCGCTGCAATACATGTCCCCTACCGGCAGTCTGTCGTCCGGAAAACTGTTGGGGAAATTACCCAGGGTTACTTACCCACAGGTTCTGAATCGTTCCCAATCGCTAATTACCTCAGGACGGGCTCACCTGTGATTCGCACTCGGGACTTCGATTTATACACCTCACAGACAGGTCAGCAGAAGCACGACTAAATAAGTTGTTGATAAAGAACCTTTCGAGTCGCCAAATATCAGTAATTTATTATATTTTCCGGTTCACGATCAATGATCGATGTGTATATACAGACTTGGCATTTAATATGGAATATATATTTTTCTTGACTTGGGTTTACTTTCTGAACTCGGTATATCAATCTGGTGAGTTTATTTTACGCTTTGGTGATTTCTTTGTTAAAAGAACCATGTCACTGATTGTCTGTCGCAGCAAGAAGTCAGTAACAGGATTATATCACAGGTGGCGTGGCAAAATGTACGGGCAGGTACATTTGACGATTGGCTTCACAATCGGGTATACAAGGGTTGTTGCGTTCTGTATTAGTGGAAAACAACTGCTGCACATCTACAAAAGTTATTGCCGCTTCCCCTGGAGATGGTCCGTCAACTCGACAATGCTGTTTGTCATTTATTGGTGGCTTTACGAAATTCCGGCATGAAACAGCGTGCTATTGCTCGGCAGTATGGCATCACTCAAGGTCAGGTGTCAAAGATCCTGAAACGAAATGCTCAGAGGGGTGTCCCTACTCCAATACCGAGGTCAGGACGTCCCCGCAGAACTACAAGGAGGGATGATCGCCAGCTGCACCGGTTAGTCCGCAATGGCCGTACCAAGACAGCTAATCAGCTTAGGGCTGAGTGGCAGCAACTGACAAATGTGCCTGTATCCAGAAGGCTCGTCAACCAACAACTGGTTCAAGCAGGCTATCGTGCCAGGCGTCCCCTGAGAAAGCCACATCTGACCAGACAACACCACCAGCGCCGATTGCAGTGGGCCAGAGAGCACCGTCAATGGCACCCAGGACACTGGAATCGTGTGATCTTCAGTGACAAGTCCAGATTTCTGGTCTATCGTCAATATGGCCGCGTCCGAGTGCACAGACAAGTGCATGAAGCCCACAACGAAGATTGTATAGTGCCAAGAGTCCAAGCTGGAGGTGGTGGGGTGACCGTTTGGGCTGCTTTTCATGCAGGGGGCAAAACTGACCTGGTTGTTCTGAATGGAAACCTGAACCAGTTCAAGCACAGGGCCATTCTGGAAGAAACATTGCTTACATTTGTTTGTGCAGCCTTTCGAGGAAACTTTGTCTTCCAAGATGACAATGCACGGCCTCATCATGCTCGCATGATCCAACACTTGCTGACCGTGGTGCTTAGCATATGGAGTGGCCTGCCATGTCCCCGGATATGAATCCGATAGAGACCTTGTGGGCAGAATTAACGCGTCAAATCGACAACTTGGACCAGCAGCCGACCTCTGTGCGTGAATTGCAGCAGGCTATTGTAACTGCATGGCAAGCGATTCCTGTCCAAACCTTGGCAAATCTCGTGAACAGCATGCCTCAACGTGTACGTGCTCTCCTGAATGCTCGTGCGGGTTACACGAAGTACTGAACTGTAATTTTACTGTCCGTAATCCCAGTTGTAATTTAACTTTTGTTTTTGTTAAAAAAAAAATTTGGCTAATGTGCAAAATAAAGTGAAACTTCTGGAAAACGCACAGAAGTTTAACACAGTACTGTCCGTGAATTGAGTTCGATATCAGTTTACATCACTTTCAAGGATCAATTTATTTGTTTCGAAATGTCAAATGTGGTTTTTGTTTCTTTTAAAGGTCACATTAACACAATCTAGAATAATTTCAACATAATTCCAATGAACTTTTGGTTCCAAGTCATCTTGAAAAGTAAGTTCACCCCCACAAAAAAATATTCCATATTAAATGCCAAGTCTGTATATGTTGCTCGCTCGGCTTGGCTCCGCCCCTCCCGAAAGCGCGCGCTGTGTCGCGCTTTTGACGTTCGCGAGACGAGGCTGAGGGCGCGTGATGCGGCTTGAGGAGAACTCCAGAATAAACAAAGTGCCATAACTTTGTCAAAAATGATCGAAACGTCGAGAAGTTCGAACTTGACCTGTAACTTATCATGAGGAAACCATGTACCAAGTTTGAAATCGTTAGCATTCAGAGTTTAGAAAAAAAGTCCGGAAAACTGTTCTTTGCGTGACGGACTGACGGACTGACAGACTGACGGACGGAGGGACGGCGTGCAAACCTATAGTCCCCTCCGGTGTACACCCAGTAGGGGTTAATAAAACAAAGATGTTAAAGGTTGGAGAAAACAAATTCTGGAAGTTTCTGGACGGCGTGCTGGACGGTTTCTGGTTTCTGGACGGTTTCTGGTTGCTGGACGGTTGCTGACGGTGAAATTCTGGACGGCGTGCAAACCTATAGTCCCCTCTGGTGTACACCCGGTAGGGGACTAATAAAACAAAGATATTAAAGGTTGGAGAAAACAAATTCTGGAAGTTTACCGCCATTGCTGCAGTGTCTTATACACCACCTTATTAGTCCCCTACCGGTGTACACCGGAGGGGACTATAGGTTTGCATGCCATCCCTCCGTCTCTCCGTCCGTCAGTCCGTCAGACCGTCAGTCCGTCAGTCCGTCAGTCCGTCAGTCCGTCAGTCCGTCAGACCGTCAGACCGTCAGTCCGTCAGACCGTCAGTCCGTCAGACCGTCAGTCTGTCAGTCCGTCACGCAAAGAACAGTTTTCCGGACTTTTTTTCTAAACTCTTAATGCTAATGATTTCAAACTTGGTACATGGTTTCCTCATGATAAGTTACAGATCAAGTTCGAACGTCACGACGTTTCGATCATTTTTGACAAAGTTATGGCACTTTGTTTATTCTGTAGTTCTCCTCAAGCCGCACCGTGCGCCCTCAGCCTCGTCTAGCGAACATCAAAAGCGCGACACAGCGTGCGCTTTCGGGAGGGGCGGAGCCAAGCCGAGCAACATATATACACATCGATCATTGATCGTGAACCGGAAAATATAATAAATTACTGATATTTAACGACTCGAAAGGTTCTTCATCAACAACTTATTTTCTCGTGCTTCTGCTGACCTGTCTGCGAGATGTATAAATCGATGTCCCGAGTGCGAATCACAGTTGAGCCAGTCCTGAGGTAATTAGCGATTGGGAACGATTCAGAACCTGTGGGTAAATAACCCTTGGTGATTTCCCCAACAGTTTTCCGGACGACAGACTGCCGGTAGGGGACATGTACTGCAGCGCAATACTCAGAATGCTTGTTTTACATGGTACATCATTTATTTGTGCCTGTTGTTTGTGTCCTTTTAAACGTCCTAAAAAACCAAGTTTCTTGTTTGGAATGATTTTCAATTTTGTTTGATTGTCAGACAAGCAGTCAGTATAAAAATGATGTTACTCCTCTCTGCACAATTAGGACAGATGCAGGGCCAAAGTTATGTTAAGCTGGATGATTGTTTTCCGCGTTGTAGTCCAAATATGATATTTAATTTAAGTAAGTTGTTCCTGGACCATAAACTGACCTTTGTTGACACACGGACAGACAGAAGAGAATCAATTGCTTAACCCCGCTTTTCTCTTAACACGTTGGGTAATAATGACAATATAATTACTTATTCAACCAGATATGCACACATATCAGCTTTAGCACAGGGGAGGCCATTGGGCTCACAGTGCCTGTGCTGCACAAATTCCAAATAGCAGCACCCATCCACAAACAAGCACCCTCCATATTCTGCCAATATCCCCATTCCCTTATACAGTCACGTGAAAAAGTAAGTACACCCCATGTAAAGTTTTGACTTTTTCAACATATTTCAACATACAGCTATTTGATCTTCATTTCAACAATATTGATAGATAAAGGTGATATAATACAACAAATATCATGAAACATTTACATTTTGTAGTCCATTGTATAATTTCAATAAATATAAATGCAAATTTCGCATATGGAAAAAGTAAGTACACCCTTGACTCTAACAGGTGGTGTTGCCCCCTTTGGCAGAAACAACCTCAAGTAGGCGTTTCTTATAACTGTCTACCAGTCTCTGACATCGACTGGGAGAAGTTTTTGCCCACTCCTCCATGCAGAATTTTTTCAGCTGTGCGATGTTTGAGGGGTTTCTTGCATGCACAGCTCGTTTCAAATCCCTCTACAACATCTCAATGGGATTTAGATCCGGCTTTGACTTGGCCATTCCAGAACCCTCCATTTCTTTCTTTTCAGCCATTCCTTGGTGGATTTACTGGTATGTTTAGGGTCATTGTCATGTTGCAAGGTCCACCTTCGGTTGAGCTTCAACTTTCCGACAGATGGCCTCACATTATCCTCAAGCACCCTCTGGTACAATGAAGAATTCATGGTGGATTCTATGATGGTGAGCTGCCCAGGCCCTGATGCAGCAAGGCTGCCCTAAACCATAATATTTCCACCACCATGCTTTACAGTTGGTATCAGGTTCTTGTGGTCAAATGCTGTCTTTGGTTTTCGCCAAACATGTTTTCTGGTACTGTGGCCAAATAGCTCTACCTTTGACTCATCTGTCCAGATGTTCTATTGCTCGGCAGTATTGCATCATCTGTACATTTGTACATTGTTCTCATCTGTACATTGTTCCAGAAGTGCTGGTCTTTGCCTTTCATTGGCAAACTTTAGTCTTGCCCTGATGTTCTTTCTGGACAGCAAAGGTTTCCTCCTGGCACACCTCCCATGTAGATCACATTTGTGCAGCCTCTTTCTAATGGTAGACTCGTGCACTTTGACATCAACAGTGGCAAGAGATACCTATAGGTCCCGTGATGACATTCTGGGGTTCTTGGAGACTTCTTTCAGCATCTTGCGGTTTGCTCTCGGGCTGAACTTGCTGGGGCGGCCTGGCCTGAACAAGTTGGCAGTTGTTTGGAATCTTCTCCACTTGTAGATGATCTTCCGGACAGTCGAATGATTGATTTCAAATTGTTTGGAGATCTTTTTAAATCCTTTCCCAGACTCGTAGGCATATATAACCTTCTTTCTGAAGGCCTCGGAGAGCTCTTTTGATCTGGGCATAGTGACGCCGCACACTTCAACAACAAAGAGCAAACCAAACTAAATGTCTGAGGTTTAAATAAGACAGGTTCCTCCAAGATTCTCTCTAACGATGTTCTAATCATTTGCACCTGAGCTGATGCACCTGATTCTAATTTTAGATATTTGAAGTGGTGATAAATGTAGGGGTGTACTTACTTTTTCCACACGCGAAATTTGCATTTATGTTTATTTAAATTATACAACGGACTACAAAATGTAAATGTTTCATGATATTTGTTATATAATATCACCTTTATCTCCCAATATTGTTGAAATGAAGATCAAATAGCTGTATGTTGAAATATGTTGAAAAAGTCAAAACTTTACATGGGGTGTACTTACTTTTTCACGTGACTGTATGTCCAGTGTATTCATTCAAAATAAAATAAATAAATTTAAATCGCCATGCCTAGTCAATGGGGCATAGAAAAGGCCCCTTTATATAAAGGTATGTGCAATGTGGCAAAGTAGAGAAAAGAAGGGACATTCCAAAGCTTGTAGAAAATGCCAAACAATACAAAATAAGGGGCATTCAAAAAATCTCATGTGCATGCTGGACTAGCCTTTTGTTCTGAGGATTTCTCCACTTGAAGTAATGTTCTAGAAATGTAATGTTCTAGAAATGTAATGTAATGTTCTCCCAAGTAATGTTCTAGAAAAGTTAATATAAAGGGACACCAATTTGATTCATGTAGTTGCATGAAGAAGTAAATGTATTTTATTTGCCAGATATATGAATCAAATTGGCGCTCCTATATATTAACTTTTCTAGAACATTACTTGGTTCCTCCTAAGAACACAAGGGTAGTGCAGCATGCATGGGAGATTTTTTGAATGCCCCTTATTTTGTATTGTTTGGCATTTTCTACAAGCTATGGAATGTTCCTTCTTTTCTATACTGTTACATTTGTGTGGGGTAGGCAATACCTTAGTCCAGGTAGAATTGCGTAGGTAGTGTGCTTCAACTGTCATAAAGAAGAGGAAACCCACATGTATCATAAGTAGGGATCTGGTGGACCGTATGTCATGGAAGAGCGTATCTCCGTTCCCATCACGAGGGGTGGGGTTATTTTAATTAGTTAGGGATTTTGGGTAATTTATGCCCTGTATGTAATGGCCTCTGTTATTTTTCCTCTGTGTCTTATGACACATGCAGCACACACACCTAGCCAGGAAATCGCACATTTACCACACTAAATAAAAACCAACCGGAAGCAGGGCATTGAGCACTACCGCTGATGACACCGACCTGGTGAGCACACAGGCACAGGAAGGGCCGTGCAGAGCCATACCCCGAAGGCAGGGCCATGGGGCCACGCCCCAGAGAGCAGTGATTGGTCCAGGATTGATTGGCCCAAGTACTGCTAAGATGGGACTCACTGATAGGAGCGGACATGGAGACGTCATCAGCATGACGTCAGAGCCCCGGGTATAAAAGAACGCTCGGCTGACATTTTCCTCTCTTGGCTTCTTCTTTATCTTCTCTTCTTCGTTCTCTCAAGTCCTGGCTTTGACAACGAGCGGTCATGTCCCAACATCACTCTTCTTCGTCTTCTCGTGGCTGGCTCGCATCGTTTGGTGTTGGTGTTGGTGAATGAGATTGTGAGGACAAGCACAGCTGGAGCGACAGAGTGGACGTGGCCTGTTTGTTTCGCCCACGGAGTCAGGATTGAGCAGACCACGCGGCGAGGCCTAGTTTGCGCCCACGGGGAGTGCAGCCTGCGGTTTTCGCGCGCAAAGACGTAGAGGCCTGTGACTATCTTTGGCGATTCCTGATGGGTTTCAAGACCAAATTGGAGCTAAATGCCCACAATAAATAAGACACATTTATTTTTGTTCTTTTAGATCTCACTTTGTTTGTATTTGAGTCTGTCTGGGGGCGCTCCAGTGAGGACTTTCTTTTATCGTGCATCATTTGGTTCCCGGCATTTCTTCAATAAAACCGGTATTTTTGTACATTGAATTCTGTGTAGTTTGAGTTTATTGATTAGCCAGGAGTGAAGACGTCGGGTGGAAGCCGTCCAGGTAAGTTTGTCATCCTCCTTTCCCTCACGTGTAAAGAATAGTCATTTTTGGATTGAATGCCTTGGAGTAAAGCTTGTTTGGTCATCCGTGTCGCCCTGCGGTGTTCACTACAGGGTAGTCACATGACAATACTTTGCCACATGGCATATACCATATATAAAGGGGCCTTTTCTATGCCCCTGGCATTTTACCCAATAATATTCATGTATGGCTTAAGTGGACAAAAAACACTTTTTGCTTACGAGATGGCTCTCCCTTAATGTATATGGTTCAAATGATATGTGTTACCTTCCTCTACAAGAAACAAGACGGTGTATAATTTTTGTTCCCTGTGAACACTTCCACCTGAGCCATATCTCATTTTACCTTTGAAATGGCATTTTGTGACTGCACAAAAATGTTATGTTTGTGGGGGTAGGTAGATGATGGAATCCCATAGTAAATATAGGATTGTATCGGTATATCATGGACCGTGGACGCATGGAAGAAACCTCGATGTAATAACTGGGGAAACTGTAGCTTAAGGTTGTTTATGTGTTCACTACACGGGGGGTAGTGTGGTGTTGTGCTAATTATTGCTAGGGTCTAAGGCTAGTTTTCCGCAGTACGTGATTACCCCTCTGTTATGTTCACTCCCAATGTCCAGATGCCAGCCGAACAGGGGAACGAGGAGAAGATGCCGGCACACAACCGTTACTCCCAGAACCGAAACCAAGAAGGGGAGGAGAGGAGCACTAAGACCGTTCACAATGGCATCCAAAAATGACCAGACACAAGAGGCAAAATGCCGGTCAGAGCGTTCTTTTAATGTCCCGGCTCTGACGTCATCTGTTGCGCTTTTCTAATCAGCAAGTTCCTTCTTACTCCGGCCTTCTGTCAATCAACAGCCCTGGCCAATCACTGCCCCTTTTGAGCGTGGCTCTCGGCCTGCCTGACCTTGTGGTGATGTAGCTGGTTGCCGTGCCATCGGCAGTGCTCAGAACTGGCTTCCGGTTGTTTTTTATTGTTATTGCGTTTAAATGTGGGATAATAGCCCTACGTGTTGTGCGGTGCCAACAGAGACATAGGGATAAATCACCGAGGGAAAGACATACAGGGAATTAACATAATCCATGAGCTAGGTAACATGCCCCATTCCTCGTAATGGAGACGGAGATACACCTTAATCCGCCATCCGGGCAACAAAACAAATTCCCTAAGAACATGGTGGTTCTTCTTCTTCATGACAATCGGTGCACACTAATCTATACAAATCTACCTGGTCTAAAGTCATCACTGCCTACCCCCTACAAACGTAACAGTATTAACAAATCTATTATACAATTAGAAGTTAGTGCACCTCTTACGTGTTGCAGAGTACAGAACATACAGTCCAGTCCAATTGTCTAAAGCATCAGGGAATGAATGCTCTGGAGTCGAGACAAGCGGCCTGAAACAGTATACAACAAGCGTTACGCCTAGGTCCCCCGTCAGGGAAGTGATGTGAGTTGACAAAGTGGAAGATGCAGAAAACATGCTATGATATGATATTTCGCTCACAAAGTTCAGACATACATGGAGGTGGCCATCTTGGATTTTGACGTGGTGACCCAATTTTAAATAGCGTTCTTCCTTATGCCTAGATACACCCACACACCAGATTAGAAGTTGGTACTTCGCTTATTTTTCAAGATATTCAGCTCACAAAGTTCAGACATACATGGCATCAGACATACATGGTGGCGGCCATCTTGGATTTTGACGTGGGTTGCACTCACACACCAAATTCGAATGCGGTCCTTTGCTTATGCACGCACGCATGCACGCCCGCACGCACGCATGCACGCACGCCCGCACGGACGGACGGACACACGGACGGAGGGGAAAACCATAGTCCCCCTTTCGCTCTTCTGTGTGACGGGGGACAATAAAATGCACACAAGGACAAAATTATTATTTATCCGTGTCATTTATCTGAATATTTTACAGAGAAAAACAAATGGTCACTTTTATTTAGCCGTGTGATAGAAAAGAAAGGATATAGCGGGACGTTTGGACCGATCGAGTCAATTCACACCCTTGACTTGAACACTTTCTCCATAAGATTGGCAAACAAATAGGTGAGAAGATGGTTTATAATTTATTTTGGACGAAGGGGATACAAACCCATTTATTTGTAACACATTTCTGGTTAATAAGCATTTTCTGAAAAGTTTGAAACTACCATTAACAGCAGTAAATGTTTTGTTTCTGGCAAGAACGCCGGCAAGGGAAACAAAAACAGATTCTGAGTTTAAATGTAACGATGAGTGCAGTGCCATGTAAGGCCGAGTGAGGCCGCTATGGGCGGGGCCAAGTGAGGCCTGTGTTGCCTGGAATAAAAGATGGTGTTTGATCCTCTCGGCGTGTCCACATCATTATAACAGACATTACAATGAGGAAATGAGGAGGAGGCGATGAGGGGTTTCATTGTACTGTATAAAAAAATTACAGGAGAAGCTCAGACCCCTCAATGGACCCAGGGCCCTGATAGACAGTGGGCCCAGAAATCAATATCCCTTCAGATTTGTGATTCCATGACCTACATCTGGGGTGGGAGGGAAAATGGTGGCAAATGATAGACCGTAGGGCCTAGTACAACATACTGTTCTTCACACGCGCAAATCTTGCGCATGCGTGAAAACCGACCGCTCAAATGATCCGTACATACCTACATGTATTAATGCATACGATGTGTATGTTATATCCATGTACATGTACATTATCTAACAAAATAACACTTAGAACTCAAAATAGAATGAGGTAACATAAAATCATGCAATAGACCAGTTTACAAACACATGCAAATTTCTCGCCAATGACTGCAAAGATTGCTAGAGGTTTGCCTGACATAGCGGCAACTAATGTCTTCAAACTGAGATGTTTGATGCAAAAAATTTGAATTTTCGTATTTTTTCTTTTGAAATTCAATTGCTTGTGGACTGGTCTATTGGGTTGAAAAGAGGATTGGGTTGGAAAGAGTATTAACTAACCCACCTGTAAGTGGAAATGCGGGGTATGGGCGGAGGGGGGTTTGAGGGGGGGGGTGCATGCCACAGGTTACTCCAGTGCCACTGGTAACTCCACTTAATCATCCCTATCATCGTCATCTATGCTTAAACAGTTACTTCTGGCACATTTGCACATCTTCATCCATGATACAAGAGTTGCATACATTTCTAGCACACTTGGACAGTTCGGGGGGGGGGGGGGGGGGTTCTCATTCGCGACAGGTTACTCCAGTGCCACTGGTAACTCCACTTAATCATCCCTATCATCGTCATCTATGCTTAAACAGTTACTTCTGGCACATTTGCACATCTTCATCCATGATACAAGAGTTGCATACATTTCTAGCACACTTGGACAGTTCGGGGGGGGGGGGGGGGGGTTCTCATTCGCGACAGGTTACTCCAGTGCCACTGGTAACTCCACTTAATCATCCCTATCATCGTCATCTATGCTTAAACAGTTACTTCTGGCACATTTGCACATCGTCATCCATGATACAAGAGTTGCATACATTTCTAGCACACTTGGACAGTTTGGGATTCTCATACGCGACAGGTTATTCCAGTGCTACTGGTAACTCCACTTAATCATCCCTGTCATCGTCATCTATTCTTGAACAGTTACTTCTGGCACATTTGCACATCTTCATCAATGATACAAGAGTTGCATACATTTCTAGCACACTTGGACAGTTCGGGGGGGGGGGGGGGGGGGTTCTCATTCGCGACAGGTTATTCCAGTGCTACTGCTAACTCCAGTTCATTGTCGCTATCAGCAATCATCATCATTGTCTCATCGATGCTACAACAGTTATTTCTGGCACACTTGCACAGTTCCGGGGGGTGTACTCACACATGACAGGTTACTCCAAAGCTACTGGTAACTCCAGTTCATTTTCGCTATCATCGTCATTGATGTTTCAAGATTTATTTCTGACACATTTGCACAAATTGGGGGTGGGGGTGGGGGGGATTGACATGCAACAAGTTATTCCAGTGCCACAGGTAACCACTTCATCATCACTGCCATCGTCATCAGTGTCATCTTTGTGATGGTACATCTGCGTCGTTTTCAGTTGTTGAATCTGTTTCACTTGGAGTAGTGTGTGTTCCCTCTTGAAGTACTTTTTTTTCCTCCACAAGAACAGATGTCGGAATGTCATTTACAGAGACAATGTCACCTTGTGACCTCATATGAGGAGTGATGAAGCAAAGTTGAGGGAATTTCTTGATGAGCCTCTGTTTTAGATACCCTGTCTTATATGACCGTGCATCAACTCCATGAGTTTCCTTTATCTGCTTGATGAACAATTCATTAAGCTTTTTGAGTCTCATGATCTCCTTGTTCTTGATGATTCGGGTCTCCACTGTCTTGGAGAAGACCTCAAAGGCTTGAGAATAAGACGTTTCACCAGTGTTGTCTGCTCTGGCTGGCTTTATTAAGTAACGGGTGAAATCACGGTAGCATGAGGTATGATACCTCACCTCGATGGCCACACAATCCTGGTCTTTTATCTGCATGAGCAGTGCTTCATTCCCACTGTCTGCTGCTGCTTGCTTCAAATGTACTTCATCTACAGTAGAACATCTGACGAGGATTTCTCTTTTTCTCTCTGCACACCACTGTTTTTTCCTTCTGACATAGAATACAAATGTTTGGCAAAACATACTTTGACCTACCGGGCACTGAAGGTCGATCAAAACCGGAGCGAAGAACCCGTCTCTTTTTTGCTGGTGGTGCATCTTCTTCAACAGTTTTTCCACCATTGTGATCTAGGGATGTGGATGCTGTAGAAGAAATAAACAAAGATAAAAATTATCAACACACAGAAAAAATATTGAAAATGGAAACCCCTTAAAACCAAACAAAGGGGCCTCCCTTAGTATAGGCAATCAGCATTTAGTCCCTACCGTGGTGACATTTGACGGTTACTTTTGTACATATAAGAGCTTGAAAAGGTTGAAGGGTAATTGTCAGGTAATGTGATGTGCAGTGGGGACCAGGTTTATGTGTCTCATCACCAAATTATCATGGAGGTACCGATGCTATGTGTGCGCACATAGGTCCTAGGATGTTACGTCAAAAATTAAAAATAAACCAAACTTCAATAAAATAAAAAAATTAGGATTGCGGAATATAAATTATTCCAAAGAACATTGATGCAAAAAATCCGAACAAAAACTCACATTGAGCTTCATTTCTTGGAAGGAACATTGCCATTTCATTTGAGATCCACCATCATTTTTCTGTTGTGCACCTCTTTCTGTGCACCCACATTCATTTACACGCAATTTGCAATCTATTTGGGGAAACTGAGCTTTTCTGGTCACATCTTTAAAAAATGATAACTCCTCATTGCATTGCAATTCTCTCGCCAATTTTTAAATGAATCTGAATGACAAAATTGTTACTAAAATAATCATGTGTGTTGTGCCTTCTCTTCTATCGTATTCGTGCATTTACGCAGAATCGCGGATGCACAGACATAGTTCTCGGTGCCTGCAGGTGGATCTACATCAACCATGTAAGAAAATTGACAACCACTACTAGTATAGGCACTAGTATACTATTAGTAACACTAGACAATCTAACTGGTTAGAACTCGATCTAGATCTAGTCGACTACATCATGATCGACAGCCTTAAATTTACCTTTGGAAGCTGCTGCATCAGCTTTCTTTTTCATGCTCTTCATAGTTCCTTCAATTCGCTGAGAATCCGTAAAGCGTGCGTAACAGGTGTGATGAAATCCACCATGACCAGGTAGCGGGGATACACTGTCACTGTGGTCGGTACCGCCGCTGCCACTGGCGGCACCGCTGCTGGAAGCAGAGTGTCGAGCAACGTAGTCTCTCGCGGTTTCTGCCTGCGGACCATCCAAAGTCGTCCATTTCGTCACATATTCCGAAAAGCGTGCCCAGGTCTTGGCTGAAAATGGTGAAACTTTGCACGTTTTGGACGGAAATGTGCACATAAAACACACTTTTTCATGCGTGTTTTCTTCATTCGAAGACGTTCCGTCGTCCTCACTGGAGGCCGCCATGTTGGATCACGCGCTAAGCTACGGCGACTGTCATTGGCTAATTATCAATGATCGATCAAACGCGTCTTCTGATTGGCTATTTGTTTGTTCCAGGCGACGTAAATATTTCCACACAAATATAGTGAATTAAAACCGAGCTTACTAATTACAGCACCAAAACCTCGCGTGTGAAAAGTTACTGAACATTTCGTGTTACTCCCTCCAGGGAGTAATGCATTCGATCGTGTGTGTGTGTGTGTGTGTGTGTGTGTGTGTGTGTGTGTGTGTGTGTGTGTGTGTGTGTGTGTGTGTGTGTGTGTGTGTGTGTGTGTGTGTGTGTGTGTGTGAATAAAAGAGAGAGACAGAATTGTGATGAACAGAAAACGAGATGTGTGTGTGTGTGTGTGTGTGTGTGTGTGTGTGTGTGTGTGTGTGTGTGTGTGTGTGTGTGTGTGTGTGTGTGTGTGTGTGTGTGTGTGTGTGTGTGTGTGTGTGTGTGTGTGTGTGTGTGTGTGAATAAAAGAGAGAGACAGAATTGTGATGAACAGAAAACGAGATGTGTGTGTGTGTGTGTGTGTGTGTGTGTGTGTGTGTGTGTGTGTGTGTGTGTGTGTGTGTGTGTGTGTGTGTGTGTGTGTGTGTGTGAATAAAAGAGAGAGAAAGAATTGTGATGAACAGAAATGAAAAAACGAGGTGTGTGTGTGTGTGTGTGTGTGTGTGTGTGTGTGTGTGTGTGTGTGTGTGTGTGTGTTTGTGTGTGTGTGTGAATAAAAAGAGATAGAATTGTGATGAACAGAAATGAAAAAACGAGGTGTGTGTGTTCGTGTGTTTGTGAACAAGATATCTGGAAAAGTTCTGAACGGATTTGGGTGAAAGTTGGTGGGATGATTGCACTTGGGATAAGGAAGAATTGATTAGTTTTTGGTGAAGCTCAGGAAATTATTCCGGATCCAGGAAGTTTTTTTGGGAATTTTTTCAGGAAGTTTTTTTTCTGTTTTTCTTTAAAAACCATTTTCTCTGCAATAATTGGACCGATTGAGAGCAAATTTTTACCATAGGAGGGACTCGGTCTGCAGAATATTGTAATGGTAATTATGACGTCACAGGTCACGTGGTTGGGCCGCCATATTGTTTTGAGTGAAAAACACTAAAATCAAATTTTCTCCAAAACGCCTGAACAGATCAAGGCCAAACTTTGCATGCAGAATCACATACCCATGACGATCAAAAAAGTCTGCGAGCATGACGTCATGCATCACATGGTTTCAGAGTTATGACGTTTTTAATCACAAACATTGAAAACCTAGCTCCTCCCTCATTTGTTATCCAATCGAGGGGAAACATCACAAATCTGTTCAGCATATCAGTCTACTAAAATGTCCTTTTGGAATTTGCGATAGGTCACGTGGTTTGGCAGATATCATTAATTAAACGCAAATAATAGCCGGCGAAGCCGGTGTTGTGAATGAACTTGTACGTATTATGTTGAAAAGCCAGATTTTGGTGAATCCCTTGAGAATTTCGAAGCTTTGACGCACCAAATCGCTCAATGGAGGCCGCCATCTTGCGGATGCAGAAGTATGCATAACAAATTGAAAAAAGTTCAATAGGAGTTTGTTTCACCCGTCTTTTTTTGATTGACAATCTTATGCACCTCTAATTTGTAATTAAAATACTTTAAGACCAACCTCGGCCCGCACGGGCCTGGTTATCTTCAACGAAAATCGTCACCAAACACCGGAACCAATGAGATTCGAGCATTTGAAAAAAAAATTCAAAAACCAAATCGCTCAATGGAGGCCGCCATCTTCGGGATGCGTAAGTATGCATAAAAATTGCGAAAAAGTTCAATAGGAGTTTGTTTCACCCGTCTTTGTTTGATTCACAATCTTATGCACCTCTAATTTGTAATTAAAATACTTTAAGACCAACCTCGGCCCGCGCGGGCCTGGTTATCTTCAATGAAAATCGTCACCAAACACCGGAACCAATGAGATTCGAGCATTTGAAAAAATATTTCAAAAAAGCTTTTTACCACATTTCGGAGGCTGAAAACGGCGTCAAATATTCTAAAATTGACGAAGAATTATTTTTTAGAAATCTCGCGGACGTCGGGGATAGTTTTTCACGGTCGGAAATATCCGAAGTTGAGACAGAATTCACCGAATTAATCAAGAAGGAAATTTTATAAATTTTAATCTCATCCAGAATGTAAATGGTATCATTTTGAACTATGTGCGGTACCGACTACACCTACCTACTACCAACTACCTGACCTACTGATGCCATAGTGATGGGTAAAATAGTGGCAAGAGGCTTTGGCTTCGCCGGCTCATTGCGGCTTTGCAGTCGGGTACTAGTAAAAACATTTATATCCCTTGAACCACTTCATTGATCGACGTGAAACTTTATAGTGTAGTAGAAGTCATGAAGAGTCATAAGTGTGCAAAATTTCAAGATGATTGGATGTACGGTCTGGAAGCTGGAAGTTGTTATTGCGTGAAGAAGAAGAGTCTTCGCCTGTGGACGATTAATTATTTATCACATGTACACACTTGCAGGCGTCGTTTGACACAATGTCCCGGGTTAATTTGAACCTCAAATAAAATTATAATTCCAGATTTGTCAATGGCTGAGGTATATTAACAAACGAATAAAACAGATTTGGCAAAATTCGAACTTTTTAAAAAGATCGCATATTCACCCAGAGTTGTGAGTGAATAGAGGAAGAAGAAACCTCGCATGGGCTTCCCAGACCAAAAAATAATTCTGGCTCTGCGATTTTCAGGTTTATTTATCTATATATCTACATATCTGGGCAGTGTCTGTTGTCACTGAACCACTCCCTGAAACTTTTGTTTCTGTGGTTGTGAAGTGTTTTTAATAACGTGGTGGTGGTTTTGAATCACGTGGTGGTGAGGTATTTTGAATTATGTGGTGGAGAGGTGTAAAATGACGTGGTGGTGAAGTGTTTTTAAATCACGTGGCTGTGAGGTGTTTTTAATTTCGTTGCTGTGAGGTGTTTTTAATTTCGTGATTCGTTGCTGTGAGGTGTTTTTAATTTCATGATTCGTGGCTATGAAGTGTTTTTAATTTCATGTTTCATGGCTGTGAAGTGTTTTTAATTTCGTTGCTGTGAGGTGTTTTTACTTTCGTGATCCGTTGCTGTGAGGTGTTTTTAATTTCGTGATTCGTTGCTGTGAGGTGTTTTTAATTTCATGATTCGTGGCTGTGAAGTGTTTTTAATTTCGTTGCTGTGAGGTGTTTTTAATTTCGTGATTCGTTGCTGTGAAGTGTTTTTAATTTCATGATTCGTGGCTGTGAAGTGTTTTTAATTTCATGTTTCGTGGCTGTGAAGTGTTTTTAATTTCATGTTTCGTGGCTGTGAAGTGTTTTTAATTTCGTTGCTGTGAGGTGTTTTTAATTTCGTGATTCGTTGCTGTGAAGTGTTTTTAATTTCATGATTCGTGGCTGTGAAGTGTTTTTAATTTCATGTTTCGTGGCTGTGAAGTGTTTTTAATTTCGTGATTCGTTGCTGTGAAGTGTTTTTAATTTCATGATTCGTGGCTGTGAAGTGTTTTTAATTTCATGTTTCGTGGCTGTGAAGTGTTTTTAATTTCATGATTCGTGGCTGTGAAGTGTTTTTAATTTCGTGATTCGTTGCTGTGAAGTGTTTTTAATTTCATGATTCGTGGCTGTGAAGTGTTTTTAATTTCATGTTTCGTGGCTGTGAAGTGTTTTTAATTTTGTGTTTTGTGGCTGTGAAGAGTTTTTAATTTCGTTGCTGTGAGGTGTTTTTAATTTCGTGATTCGTTGCTGTGAG
Organism: Myxine glutinosa; assembly: GCF_964187855.1. Classification (NCBI taxonomy): domain Eukaryota; kingdom Metazoa; phylum Chordata; class Myxini; order Myxiniformes; family Myxinidae; genus Myxine; species Myxine glutinosa. Next base: position 213,253,149 of record NC_136263.1, read on the forward strand.
GTGTTTTTAATTTCATGATTCGTGGCTGTGAGGTGTTTTTAATTTCATGTTTCGTGGCTGTGAAGTGTTTTTAATTTCATGTTTCGTGGCTGTGAAGTGTTTTTAATTTTGTGTTTTGTGGCTGTGAAGAGTTTTTAATTTCGTTGCTGTGAGGTATTTTTAATTTCGTGTTTTGTGGTTGTGAGGTGTTTTTAATTTCATGATTCGTGGCTGTGAGGTGTTTTTAATTTCATGTTTCGTGGCTGTGAAGTGTTTTTAATTTCATGTTTCGTGGCTGTGAAGTGTTTTTAATTTTGTGTTTTGTGGCTGTGAAGTGTTTTTAATTTAGTGGCTGTGAGGTGTTTTTAATCTTCTATACATTATAGAAGTGGGGGATATATATATCTGTGCAGCATCTGTCCTGTCCTGTGTTGTGTTGTCACTGAACTACTTTCTCAAAATTTTGTGAAATCGTACCAAACTTCTGGAATGCACATATCTCTCCCATCGGTATGTCCTAAGGGTATTTTTTTGAAAAAATTTCCAAATTTTTTTTTGGGGGGGGGGGGGGGGATTATTTTGGGGAAAAATTTTTTTTTTCAACTTCAATTGATAATAAAATCTGATAGCACGGATATTACAAATACATTTGTGCAAAATAATTGTTTGAATTATGATTGGTTTAAACCATGACAAAACGGCAACTCGGGTACAGTCATTTATCTATAGATCTACACATCTGGGCAGTGTCTGTTTTCTCACTTAACAACTCCCTCAAACTTTTGTTTCCATGGTTGTGAAGTGTTTTTAATAACGTTGTGGTGGTTTTGAATCACGTGGTGGTGAGGTGTTTTTAAATGATGTGGTGGTGAGGTGTTTTTAAATCACATGGTGGTGAGGTGTTTTAAAATCACCTGGTGGTGAGGTGTTTTGATTTACGTGGTGGTGAGGTATTTATAATTACGTGGTGGTGAGGTGTTTTTAAATGATGTGGTGGTGAGGTGTTTTTAAATCACATGGTGGTGAGGTGTTTTAAAATCACATGGTGGTGAGGTGTTTTTAATTAATTAGTCGTGAGGTATTTATAATTACGTGGTGGTGAGGTGTTTAGAATTAGTTGGTGATGAGGTGTTTTGAATTATGTGGTGGTGAGGTGTTTTGAATTACTTGGTGGTGAGGTGTTTTTAAATGACGTGGTGGTAAGGTGTTTTTAAATGACGTGGTGGTGTGTTTTTAAATGACGTGATGGTGAGGTGTTTTTAATTTCGTGGCTGAGGTGTTTTTATTACGTGTTTTATGGCTTTGAGGTGTTTTTGTTACGTGTTTTATGGCTGTGAGGTGTTTTTATGACGTGTTTTATGGCTTTGAGGTGTTTTTGTTACGTGTTTTATGGCTGTGAGGTGTTTTTAATTTCGTGGTGGTGAGGTGTTTTTATTATGTGTTTTATGGCTTTGTTTTTTTTTGTATACAAGATCGAGGCTCTCGAAAGAGCCAACATTAATCACACAGAAAGACAAACCGACACATAAAACATATAACATGGGGAGCGGTAGACAAGACGGGGAGAGAGGGGGAAGGACACAAACACAACATTTGAGAGCAGGGACATCGAGAGATCTGTGGGAGGAAGAGGGCTTTGGGGGGGGGGGGGAGGGAAGGCATGGGAAGGGGGGTAGGAGAGGTATCAAACATATGGACACTGCCAGGACTGCCAGGACTTCCAGGAAAGAAGTTGGAATTTCAAACAAGGTTGATCTGGGGTGAATTAGCAGGGGTAGAAAAGATCAAGGTTTTGGATGGAGTAAGATAAGAGATGGTGGTGAACAGCTGTTTTAAAGACCTGGAGGGAGGAGTGGGATTGAAGGGAGTGGGGGAGTTTGTTCCAGGAGTTTGATCCTGGATTTGATCCATGACGCGAGAATGATCCATGACCCGAGAATGATCCATGACCCGAGAATGATCCATGACCCGAGAATGATCCATGACCCGAGAATGATCCATGACCGTAAAATGATCCATGACCCGAGAATGATCCATGACCCGAGAATCATCCATGACCCGAGAATGATCCATGACCCGAGAATGATCCATGACCCGAGAATGATCCATGACCCGAGAATGATCCATGACCGTAAAATGATCCATGACCCGAGAATGATCCATGACTCGAGAATGATCCATGACCCGAGAATGATCCATGACCGTAAAATGATCCATGACCCGAGAATGATCCATGACCCGAGAATGATCCATGACCCGAGAATGATCCATGACCCGAGAATGATCCATGACCCGAGAATGATCCAAGACCCGAGAATGATCCATGACCCGAGAATGATCCAAGACCTGATCATGATCCGTTAACCGAGAATTACGTTAACAAGGTGAAGAATCAACCATCCCTGTGCCGGATCATCGGCGTTTGGTTCCACAACATCGTCAAGCACGGTCTGCTTTTCCATCATGGCGATGTCTCTCTCTCCTCAGTGTTATTTTTCCGGTACAACTTAGTAAAGTGAAGATCAGCGACGTTGCGTCATGTCAGTGATCAACTTCCAATAATGCATGGGTGCTTACTTGGGTGTAAACGCTTATCATTCAAGTCTTTTATCCAAAAGGGTAGTGGGGGTGGGCGAGAGGGGGCACGTGGGGGGGAGGTGGGGGTGGGGGGGATTGGGAGCGGAAGAAGGGATGCTCACTGAAGGAAGAGGGAGTGCGAGTAAAAGAAGAAACAATGTGCTGCACGTAGTTGTTACAGTAACTCGTTATCCATGTACGAGATTAAAGAAACCGAGCAAGAACCACTAGTGAAACACAGATACGATGGACTGTTTATATCATGTTACCATGTTGGGTTTACACACCTTGCGCATCACTCACCTCACGCCCTTTCCCTTTAAAATTCACCTTCTCAAAATATGTCAGGAGGGCAGGCAGACCTCGCTCGGACAGCAACCTTTGAGCGTCGAGTTTTATGGCTGTGAGGTGTTTTTATTACGTGTTTTATGGCTGTGAGGTGTTTTTAATTTTGTGGTGGTGAGGTGTTTTTATTACGTGTTTTATGGCTGTGAGGTGTTTTTATTACGTGTTTTATGGCTGTGAGGTTTTTTTAAATTTCGTGGTGGTGAGGTGTTTTATCACGTGTTTTATGGCTGTGAGGTGTTTTTATTACGTGTTTTAGGATGCGAGGTGTTTTTATTTTCGTGGTGGTGAGGTGTTTTTATTACGTGTTTTATGGCAGTGAGTTGTTTTTATTACGTGTTTTATGGCTGTAGGGTGTTTTTAATTTCGTGGTGGTGAGGTGTTTTTATTACGTGTTTGATGGCTGTGAGGTGTTTTCAATTTCGTGGTGGTAAGGTGTTTTTAATTTCGTGGTGGTGAGGTGTTTTTATTACGTGTTTTATGGCTGTGAGGTGTTTTAAATTACTTGGTGGTGAGGTATTGTAAATTACGTGCTGGTGAGGTGTTTTGAATTACGTGGTGGTGAGGTGTTTTGAATTACTTGGTGGTGAGGTGTTTTGAATTACTTGGTGGTGAGGTGTTTTGAATTACGTGGTGGTGAGGTGTTTTGAATTACTTGGTGGTGAGGTATTGTAAATTACGTGGTGGTGAGGTGTTTTGAATTATGTGGTGGTGAAGTGTTTTTAATTTCGTGTTTCGTGGCTGTGAGGTGTTTTTATTACGTGGTTTATGGCTGTGAGGTGTTTTTATTACGTGTTTTATGGCTGTGAGGTGTTTTTAATTTCGTGGTGGTGAGGTGTTTTTATTACGTGTTTTATGGCTGTGAGGTGTTTTTATTACGTGTTTTATGGCTGTGAGGTGTTTTTAATTTTGTGGTGGTGAGGTTTTTATTACGTGTTTTATGGCTGTGAGGTGTTTTTATTACGTGTTTTATGGCTGTGAGGTGTTTTTAATTTCGTGGTGGTGAGGTGTTTTTATTATGTGTTTTATGGCTGTGAGGTGTTTTTATTACGTGTTTTATGGCTGTGAGGTGTTTTTATTACGTGTTTTATGGCTGTGAGGTGTTTTTAATTTCGTGGTGGTGAGGTGTTTTATTACGTGTTTTATGGCTGTGAGGTGTTTTTATTACGTGTTTTAGGATGCGAGGTGTTTTTATTTTCGTGGTGGTGAGGTGTTTTTATTCCGTGTTTTATGGCTGTAGGGTGTTTTTAATTTCGTGGTGGTGGGGTGTTTTTATGACGTGTTTTATGGCTGTGAGGTGTTTTTATTACGTGTTTGATGGCTGTGAGGTGTTTTCAATTTCGTGGTGGTGAGGCGTTTTTAATTTCGTGGTGGTGAGGTGTTTTTATTACGTGTTTTATGGCTGTGAGGTGTTTTAAATGACTTGGTGGTGAGGTATTGTAAATTACGTGCTGGTGAGGTGTTTTGAATTACGTGGTGGTGAGGTGTTTTGAATTACTTGGTGGTGAGGTGTTTTGAATTACTTGGTGGTGAGGTGTTTTGAATTATGTGGTGGTGAGGTGTTTTGAATTACTTGGTGGTGAGGTATTGTAAATTACGTGGTGGTGAGGTGTTTTGAATTACGTGATGGTGAAGTGTTTTTAATTTCGTGTTTCGTGGCTGTGAGGTGTTTTTATTACGTGGTTTATGGCTGTGAGGTGTTTTTATTACGTGTTTTATGGCTGTGAGGTGTTTTTAATTTCGTGGTGGTGAGGTGTTTTTATTACGTGTTTTATGGCTGTGAGGTGTTTTTATTACGTGTTTTATGGCTGTGAGGTGTTTTTATTACGTGTTTATGGCTGTGAGGTGTTTTTAATTTTGTGGTGGTGAGGTTTTTATTACGTGTTTTATGGCTGTGAGGTGTTTTTATTACGTGTTTTATGGCTGTGAGGTGTTTTTATTACGTGTTTTATGGCTGTGAGGTGTTTTTAATTTCGTGGTGGTGAGGTGTTTTATTACGTGTTTTATGGCTGTGAGGTGTTTTTATTACGTGTTTTAGGATGCGAGGTGTTTTTATTTTCGTGGTGGTGAGGTGTTTTTATTACGTATTTTATGGCTGTAGGGTGTTTTTAATTTCGTGGTGGTGAGGTGTTTTGAATTACTTGGTGGTGAGGTATTGTAAATTACGTGGTGGTGAGGTGTTTTGAATTATGTGGTGGTGAAGTGTTTTTAATTTCGTGTTTCGTGGCTGTGAGGTGTTTTTAATTTCGTGTTTTGTGGTTGTGAGGTGTTTTTAATTTCATGTTTCGTGGCTGTGAAGTATTTTTAATTTCGTGTTTTGTGGTTGTGAGGTGTTTTTAATTTTGTGTTTTCTGGTTGTGAGGTGTTTTTAATTTCATGTTTCGTGGCTGTAAAGTGTTTTTAATTTCGTGTTTTGTGGTTGTGAGGTGTTTTTAAATCCGTGTTTTGTGGCTGTGAGGTGTTTTTAATTGCATGTTTCGTGGCTGTGAAGTGTTTTTAATTTCGTGTTTCGTGGCTGTGAAGTGTTTTTAATTTCGTGATTCGTGGTTGTGAGGTGTTTTTAATTTCGTGTTTCGTGGCTGTGAGGTGTTTTTAATTTCGTGTTTCGTGGCTGTGAGGTGTTTTTAATTTCGTGTTTTGTGGTTGTGAGGTGTTTTTAATTTCATGTTTCGTGGCTGTGAAGTATTTTTAATTTCGTGTTTTGTGGTTGTGAGGTGTTTTTAATTTTGTGTTTTCTGGTTGTGAGGTGTTTTTAATTTCATGTTTCGTGGCTGTAAAGTGTTTTTAATTTCGTGTTTTGTGGTTGTGAGGTGTTTTTAATTCCGTGTTTTGTGGTTGTGAGGTGTTTTTAATTGCATGTTTTGTGGCTGTGAAGTGTTTTTAATTCCGTGTTTCGTGGCTGTGAAGTGTTTTTAATTTCGTGGTGGTGAGGTGTTTTTAATTACTTGGTGGTGAGGTGTTTTGAATTACGTGGTGGTGAGGTGTTTTGAATTACGTGGTGGTGAAGTGTTTTTAATTTCGTGTTTCGTGGCTGTGAGGTGTTTTTAATTTCGTGTTTTGTGGTTGTGAGTTGTTTTTAATTTCATGTTTCGTGGCTGTGAAGTATTTTTAATTTCGTGTTTTGTGGTTGTGAGGTATTTTTAATTTCATGTTTCGTGGCTGTTAAGTATTTTTAATTTCGTGTTTTGTGGTTGTGAGGTGTTTTTAATTTTGTGTTTTCTGGTTGTGAGGTGTTTTTAATTTCATGTTTCGTGGCTGTGAAGTGTTTTTAATTTCGTGTTTCGTGGCTGTAAAGTGTTTTTAATTTCGTGTTTTGTGGTTGTGAAGTGTTTTTAAGTTCGTGTTTCGTGGCTGTGAAGTGTTTTTAATTTCGTGTTTTGTGGTTGTGAGGTGTTTTTAATTTTGTGTTTTCTGGTTGTGAGGTGTTTTTAATTTTGTGTTTTCTGGTTGTGAGGTGTTTTTAATTTCATGTTTCGTGGCTAAGTGTTTTTAATTTCGTGTTTCATGGCTGTAAAGTGTTTTTAATTTCGTGTTTTGTGGTTGTGAGGTGTTTTTAATTTCGTGTTTTGTGGTTGTGAGGTGTTTTTAATTGCATGTTTTGTGGCTGTGAAGTGTTTTTAATTTCGTGTTTCGTGGCTGTGAAGTGTTTTTAATTTCGTGTTTCGTGGCTGTGAAGTGTTTTTAAGTTCGTGTTTTGTGGTTGTGAGGTGTTTTTAATTTCATGTTTTGTGGCTGTGATGTATTTTTAATTTAGTGTTTCGTGGCTGTTAGGTGTTTTTAAGTTCGTGTTTTGTGGTTGTGAGGTGTTTTTAATTTCATGTTTCGTGGCTGTGAGGGGTTTTTAATTTTGTGTTTTGTGGTTGTGAGGTGTTTTTAATTTCGTGTTTCGTGGCTGTGAGGTGTTTTTAATTTCATGTTTCGTGGCTTTGAGGTGTTTTTATTACGTGTTTTATGGCTGTCGGGTGTTTTTAATTTTGTGGTGGTGAGGTGTTTTTATTATGTTTTATGGCTGCAGGGTGTTTTTAATTTCGTGGTGGTGAGGTGTTTTTATTTCGTGTTTTATGGCTGTGAGGTGTTTTTATTACGTGTTTGATGGCTGTGAGGTGTTTTCAATTTCGTGGTGGTGAGGTGTTTTTAATTTCGTGGTGGTGAGCTGTTTTTATTACGTGTTTTATGGCTGTGAGGTGTTTTAAATTACTTGGTGGTGAGGTGTTTTGAATTACGTGGTGGTGAGGTGTTTTGAATTACTTGGTGGTGAGGTATTTGGAATTACTTGGTGGTGAGATGTTTTGAATTACGTGGTGGTGAGGTGTTTTGAATTACTTGGTGGTGAGGTGTTTTGAATTACTTGGTGGTGAGGTATTGTAAATTACGTGGTGGTGAGGTGTTTTGAATTATGTGGTGGTGAAGTGTTTTTAATTTCGTGTTTCGTGGCTGTGAGGTGTTTTTAATTTCGTGTTTTGTGGTTGTGAGGTGTTTTTAATTTCATGTTTCGTGGCTGTGAAGTATTTTTAATTTCGTGTTTTGTGGTTGTGAGGTGTTTTTAATTTTGTGTTTTCTGGTTGTGAGGTGTTTTTAATTTCATGTTTCGTGGCTGTAAAGTGTTTTTAATTTCGTGTTTTGTGGTTGTGAGGTGTTTTTAATTCCGTGTTTTGTGGCTGTGAGGTGTTTTTAATTGCATGTTTCGTGGCTGTGAAGTGTTTTTAATTTCGTGTTTCGTGGCTGTGAAGTGTTTTTAATTTCGTGATTCGTGGTTGTGAGGTGTTTTTAATTTCGTGTTTCGTGGCTGTGAGGTGTTTTTAATTTCGTGTTTTGTGGTTGTGAGGTGTTTTTAATTTCATGTTTCGTGGCTGTGAAGTATTTTTAATTTCGTGTTTTGTGGTTGTGAGGTGTTTTTAATTTTGTGTTTTCTGGTTGTGAGGTGTTTTTAATTTCATGTTTCGTGGCTGTAAAGTGTTTTTAATTTCGTGTTTTGTGGTTGTGAGGTGTTTTTAATTCCGTGTTTTGTGGTTGTGAGGTGTTTTTAATTGCATGTTTCGTGGCTGTGAAGTGTTTTTAATTCCGTGTTTCGTGGCTGTGAAGTGTTTTTAATTTCGTGTTTTGTGGTTGTGAGGTGTTTTTAATTCCGTGTTTTGTGGTTGTGAGGTGTTTTTAATTGCATGTTTCGTGGCTGTGAAGTGTTTTTAATTTCGTGTTTCGTGGCTGTGAGGTGTTTTTAATTTCGTGATTCGTCACCGTGAGGTGTTTTTAATTTCATGTTTCGTGGCTGTGAGGTGTTTTTAATTTCGTGATTCATGGTTGTGAGGTGTTTTTAATTTTGTGGTGGTGAGGTTTTTATTACGTGTTTTAAGGCTGTGAGGTGTTTTTATTACGTGTTTTATGGCTGTGAGGTGTTTTTAATTTCGTGGTGGTGAGGTGTTTTTATTATGTGTTTTATGGCTGTGAGGTGTTTTTATTACGTGTTTTATGGCTGTGAGGTGTTTTTAATTTCGTGATTCATGGTTGTGAGGTGTTTTTAATTTTGTGGTGGTGAGGTTTTTATTACGTGTTTTATGGCTGTGAGGTGTTTTTATTACGTGTTTTAGGATGCGAGGTGTTTTTATTTTCGTGGTGGTGAGGTGTTTTTATTACGTGTTTTATGGCTGTAGGGTGTTTTTCATTTCGTGGTGGTGGGGTGTTTTTATAACGTGTTTTATGGTTGTGAGGTGTTTTTATTACGTGTTTGATGGCTGTGAGGTGTTTTCAATTTCGTGGTGGTGAGGTGTTTTTAATTTCGTGGTGGTGAGGTGTTTTTATTACGTGTTTTATGGCTGTGAGGTGTTTTAAATGACTTGGTGGTGAGGTATTGTAAATTACGTGGTGGTGAGGTGTTTTTGAATTACGTGGTGGTGAGGTGTTTTGAATTACTTGGTGGTGAGGTGTTTTGAATTACGTGGTGGTGAGGTGTTTTGAATTACGTGGTGGTGAAGTGTTTTTAATTTCGTGTTTCGTGGCTGTGAGGTGTTCGTGTTTTGTGGTTGTGAGGTGTTTTTAATTTCGTGTTTTGTGGTTGTGAGGTGTTTTTAATTTCATGTTTCGTGGCTGTTAAGTATTTTTAATTTCGTGTTTTGTGGTTGTGAGGTGTTTTTAATTTTGTGTTTTCTGGTTGTGAGGTGTTTTTAATTTCATGTTTTGTGGCTGTGAAGTGTTTTTAATTTCGTGTTTCGTGGCTGTAAAGTGTTTTTAATTTCGTGTTTTGTGGTTGTGAAGTGTTTTTAAGTTCGTGTTTCGTGGCTGTGAAGTGTTTTTAATTTCGTGTTTTGTGGTTGTGAGGTGTTTTTAATTTTGTGTTTTCTGGTTGTGAGGTGTTTTTAATTTTGTGTTTTCTGGTTGTGAGGTGTTTTTAATTTCATGTTTCGTGGCTAAGTGTTTTTAATTTCGTGTTTCATGGCTGTAAAGTGTTTTTAATTTCGTGTTTTGTGGTTGTGAGGTGTTTTTAATTTCGTGTTTTGTGGTTGTGAGGTGTTTTTAATTGCATGTTTTGTGGCTGTGAAGTGTTTTTAATTTCGTGTTTCGTGCCTGTGAAGTGTTTTTAATTTCGTGTTTCGTGGCTGTGAAGTGTTTTTAAGTTCGTGTTTTGTGGTTGTGAGGTGTTTTTAATTTCATGTTTTGTGGCTGTGATGTATTTTTAATTTAGTGTTTCGTGGCTGTGAGGTGTTTTTAAGTTCGTGTTTTGTGGTTGTGAGGTGTTTTTAATTTCATGTTTCGTGGCTGTGAGGGGTTTTTAATTTTGTGTTTTGTGGTTGTGAGGTGTTTTTAATTTCGTGTTTCGTGGCTGTGAGGTGTTTTTAATTTCATGTTTCGTGGCTTTGAGGTGTTTTTATTACGTGTTTTATGGCTGTCGGGTGTTTTTAATTTCGTGGTGGTGAGGTGTTTTTATTATGTGTTTTATGGCTGCAGGGTGTTTTTAATTTCGTGGTGGTGAGGTGTTTTTATTTCGTGTTTTATGGCTGTGAGGTGTTTTTATTACGTGTTTGATGACTGTGAGGTGTTTTCAATTTCGTGGTGGTGAGGTGTTTTTAATTTCGTGGTGGTGAGCTGTTTTTATTACGTGTTTTATGGCTGTGAGGTGTTTTAAATTACTTGGTGGTGAGGTGTTTTGAATTACGTGGTGGTGAGGTGTTTTGAATTACTTGGTGGTGAGGTGTTTGGAATTACTTGGTGGTGAGATGTTTTGAATTACGTGGTGGTGAGGTGTTTTGAATTACTTGGTGGTGAGGTGTTTTGAATTACTTGGTGGTGAGGTATTGTAAATTACGTGGTGGTGAGGTGTTTTGAATTATGTGGTGGTGAAGTGTTTTTAATTTCGTGTTTCGTGGCTGAGGTGTTTTTAATTTCGTGTTTTGTGGTTGTGAGGTGTTTTTAATTTCATGTTTCGTGGCTGTGAAGTATTTTTAATTTCGTGTTTTGTGGTTGTGAGGTGTTTTTAATTTTGTGTTTTCTGGTTGTGAGGTGTTTTTAATTTCATGTTTCGTGGCTGTAAAGTGTTTTTAATTTCGTGTTTTGTGGTTGTGAGGTGTTTTTAATTCCGTGTTTTGTGGCTGTGAGGTGTTTTTAATTGCATGTTTCGTGGCTGTGAAGTGTTTTAATTTCGTGTTTCGTGGCTGTGAAGTGTTTTTAATTTCGTGATTCGTGGTTGTGAGGTGTTTTTAATTTCGTGTTTCGTGGCTGTGAGGTGTTTTTAATTTCGTGTTTTGTGGTTGTGAGGTGTTTTTAATTTCATGTTTCGTGGCTGTGAAGTATTTTTAATTTCGTGTTTTGTGGTTGTGAGGTGTTTTTAATTTTGTGTTTTCTGGTTGTGAGGTGTTTTTAATTTCATGTTTCGTGGCTGTAAAGTGTTTTTAATTTCGTGTTTTGTGGTTGTGAGGTGTTTTTAATTCCGTGTTTTGTGGTTGTGAGGTGTTTTTAATTGCATGTTTCGTGGCTGTGAAGTGTTTTTAATTCCGTGTTTCGTGGCTGTGAAGTGTTTTTAATTTCGTGATTCGTGGTTGTGAGGTGTTTTTAATTTCGTGTTTCGTGGCTGTGAGGTGTTTTTAATTTCGTGATTCGTCACCGTGAGGTGTTTTTAATTTCATGTTTCGTGGCTGTGAGGTGTTTTTAATTTCGTGTTTTATGGCTGTGAGGTGTTTTTATTACGTGTTTTATGGCTGTGAGGTGTTTTTAATTTCGTGGTGGTGAGGTGTTTTATTACGTGTTTTATGGCTGTGAGGTGTTTTTATTACGTGTTTTAGGATGCGAGGTGTTTTTATTTTCGTGGTGGTGAGGTGTTTTTATTACGTGTTTTATGGCTGTAGGGTGTTTTTCATTTCGTGGTGGTGGGGTGTTTTTATAACGTGTTTTATGGCTGTGAGGTGTTTTTATTACGTGTTTGATGGCTGTGAGGTGTTTTCAATTTCGTGGTGGTGAGGTGTTTTTAATTTCGTGGTGGTGAGGTGTTTTTATTACGTGTTTTATGGCTGTGAGGTGTTTTAAATGACTTGGTGGTGAGGTATTGTAAATTACGTGGTGGTGAGGTGTTTTTGAATTACGTGGTGGTGAGGTGTTTTGAATTACTTGGTGGTGAGGTGTTTTGAATTACGTGGTGGTGAGGCGTTTTGAATTACGTGGTGGTGAAGTGTTTTTAATTTCGTGTTTCGTGGCTGTGAGGTGTTTTTAAATCCGTGTTTTGTGGTTGTGAGGTGTTTTTAATTTCATGTTTCGTGGCTGTGAAGTATTTTTAATTTCGTGTTTTGTGGTTGTGAGGTGTTTTTAATTTCATGTTTCGTGGCTGTTAAGTATTTTTAATTTCGTGTTTTGTGGTTGTGAGGTGTTTTTAATTTTGTGTTTTCTGGTTGTGAGGTGTTTTTAATTTCATGTTTCGTGGCTGTGAAGTGTTTTTAATTTCGTGTTTCGTGGCTGTAAAGTGTTTTTAATTTCGTGTTTTGTGGTTGTGAAGTGTTTTTAAGTTCGTGTTTCGTGGCTGTGAAGTGTTTTTAATTTCGTGTTTTGTGGTTGTGAGGTGTTTTTAATTTTGTGTTTTCTGGTTGTGAGGTGTTTTTAATTTTGTGTTTTCTGGTTGTGAGGTGTTTTTAATTTCATGTTTCGTGGCTAAATGTTTTTAATTTCGTGTTTCATGGCTGTAAAGTGTTTTTAATTTCGTGTTTTGTGGTTGTGAGGTGTTTTTAATTTCGTGTTTTGTGGTTGTGAGGTGTTTTTAATTGCATGTTTTGTGGCTGTGAAGTGTTTTTAATTTCGTGTTTCGTGCCTGTGAAGTGTTTTTAATTTCGTGTTTCGTGGCTGTGAAGTGTTTTTAAGTTCGTGTTTTGTGGTTGTGAGGTGTTTTTAATTTCATGTTTTGTGGCTGTGATGTATTTTTAATTTAGTGTTTCGTGGCTGTGAGGTGTTTTTAAGTTCGTGTTTTGTGGTTGTGAGGTGTTTTTAATTTCATGTTTCGTGGCTGTGAGGGGTTTTTAATTTTGTGTTTTGTGGTTGTGAGGTGTTTTTAATTTCCTGTTTCGTGGCTGTGAGGTGTTTTTAATTTCATGTTTCGTGGCTTTGAGGTGTTTTTATTACGTGTTTTATGGCTGTCGGGTGTTTTTAATTTCGTGGTGGTGAGGTGTTTTTATTTCGTGTTTTATGGCTGTGAGGTGTTTTAAATTACTTGGTGGTGAGGTGTTTTAAATTACGTGGTGGTGAGGTGTTTTGAATTACTTGGTGGTGAGGTGTTTGGAATTACTTGGTGGTGAGGTGTTTGGAATTACTTGGTGGTGAGATGTTTTGAATTACGTGGTGGTGAGGTGTTTTGAATTACTTGGTGGTGAGGTGTTTTGAATTACTTGGTGGTGAGGTATTGTAAATTACGTGGTGGTGAGGTGTTTTGAATTATGTGGTGGTGAAGTGTTTTTAATTTCGTGTTTCGTGGCTGTGAGGTGTTTTTAATTTCGTGTTTTGTGGTTGTGAGGTGTTTTTTATTTCATGTTTCGTGGCTGTGAAGTATTTTTAATTTCGTGTTTTGTGGTTGTGAGGTGTTTTTAATTTTGTGTTTTCTGGTTGTGAGGTGTTTTTAATTTTATGTTTCGTGGCTGTAAAGTGTTTTTAATTTTGTGTTTTGTGGTTGTGAGGTGTTTTTAATTCCGTGTTTTGTGGTTGTGAGGTGTTTTTAATTGCATGTTTCGTGGCTGTGAAGTGTTTTTAATTTCGTGTTTCGTGGCTGTGAAGTGTTTTTAATTTCGTGATTCGTGGTTGTGAGGTGTTTTTAATTTCGTGTTTCGTGGCTGTGAGGTGTTTTTAATTTCGTGTTTTGTGGTTGTGAGGTGTTTTTAATTTCATGTTTCGTGGCTGTGAAGTATTTTTAATTTCGTGTTTTGTGGTTGTGAGGTGTTTTTAATTTTGTGTTTTCTGGTTGTGAGGTGTTTTTAATTTCATGTTTCGTGGCTGTAAAGTGTTTTTAATTTCGTGTTTTGTGGTTGTGAGGTGTTTTTAATTCCGTGTTTTGTGGTTGTGAGGTGTTTTTAATTGCATGTTTCGTGGCTGTGAAGTGTTTTAAATTTCGTGTTTCGTGGCTGTGAAGTGTTTTTAATTTCGTGATTCGTGGTTGTGAGGTGTTTTTAATTTCGTGTTTCGTGGCTGTGAGGTGTTTTTAATTTCGTGATTCGTCACCGTGAGGTGTTTTTAATTTCATGTTTCGTGGCTGTGAGGTGTTTTTAATTTCGTGTTTCATGGTTGTGAGGTGTTTTTAATTTCGTGATTCATGGTTGTGAGGTGTTTTTAATTTTGTGGTGGTGAGGTTTTTATTACGTGTTTTAAGGCTGTGAGGTGTTTTTATTACGTGTTTTATGGCTGTGAGGTGTTTTTAATTTCGTGGTGGTGAGGTGTTTTTATTATGTGTTTTATGGCTGTGAGGTGTTTTTATTACGTGTTTTATGGCTGTGAGGTGTTTTTAATTTCGTGGTGGTGAGGTGTTTTATTACGTGTTTTATGGCTGTGAGGTGTTTTTATTACGTGTTTTAGGATGCGAGGTGTTTTTATTTTCGTGGTGGTGAGGTGTTTTTATTACGTGTTTTATGGCTGTGAGTTGTTTTTAATTTCGTAGTGGTGAGGTGTTTTTATTACGTGTTTTATGGCTGTGAGGTGTTTTTATTACGTGTTTTATGGCTGTGAGGTGTTTTTAATTTTGTGGTGGTGAGGTGTTTTTAATTTCGTGGTGGTGAGGTGTTTTTATTACGTGTTTTATGGCTGTGAGGTGTTTTAAATGACTTGGTGGTGAGGTATTGTAAATTACGTGGTGGTGAGGTGTTTTTGAATTACGTGGTGGTGAGGTGTTTTGAATTACTTGGTGGTGAGGTGTTTTGAATTACGTGGTGGTGAGGCGTTTTGAATTACGTGGTGGTGAAGTGTTTTTAATTTCGTGTTTCGTGGCTGTGAGGTGTTTTTAATTTCGTGTTTTGTGGTTGTGAGGTGTTTTTAATTTCATGTTTCGTGGCTGTGAAGTATTTTTAATTTCGTGTTTTGTGGTTGTGAGGTGTTTTTAATTTCATGTTTCGTGGCTGTTAAGTATTTTTAATTTCGTGTTTTGTGGTTGTGAGGTGTTTTTAATTTTGTGTTTTCTGGTTGTGAGGTGTTTTTAATTTCATGTTTCGTGGCTGTGAAGTGTTTTTAATTTCGTGTTTCGTGGCTGTAAAGTGTTTTTAATTTCGTGTTTTGTGGTTGTGAAGTGTTTTTAAGTTCGTGTTTCGTGGCTGTGAAGTGTTTTTAATTTCGTGTTTTGTGGTTGTGAGGTGTTTTTAATTTTGTGTTTTCTGGTTGTGAGGTGTTTTTAATTTTGTGTTTTCTGGTTGTGAGGTGTTTTTAATTTCATGTTTCGTGGCTAAGTGTTTTTAATTTCGTGTTTCATGGCTGTAAAGTGTTTTTAATTTCGTGTTTTGTGGTTGTGAGGTGTTTTTAATTTCGTGTTTTGTGGTTGTGAGGTGTTTTTAATTGCATGTTTTGTGGCTGTGAAGTGTTTTTAATTTCGTGTTTCGTGCCTGTGAAGTGTTTTTAATTTCGTGTTTCGTGGCTGTGGAAGTGTAATTCAGTGTAACTTATTAATTGGCACTGGTAACTTATTGGTTGACCTAGTAACAAAGCAGATGCATTTTACATGCAAACTCTGTGGGGGACGGGTTTGTAAATGAGTTAGGAATGTGTATGAACAATGTAATCTCTTGAAACACCTGGTCAAGGCCCCAGGCTAGAGCACCCCCCCCTGCTGTGATTTCCATTTACACAGCAGGAGGGGAGCGAGCTGATGCCAGGACTCGGTGCGATGCATGACCTCGGGACATTAGCGGAGAGGAGATTAAGTCCAGCTTGGCGATATAACGAGAGCAAACGTTGAGTAAAGTACACTTGTCCTCAGAAAGCCCTGCCCGACGGAACGATGGAATGAACGAGTACGGCGCTGCGGAAGAACATCAGCCGAACGAAAAGGACCATGGAAAAGAGTTAATCTCAGCCATTGAATAATGCGGTATTATTTGGTAAATGGAATGAAGTGAATAATAAATCAGACCTTTTGGTAAACCTGAGTCCGGTCATTGGAGTCCTGTGAGTCCCCCAGTAAATTCCCTGACAATCTTGGAGGCACCGCTGGGATCAATTGTACAAGCAAGTCTTCTTTAAAAGGTGAGTGTGTCTTGTCTTGCCCAATATGATTTACGAACTTGGAAGTTATGGGTACATACATGGGGGAGCAGGTGATCTGGGGCTCCTTTGCGCACCGATGCCGCGATATAGGTGGCGTGAGCCATCACGAATGGGATTTCGATGCGCTGGTTATTAGAAGCCTTGCCATGAACTGGGAGCAAGATCGTGCCATGAGTGCACCATGGGACGATCTGCTTCCAGGACGTGTAAGGCCGGTACACTCGTTTACCCACCAGCACACGGATAAAGTACTACTTTTTTTTTGCACTTGTTCGAAGCACTTGACTTGATCGGCGCTTGGCGAGCGACAGGGAATCGGGAAACGGAATTATATTTATATATATATATATTTCCAATATGGTACACCGGCCACAACGATTTTAGCGATTATCCGAGTTTTTTTAACGATTTCTGTAAATACGTATTTTTCCTGCGCTGTGTAATTCTTCTGACACGCGCCACGAAGAAACGCACCACTGATGTGCATGAGGCGATTTGTTTGCCGGGTCGGTAAGGTCCGAACACGTGTACAATCTTGTACACCCGTTTTAAATAGAGAATTTTTTTCAGTTTTCCCGCCATAACTAAAACTCGTTCGATTTTTTTTTGACGAAATTTGCTAGATAAATAGCATGGGTGACACGGATTAAATGATTTTATGATTATGAATTAATGAGAAAATGATTTTATATTTAAATATAAAAATTGATCTGCTTGGTGTTAGTTTAAGGGCTGTTCCAAATTTATCTTGATTATGAGACAAAAAGAGATAGACAGAGTGAGACAAAGTGAGAAAGAGAGACAGACAGAGAGAGATAGACAGAAAAAGAAAGAAAGAGAGACATAGAGACAAACAGAGATAAAGATGATAGTCAGACACATAGAGAGAGACAGACAAAAAGAGATAGACAGAGTGAGACAAAGTGAGAAAGAGAGACAGACAGAGAGAGATAGACAGAAAAAGAAAGAAAGAGAGACATAGAGACAAACAGAGATAAAGATGATAGTCAGAGTCAGACACATAGAGAGAGACAGACAGAGAGAGATAGACAGAGTGAGACAAAGTGAGAAAGAGAGACAGACAGAGAGAGATAGACAGAGAGAGAAAGAGAGAGAGACATAGAGACAAACAGAGATAAAGATGATAGTCAGACACATAGAGAGAGACAGACAAAAAGAGATAGACAGAGTGAGACAAAGTGAGAAAGAGAGACAGACAGAGAGAGATAGACAGAAAAAGAAAGAAAGAGAGACATAGAGACAAACAGAGATAAAGATGATAGTCAGACACATAGAGAGAGACAGACAAAAAGAGATAGACAGAGTGAGACAAAGTGAGAAAGAGAGACAGACAGAGAGAGATAGACAGAAAAAGAAAGAAAGAGAGACATAGAGACAAACAGAGATAAAGATGATAGTCAGACACATAGAGAGAGACAGACAAAAAGAGATAGACAGAGTGAGACAAAGTGAGAAAGAGAGACAGACAGAGAGAGATAGACAGAAAAAGAAAGAAAGAGAGACATAGAGACAAACAGAGATAAAGATGATAGTCAGAGTCAGACACATAGAGAGAGACAGACAGAGAGAGATAGACAGAGTGAGACAAAGTGAGAAAGAGAGACAGACAGAGAGAGATAGACAGAGAGAGAAAGAGAGAGAGACATAGAGACAAACAGAGATAAAGATGATAGTCAGACACATAGAGAGAGACAGACAAAAAGAGATAGACAGAGTGAGACAAAGTGAGAAAGAGAGACAGACAGAGAGAGATAGACAGAAAAAGAAAGAAAGAGAGACATAGAAACAAACAGAGATAAAGATGATACTCAGACACATAGAGAGAGACAGACAAAAAGAGATAGACAGAGTGAGACAAAGTGAGAAAGAGAGACAGACAGAGAGAGATAGACAGAAAAAGAAAGAAAGAGAGACATAGAGACAAACAGAGATAAAGATGATAGTCAGACACATAGAGAGAGACAGACAAAAAGAGATAGACAGAGTGAGACAAAGTGAGAAAGAGAGACAGACAGAGAGAGATAGACAGAGAGAGAAAGAGAGAGAGACATAGAGACAAACAGAGATAAAGATGATAGTCAGACACATAGAGAGAGACAGACAAAAAGAGATAGACAGAGTGAGACAAAGTGAGAAAGAGAGACAGACAGAGAGAGATAGACAGAAAAAGAAAGAAAGAGAGACATAGAGACAAACAAAGATAAAGATGATAGTCAGACACATAGAGAGAGACAGACAAAAAGAGATAGACAGAGTGAGACAAAGTGAGAAAGAGAGACAGACAGAGAGAGATAGACAGAAAAAGAAAGAAAGAGAGACATAGAGACAAACAGAGATAAAGATGATAGTCAGACACATAGAGAGAGACAGACAAAAAGAGATAGACAGAGTGAGACAAAGTGAGAAAGAGAGACAGACAGAGAGAGATAGACAGAAAAAGAAAGAAAGAGAGACATAGAGACAAACAGAGATAAAGATGATAGTCAGACACATAGAGAGAGACAGACAAAAAGAGATAGACAGAGTGAGACAAAGTGAGAAAGAGAGACAGACAGAGAGAGATAGACAGAAAAAGAAAGAAAGAGAGACATAGAGACAAACAGAGATAAAGATGATAGTCAGACACATAGAGAGAGACAGACAAAAAGAGATAGACAGAGTGAGACAAAGTGAGAAAGAGAGACAGACAGAGAGAGATAGACAGAAAAAGAAAGAAAGAGAGACATAGAGACAAACAGAGATAAAGATGATAGTCAGACACATAGAGAGAGACAGACAAAAAGAGATAGACAGAGTGAGACAAAGTGAGAAAGAGAGACAGACAGAGAGAGATAGACAGAAAAAGAAAGAAAGAGAGACATAGAGACAAACAGAGATAAAGATGATAGTCAGAGTCAGACACATAGAGAGAGACAGACAGAGAGAGATAGACAGAGTGAGACAAAGTGAGAAAGAGAGACAGACAGAGAGAGATAGACAGAGAGAGAAAGAGAGAGAGACATAGAGACAAACAGAGATAAAGATGATAGTCAGACACATAGAGAGAGACAGACAAAAAGAGATAGACAGAGTGAGACAAAGTGAGAAAGAGAGACAGACAGAGAGAGATAGACAGAAAAAGAAAGAAAGAGAGACATAGAGACAAACAGAGATAAAGATGATAGTCAGACACATAGAGAGAGACAGACAAAAAGAGATAGACAGAGTGAGACAAAGTGAGAAAGAGAGACAGACAGAGAGAGATAGACAGAAAAAGAAAGAAAGAGAGACATAGAGACAAACAGAGATAAAGATGATACTCAGACACATAGAGAGAGACAGACAAAAAGAGATAGACAGAGTGAGACAAAGTGAGAAAGAGAGACAGACAGAGAGAGATAGACAGAAAAAGAAAGAAAGAGAGACATAGAGACAAACAGAGATAAAGATGATAGTCAGACACATAGAGAGAGACAGACAAAAAGAGATAGACAGAGTGAGACAAAGTGAGAAAGAGAGACAGACAGAGAGAGATAGACAGAGAGAGAAAGAGAGAGAGACATAGAGACAAACAGAGATAAAGATGATAGTCAGACACATAGAGAGAGACAGACAAAAAGAGATAGACAGAGTGAGACAAAGTGAGAAAGAGAGACAGACAGAGAGAGATAGACAGAAAAAGAAAGAAAGAGAGACATAGAGACAAACAGAGATAAAGATGATAGTCAGACACATAGAGAGAGACAGACAAAAAGAGATAGACAGAGTGAGACAAAGTGAGAAAGAGAGACAGACAGAGAGAGATAGACAGAGAGAGAAAGAAAGAGAGACATAGAGACAAACAGAGATAAAGATGATAGTCAGAGTCAGACACATAGAGAGAGACAGACAGAGAGAGATAGACAGAGTGAGACAAAGTGAGAAAGAGAGACAGACAGAGAGAGATAGACAGAGAGAGAAAGAGAGAGAGACATAGAGACAAACAGAGATAAAGATGATAGTCAGACACATAGAGAGAGACAGACAAAAAGAGATAGACAGAGTGAGACAAAGTGAGAAAGAGAGACAGACAGAGAGAGATAGACAGAAAAAGAAAGAAAGAGAGACATAGAGACAAACAGAGATAAAGATGATAGTCAGACACATAGAGAGAGACAGACAAAAAGAGATAGACAGAGTGAGACAAAGTGAGAAAGAGAGACAGACAGAGAGAGATAGACAGAAAAAGAAAGAAAGAGAGACATAGAGACAAACAGAGATAAAGATGATAGTCAGACACATAGAGAGAGACAGACAAAAAGAGATAGACAGAGTGAGACAAAGTGAGAAAGAGAGACAGACAGAGAGAGATAGACAGAAGAACATTTTTGGGAACGTTTTTTCACATTACTTTCCTGCAACATTGAAATAATGTTGTTGTAAAACGTTTCCACAACGTCGCCACAACGTTTCACTTTCGTTGTTGCAACGTTTTGCTCCAACGTTTTGGGAACATTCAAATGTTGTGTTTTGCTGATGCTAATTACCTGAGGTAATTACAGTAATTACAGTTCCGGTAATTACAGTAATTACAGTAATCATTACAGTAATTGCAATAATCTTATTACAGTAATTACATTACATTAACTCAGGCACCTTTTGAGTAAGGAAACTGATATTTGGACATGACACTGACCAAGTGATGTGGCTGTCAAGGAAAATTTTGATTTATTGATTAATCATTTAATAAATTAACTCGTTGATTTATAAATGACTTATTTAATTTAAAGTCCTCAGAGATACATCTTCGGATGAAATACTTGCAGATTGGTTATGCTATGAGCCAATTGATTAAGGAAAATATTTTGTGATGGCCATATTGGCAATTTTGTGGCCATATTCGTGGCAACTCAGTTAGTGCCACTGCACCTTTAAAATGCATCCCTGCGTTCATTTTTCGATCGATTGAGTTGAAATTTTGAACAATCGGATCTGGACTGTCGTTGTTAACGACTCTAGCATGCACTCGTCCAATCAGGATGGAGCGTTATGGTCCCCGGATCATCACTGCCCGCAGTTTTTAATTAATTTTACTTTCCTCTTGGTCATATAATTTTGAAGACATGCATGTCATGATAGAGGAAATGTTTGTTCTGTTGAACGGAATAAATGTTGTTTATTTGAGTGGGTGTGTATTTTTGTGTATTTTGGATATATTTTCACGACTAATTCCAGTTAACATCCTGCAAAATTTGCTCGTTTGCTGGCCGAGTCGAAATTGCGTTGAGTTTCTATGGCATGCGCCATTAAAAGCGCTGTGTAATGGTTGAGCTCCCTTTATTTCGTTTTGGTCATGCGGATGAGCAGACAAAGTGTCGAATGCTGCGGCTGGAGCAGTAGAAGCGATGTTTTAATTGAAATGATGTAATTTAATTCAACGTGGTAGGTGGGCAACACCACAAAGCATACCTCTTTTTAAGGTGTGTATAAACCCATGAACATTTCAGCAATCAATACGATGCTGAAATGATGTAATTTAATTCAACGTGGTAGGTGGGCAACACCACAAAGCATACCTCTTTTTAAGGTGTGTATAAACCCATGAACATTTCAGCAATCAATACGATGCTGAAATGATGTAATTTAATTCAACGTGGTAGGTGGGCAACACCACAAAGCATACCTCTTTTAAGGTGTGTATAAACCCATGAACATTTCAGCAATCAATACGATGCTGAAATGATGTAATTTAATTCAACGTGGTAGGTGGGCAACACCACAAAGCATACCTCTTTTAAGGTGTGTATAAACCCATGAACATTTCAGCAATCAATACGATACTGAAATGATGTAATTTAATTAAACGTGGTAGGTGGGCAAAACCGCAAAGCATACCTCTTTTAAGGTGTGTTCAAACCCATGAACATTTCAGCAATCAATACGATGCTGAAATGATGTAATTTAATGAGTAATTTAATGAGTAATTTAATGAATAATTTAAGGTGTAATTTAATTGTGTAATATGGTCGACCTTGGGTTTGTTTGGGTTTTGTTGTTTATTTTTGTAGGTGGGTATTTTTGTGTATTTTGGATATATTTTCACGACTAATTCCAGTTAACATCCTGCAAAATTTGCTCGTTTTTCTGGCCGAGTCGAAATTGCGTTGAGGTCCTATGGCATGCGCCATTAAAAGCGCTGTGTAATGGTTGAGCTCCCTTTATTTCGTTTTGGTCATGCGGATGAGCAGACAAAATGACGAATGCTGCGGCTGGAGCAGTGGAAGCGATTTTTGAATTGTTCAATGATTATTCGATATTGTTATGACTTATTGTCAATAGGTATACTAAGTGGCCATGAGGTAGCCTGTTGCTATGTACAGTTTTATTCTAGTGTTGATTATACCACATAGCTGTGGTGATAAAGGAAATGTTCGTTTAAATAGATGACTATGATATGACCATGACTATAAAATCATGATGATTATTATGAATGATATCATAGGGTTCAAATGCAGAATGATTGCATGAACGTGGGAAAGAACTTTCAAGCCCTATGGGATCAATTGGGTGTTACAAGCGATGGAGTTTCAAAATTTAGCATGATTGAAGGAATTTTACAGTCTTATTTCAGGAGTTTTACGAAATTTAAATTGCCAAGAGATTTTGGGTACTATTAAAGGAAAAATGATGAGATATTTTTCCAATGAACTTTAATATCTGCCATCCATTTTGGCTGTCTCACGAATGAAGGATGAGTTGCCTTTAGTGGTTGCAAAGAAAATTTGTGGAGACCAGGCAAAATGGGGAAATATGTCAGATATGACCCTAGGACAGGACGGTGATTCATCAATTGACATGAGGTACGAACCAGAGGTGACGACCGATAAAATTCGATCTCAGTCAATGGATGGACCTGTCCTGATATCATTGGGGAAAGGGCTTATGCAAGGAGTCATCCAAAATGATTAATTTGATTTATTGATGAATATTGATGAATTAATTGAAATTGAATAATTGATTGAATTGTTGATTGATTGAATCTAATTGATTGAATTTAATTGAATAAAATTAACTGAATAAATTGAACTGAATAAATTGAATTGAATATATTGATTGTTTGATTGATGAAAATGCGGTCTCAAGAAAGAAGCTTTGATATCTTTGCGAGATATTATCAATGTGGAGACAACCTGGGAAAATTGAGCAAGGTGGTGAGTTTATATACAGATATATATGTGCGGTTACCATTGTGTGATTTCCCCGTCAACAGAGCGGACACCTGAGGATTCACCCATTTCATACTGACCCTTTGGCTCATCTGCAAATACTGATCTGTGAGATTGGATTGTGCAAAAGCCACAGCTGAGGGAGATTCTCTGGAAATCACCATGTGAACAGGTGGAGAGACCCTTCCTGGAGGTACGAGTGAAGCTTTAGAGGAACCTGGAACAAGCTACAACACATCCAACGCTACTTTGATAAAAGGCAGAATGGGAAATGGAGCCTGCAAGAATACACAAGGACAACCAGAAATTCCACAAAAAGGTACTTGTACACATCATATGTACGACCGTTATGGTGCCGAAGCTATAAGACAGGTCGAGAATTGGTATTTGTGGACAAAGGGACATGATGAGGAGTTTCCAAGAGATGGTACATTCGAGCGAAGTCGATTGGAAAGATTGGAACAAAGATTGAAAGCCAGGAAGAGACAGAATCTAACGGTAGACTGGCTTGCATTCCATCTTTGGGATGGTGAATCCAGACAACGGGAACAGCAAGAACGGATAACGGATCTAGAACTTAAAATAAAAAGGATACAGGATACAGTGGAGGAGACAAATGCACAACTGCCCTCGAAATTAGGAACGAAAGTGACAGTTGTCCCATCAGATTTCCAGTTGTCTCCCCAAAAAGGACGGTACAGAGAATTTTTTCGTGTTTCAGGAGATAACGAGAGATTGCAGTGGCAACTCAGGGATGTAGAGATGCAGCCCAGCAATACAAGTGCACAGGTGCACAGATCAGACAACGACAGAAACCGGTGTTTCAAATGTGGACGGATGGGACATTGGAAAAGAGGATGTCCGTATACCAAAAGGAAGACAAGTTAATAGGGTAAACCAAGATCAAGGGTACCAGTGCTGACCGATACCTCAGACAATGATTAGGCCTTCATTGCAACAAATCCCAAATGACGATTGGCCTCAACAAATTAGATTACTGGACAAACATGAATAACTGTCGATGATTCTTGTGTCTGAAAAGTTTTCAGAGCAAGAATGATTCATTTTTCTTTTTGCTTGTTAACAAATTAATAATTAATTGATCAAATGCCAAAATTGGATCTTCTATTTTGGGCACAGCAATTTTAAATTTACAAAGTTTGGAACAATTGCGTTGCAATTTTTAGCAAACCAAGTAACAAGAGTCACATGATGATCAGGTGGGAATTTCGGACTATTGTTCCGCACGATTGATAGGTCAATGGTCGACTGACATGCAAATGGGTGTGTAGTCAAAATTTGGATAGATTATTGTGAAGGCAGAAAGGGTAATTTCAATTTGACATCATAAGGGTTTTCTAAGAATGGACTTTTGGTTTATTTGTCTATAAGCATTTTGAATTTGATTGACAAATTTTATGAAATTGAAATAAAATTGACACCCATCTGATCTGTAAATAATGGTTCCAACGCAAACAAATATGCATAATGCATGTGTGTGTGTGTTTTTGTGTTTCAATCTTACAAGATTGTTGACACCGACAGTGTGCCTGTCTGGAAATGGATAGTTATATGTGGATGGGATTGGGATATGTGGATGGGATTGAATATCCAGAGAATCCGTAAAATAAAATAGAAATATAATTTGATTATGAACATTATCTCTTTTGTCAAGGGAAATGGAATATAAAAAAATTTGATGTGCTGGGTTATGAGCAGCCATTAATTAATAGTAAAATTGTGAGTAATTTTGGGATTCCATTTTTGATAGAATGTATATGAGAATAACATCTATTTATGGATATGAGCTTCATAAAAGGAAATGAGGAAGTACAAAATCATCCAAATTTGGGAGAGGTCTTACACTGACTTCCCAGAATACTCTGCTCATGGATTTTATATATATAAACTTGAATTTTATCAGCATATAAATTGTGCTGTATGTATGGATGTGTTTTAGGCATAGATGATATGGGAAAAGAGTAAAGAAAATTTTGCTGGTTTGAACTATTGTGGGTTTTTCAGTTCTGGAGTTTAAACAAAGTCACTGGTTAACAGATGAGAAAGGATAGTAAATAAATTATTCTCTGCTGGGCAAATTAAGTACGATATTACTAAGACTTATGAGAGCTATTGTTCCGCCTTACAGCAGTGGAAAATTATTGGAAAAAATTAGATCCAATATAATGAATCTATAAAAGAATGTGATAGGGATAATATCCTCAATTTGTACTAATTATTTGATTGTGGGTAAAGGAATTAAGTCATCGTAGTGGATTGTTAACAGCAGCCTGAAAATGTCCTGAGAGTGTGCATCCATGTAATCAGAAATCCCAGATTTGTTTTTACAAACAACATTTTGGTAGAGGTCTTGTGTGGAACACTTCCTTGGTAGATAAAAACGGTACTGCATGCTGGCAGCCACTTTTACGGCCAGTTAGGCCAAACAAATTGAGAGGAAATTGTAGTTAAATACGTAAGTTACACATGGCTATTTGTAAAAAAGGAAATTTGTTGAGATGGGAAACATTTTTTCGAAGGTTTATTAAGGTGTTATAATATGACATGTGGCAAGGCAAACTATTGGATGGGAAAATTAGATCTGGCTATAGAATAAATTTATTGACCCCTTGAAGTTAATCCTTCGAATCATTGTTTCACTGGCATTTTTGTTCAAATTGGAAATAGTTTGGTAGAGCTTTGGTTAAAACCTTTGGTTGCGGTATCTTGGAACGAATTGATAAACCATAGGAGATTGATAAGAATAGAAACAAATATGGACCCAAAATAGAAAGTTGGATTCATGCCTCTCATTGCAAGCAAGCACATGGGGCTAAGGTGGACGATCCCACAGAAAATGAGGCTGCACCTAGCAGCCCAGCAGAACATTCAGTGGTAGAAAAATGATAGTCATGATTTACAGTCATTTGAATTACATTTTAACACCCCTTGCATTGATAAACATTACATTTTCAACATGTGATATTCCTACTTGGAATAGTGACATTTATTTGCCTACATGACATACAATTACCTGCTGATATTAATACAGCATGAGTGAAAAAAAATGTATCACAACTACACTCATGATCAGGGGATTGAGTTCAACCCCGGGAGATAGGGGGATCAGGGTAAGACAAATAATCTGATTATGTTACATATTAAGGGATTTTCTTTATTTACCTTTTAGGAAGCTTGTTAGTTTGGTATATAATGTTAAATGTCATCGACATATAACTATGTCATAGATATGAATATATACAAGGAGTAGCAGACTTGTTTGTTGGTTTAGTAGTTATATTGGCAATTGTTTTAGTGGTGGCTTGCTTGAAAGCCTTAGTGACGGTGTGTTTGAATAAGGTAACCAACAACACGATGATAACACATGAAGTGACAAATGAGGAAAGAAATGTGGAACCAGAAAAGGAAGACTTTTATGGCGACATAAACAGTAGAATTAAGATAATGGCATAACGACAATGTTATGAGTTGTGTCAATTACAATATCAATGAACTCATATCACCACGAGTGACACACTGTTAGGAAAAAGAGGGAAAAGAAAAAGTGGAGAGGAATTATGGTAATAATACATTATGCTTAATTTGTTGGTTTGGGAAAATTGTTGTTGGGAATTAGGTATTCCCGTTTGTGATTGTAATCATATACAATGCTATTCTTAGTTTAGTAATAAAATACATACCTGATTGAATATTATTTGTGTGACGCATATAAATGAATATAACTTTTTGTGTTAAGGAAAAACAACAAATTGTTGAATGTGAAACTGTCGGAAGATATACATGATTATGCTGATTTCATGGTAAGATGTACCCTATCTGATTCAGTGTGTGCGGAAAGCAGATTCAGATAGGACTGAGCATAAGGATAAGACGAGATCACATTTTGGAGGGATTGCTAACGGAATTGGGAAGAAGAAAGAAAGAAAATTTGTGGCTAAAAAATGAAGTTAATCGTGGCATACACCCTCTTTCTCAAAGAATGATGAAGACATTCTCCCGTGTAACTTGGAGATGAATGCTTACCTTCACCAAGGAAATTAATGTGACCATTTGCCTGGATCACACTGCAACATATGAAAGAAAGGCGATCACTTACTCTTGTTCGAAGACTTCGAACATTCACCACATCAGAAGTTGCAGGACAACGACATTTTACCTGCAACCTCTGTGAAATGCGGGGACATATGTTATTACTTCACCAACGTCCGGGGAACCAGCATGGAGCTGCAAAAAACGGCTGTGCCCTTGTCACAACAGCTGTGCACGATTCTGCTGGATTGCTCCTGGTAAGGACCATGAATGACCTGAACACCATGGTCCCAACATCATTGTGGATGCATCCGGCATCCCTGTTCCACATCTTGCTGGCCAATCAATGTCACACCAATACTTGCTGCCCACTCACAATAAGGGAGGAGGCAAGTCGACTACAACTGGGTGAAGGCCTTGTTCAGGAATTACTATGGTTTACAGCAAAAAGTGGCAAGAATGCTACAAGGAGAGCAGGGTCAGTCTATGACTCCGCAATGTTACCACAACAGCGAAATCCTACACGAAGTAGTGCAGGAGCTATGAAGACATTAGGAGAAAATGTTTCATACCTGGATTCAAACACAAGTGATCAGCCCTTCCTTTCAAACAAAGTCAACATTTGTGTGGAGGCAAACGTTTTTGCCAGATGGTGCAGATGCTTTACAAAACTTGAAAATGAAGTGAAATTGTTGTATCTTGGTGATGGTGAAGTGTTGTTTTGAAAATATATTTGTGATGCAAATGCAATAGATTGAACAATATGGAAGGAGTCAATGACCAACGAAATGTTTTGTGATTCTTGCAGGATGACGGTGTATGCCTAAGGGAATTTGATTACCAAAGTTATGATTATTTACTTATACTTGTAATGATGTTTACTTGTAGTGATTGATTGTTTACTTATATTGATGTTTAGATTAATGGTTAATATAAACAAAAACAAAAAGATGAGGGAATTGTGGAAGTGTAATTCAGTGTAACTTATTAATTGGCACTGGTAACTTATTGGTTGACCTAGTAACAAAGCAGATGCATTTTACATGCAAACTCTGTGGGGGACGGGTTTGTAAATGAGTTAGGAATGTGTATGAACAATGTAATCTCTTGAAACACCTGGTCAAGGCCCCAGGCTAGAGCACCCCCCCCTGCTGTGATTTCCATTTACACAGCAGGAGGGGAGCGAGCTGATGCCAGGACTCGGTGCGATGCATGACCTCGGGACATTAGCGGAGAGGAGATTAAGTCCAGCTTGGCGATATAACGAGAGCAAACGTTGAGTAAAGTACACTTGTCCTCAGAAAGCCCTGCCCGACGGAACGATGGAATGAACGAGTACGGCGCTGCGGAAGAACATCAGCCGAACGAAAAGGACCATGGAAAAGAGTTAATCTCAGCCATTGAATAATGCGGTATTATTTGGTAAATGGAATGAAGTGAATAATAAACCAGACCTTTTGGTAAACCTGAGTCCGGTCATTGGAGTCCTGTGAGTCCCCCAGTAAATTCCCTGACAGTGGCTGTGAAGTGTTTTTAAGTTCGTGTTTTGTGGTTGTGAGGTGTTTTTAATTTCATGTTTTGTGGCTGTGATGTATTTTTAATTTAGTGTTTCGTGGCTGTGAGGTGTTTTTAAGTTCGTGTTTTGTGGTTGTGAGGTGTTTTTAATTTCATGTTTCGTGGCTGTGAGGGGTTTTTAATTTTGTGTTTTGTGGTTGTGAGGTGTTTTTAATTTCGTGTTTCGTGGCTGTGAGGTGTTTTTAATTTCATGTTTCGTGGCTTTGAGGTGTTTTTATTACGTGTTTTATGGCTGTCGGGTGTTTTTAATTTCGTGGTGGTGAGGTGTTTTTATTTCGTGTTTTATGGCTGTGAGGTGTTTTTATTACGTGTTTGATGGCTGTGAGGTGTTTTAAATTTCGTGGTGGTGAGGTGTTTTGAATTACTTGGTGGTGAGGTGTTTGGAATTACTTGGTGGTGAGGTGTTTGGAATTACTTGGTGGTGAGATGTTTTGAATTACGTGGTGGTGAGGTGTTTTGAATTACTTGGTGGTGAGGTGTTTTGAATTACTTGGTGGTGAGGTATTGTAAATTACGTGGTGGTGAGGTGTTTTGAATTATGTGGTGGTGAAGTGTTTTTAATTTCGTGTTTCGTGGCTGTGAGGTGTTTTTAATTTCGTGTTTTGTGGTTGTGAGGTGTTTTTAATTTCATGTTTCGTGGCTGTGAAGTATTTTTAATTTCGTGTTTTGTGGTTGTGAGGTGTTTTTAATTTTGTGTTTTCTGGTTGTGAGGTGTTTTTAATTTCATGTTTCGTGGCTGTAAAGTGTTTTTAATTTTGTGTTTTGTGGTTGTGAGGTGTTTTTAATTCCGTGTTTTGTGGTTGTGAGGTGTTTTTAATTGCATGTTTCGTGGCTGTGAAGTGTTTTTAATTTCGTGTTTCGTGGCTGTGAAGTGTTTTTAATTTCGTGATTCGTGGTTGTGAGGTGTTTTTAATTTCGTGTTTCGTGGCTGTGAGGTGTTTTTAATTTCGTGTTTTGTGGTTGTGAGGTGTTTTTAATTTCATGTTTCGTGGCTGTGAAGTATTTTTAATTTCGTGTTTTGTGGTTGTGAGGTGTTTTTAATTTTGTGTTTTCTGGTTGTGAGGTGTTTTTAATTTCATGTTTCGTGGCTGTAAAGTGTTTTTAATTTCGTGTTTTGTGGTTGTGAGGTGTTTTTAATTCCGTGTTTTGTGGTTGTGAGGTGTTTTTAATTGCATGTTTCGTGGCTGTGAAGTGTTTTTAATTTCGTGTTTCGTGGCTGTGAAGTGTTTTTAATTTCGTGATTCGTGGTTGTGAGGTGTTTTTAATTTCGTGTTTCGTGGCTGTGAGGTGTTTTTAATTTCGTGATTCGTCACCGTGAGGTGTTTTTAATTTCATGTTTCGTGGCTGTGAGGTGTTTTTAATTTCGTGTTTCATGGTTGTGAGGTGTTTTTAATTTCGTGATTCATGGTTGTGAGGTGTTTTTAATTTTGTGGTGGTGAGGTTTTTATTACGTGTTTTAAGGCTGTGAGGTGTTTTTATTACGTGTTTTATGGCTGTGAGGTGTTTTTAATTTCGTGGTGGTGAGGTGTTTTTATTATGTGTTTTATGGCTGTGAGGTGTTTTTATTACGTGTTTTATGGCTGTGAGGTGTTTTTAATTTCGTGGTGGTGAGGTGTTTTATTACGTGTTTTATGGCTGTGAGGTGTTTTTATTACGTGTTTTAGGATGCGAGGTGTTTTTATTTTCGTGGTGGTGAGGTGTTTTTATTACGTGTTTTATGGCTGTGAGTTGTTTTTAATTTCGTAGTGGTGAGGTGTTTTTATTACGTGTTTTATGGCTGTGAGGTGTTTTTATTACGTGTTTTATGGCTGTGAGGTGTTTTTAATTTTGTGGTGGTGAGGTGTTTTTAATTTCGTGGTGGTGAGGTGTTTTTATTACGTGTTTTATGGCTGTGAGGTGTTTTAAATGACTTGGTGGTGAGGTATTGTAAATTACGTGGTGGTGAGGTGTTTTTGAATTACGTGGTGGTGAGGTGTTTTGAATTACTTGGTGGTGAGGTGTTTTGAATTACGTGGTGGTGAGGCGTTTTGAATTACGTGGTGGTGAAGTGTTTTTAATTTCGTGTTTCGTGGCTGTGAGGTGTTTTTAATTTCGTGTTTTGTGGTTGTGAGGTGTTTTTAATTTCATGTTTCGTGGCTGTGAAGTATTTTTAATTTCGTGTTTTGTGGTTGTGAGGTGTTTTTAATTTCATGTTTCGTGGCTGTTAAGTATTTTTAATTTCGTGTTTTGTGGTTGTGAGGTGTTTTTAATTTTGTGTTTTCTGGTTGTGAGGTGTTTTTAATTTCATGTTTCGTGGCTGTGAAGTGTTTTTAATTTCGTGTTTCGTGGCTGTAAAGTGTTTTTAATTTCGTGTTTTGTGGTTGTGAAGTGTTTTTAAGTTCGTGTTTCGTGGCTGTGAAGTGTTTTTAATTTCGTGTTTTGTGGTTGTGAGGTGTTTTTAATTTTGTGTTTTCTGGTTGTGAGGTGTTTTTAATTTTGTGTTTTCTGGTTGTGAGGTGTTTTTAATTTCATGTTTCGTGGCTAAGTGTTTTTAATTTCGTGTTTCATGGCTGTAAAGTGTTTTTAATTTCGTGTTTTGTGGTTGTGAGGTGTTTTTAATTTCGTGTTTTGTGGTTGTGAGGTGTTTTTAATTGCATGTTTTGTGGCTGTGAAGTGTTTTTAATTTCGTGTTTCGTGCCTGTGAAGTGTTTTTAATTTCGTGTTTCGTGGCTGTGAAGTGTTTTTAAGTTCGTGTTTTGTGGTTGTGAGGTGTTTTTAATTTCATGTTTTGTGGCTGTGATGTATTTTTAATTTAGTGTTTCGTGGCTGTGAGGTGTTTTTAAGTTCGTGTTTTGTGGTTGTGAGGTGTTTTTAATTTCATGTTTCGTGGCTGTGAGGGGTTTTTAATTTTGTGTTTTGTGGTTGTGAGGTGTTTTTAATTTCGTGTTTCGTGGCTGTGAGGTGTTTTTAATTTCATGTTTCGTGGCTTTGAGGTGTTTTTATTACGTGTTTTATGGCTGTCGGGTGTTTTTAATTTCGTGGTGGTGAGGTGTTTTTATTTCGTGTTTTATGGCTGTGAGGTGTTTTTATTACGTGTTTGATGGCTGTGAGGTGTTTTAAATTTCGTGGTGGTGAGGTGTTTTGAATTACTTGGTGGTGAGGTGTTTGGAATTACTTGGTGGTGAGGTGTTTGGAATTACTTGGTGGTGAGATGTTTTGAATTACGTGGTGGTGAGGTGTTTTGAATTACTTGGTGGTGAGGTGTTTTGAATTACTTGGTGGTGAGGTATTGTAAATTACGTGGTGGTGAGGTGTTTTGAATTATGTGGTGGTGAAGTGTTTTTAATTTCGTGTTTCGTGGCTGTGAGGTGTTTTTAATTTCGTGTTTTGTGGTTGTGAGGTGTTTTTAATTTCATGTTTCGTGGCTGTGAAGTATTTTTAATTTCGTGTTTTGTGGTTGTGAGGTGTTTTTAATTTTGTGTTTTCTGGTTGTGAGGTGTTTTTAATTTCATGTTTCGTGGCTGTAAAGTGTTTTTAATTTTGTGTTTTGTGGTTGTGAGGTGTTTTTAATTCCGTGTTTTGTGGTTGTGAGGTGTTTTTAATTGCATGTTTCGTGGCTGTGAAGTGTTTTTAATTTCGTGTTTCGTGGCTGTGAAGTGTTTTTAATTTCGTGATTCGTGGTTGTGAGGTGTTTTTAATTTCGTGTTTCGTGGCTGTGAGGTGTTTTTAATTTCGTGTTTTGTGGTTGTGAGGTGTTTTTAATTTCATGTTTCGTGGCTGTGAAGTATTTTTAATTTCGTGTTTTGTGGTTGTGAGGTGTTTTTAATTTTGTGTTTTCTGGTTGTGAGGTGTTTTTAATTTCATGTTTCGTGGCTGTAAAGTGTTTTTAATTTCGTGTTTTCTGGTTGTGAGGTGTTTTTAATTTCATGTTTCGTGGCTGTAAAGTGTTTTTAATTTCGTGTTTTGTGGTTGTGAGGTGTTTTTAATTCCGTGTTTTGTGGTTGTGAGGTGTTTTTAATTGCATGTTTCGTGGCTGTGAAGTGTTTTTAATTTCGTGTTTCGTGGCTGTGAAGTGTTTTTAATTTCGTGATTCGTGGTTGTGAGGTGTTTTTAATTTCGTGTTTCGTGGCTGTGAGGTGTTTTTAATTTCGTGATTCGTCACCGTGAGGTGTTTTTAATTTCATGTTTCGTGGCTGTGAGGTGTTTTTAATTTCGTGTTTCATGGTTGTGAGGTGTTTTTAATTTCGTGATTCATGGTTGTGAGGTGTTTTTAATTTTGTGGTGGTGAGGTTTTTATTACGTGTTTTAAGGCTGTGAGGTGTTTTTATTACGTGTTTTATGGCTGTGAGGTGTTTTTAATTTCGTGGTGGTGAGGTGTTTTTATTATGTGTTTTATGGCTGTGAGGTGTTTTTATTACGTGTTTTATGGCTGTGAGGTGTTTTTAATTTCGTGGTGGTGAGGTGTTTTATTACGTGTTTTATGGCTGTGAGGTGTTTTTATTACGTGTTTTAGGATGCGAGGTGTTTTTATTTTCGTGGTGGTGAGGTGTTTTTATTACGTGTTTTATGGCTGTGAGTTGTTTTTAATTTCGTAGTGGTGAGGTGTTTTTATTACGTGTTTTATGGCTGTGAGGTGTTTTTATTACGTGTTTTATGGCTGTGAGGTGTTTTTAATTTTGTGGTGGTGAGGTGTTTTTAATTTCGTGGTGGTGAGGTGTTTTTATTACGTGTTTTATGGCTGTGAGGTGTTTTAAATGACTTGGTGGTGAGGTATTGTAAATTACGTGGTGGTGAGGTGTTTTTGAATTACGTGGTGGTGAGGTGTTTTGAATTACTTGGTGGTGAGGTGTTTTGAATTACGTGGTGGTGAGGCGTTTTGAATTACGTGGTGGTGAAGTGTTTTTAATTTCGTGTTTCGTGGCTGTGAGGTGTTTTTAATTTCGTGTTTTGTGGTTGTGAGGTGTTTTTAATTTCATGTTTCGTGGCTGTGAAGTATTTTTAATTTCGTGTTTTGTGGTTGTGAGGTGTTTTTAATTTCATGTTTCGTGGCTGTTAAGTATTTTTAATTTCGTGTTTTGTGGTTGTGAGGTGTTTTTAATTTTGTGTTTTCTGGTTGTGAGGTGTTTTTAATTTCATGTTTCGTGGCTGTGAAGTGTTTTTAATTTCGTGTTTCGTGGCTGTAAAGTGTTTTTAATTTCGTGTTTTGTGGTTGTGAAGTGTTTTTAAGTTCGTGTTTCGTGGCTGTGAAGTGTTTTTAATTTCGTGTTTTGTGGTTGTGAGGTGTTTTTAATTTTGTGTTTTCTGGTTGTGAGGTGTTTTTAATTTTGTGTTTTCTGGTTGTGAGGTGTTTTTAATTTCATGTTTCGTGGCTAAGTGTTTTTAATTTCGTGTTTCATGGCTGTAAAGTGTTTTTAATTTCGTGTTTTGTGGTTGTGAGGTGTTTTTAATTTCGTGTTTTGTGGTTGTGAGGTGTTTTTAATTGCATGTTTTGTGGCTGTGAAGTGTTTTTAATTTCGTGTTTCGTGCCTGTGAAGTGTTTTTAATTTCGTGTTTCGTGGCTGTGAAGTGTTTTTAAGTTCGTGTTTTGTGGTTGTGAGGTGTTTTTAATTTCATGTTTTGTGGCTGTGATGTATTTTTAATTTAGTGTTTCGTGGCTGTGAGGTGTTTTTATTACGTGTTTTAGGATGCGAGGTGTTTTTATTTTCGTGGTGGTGAGGTGTTTTTATTACGTGTTTTATGGCTGTGAGTTGTTTTTAATTTCGTAGTGGTGAGGTGTTTTTATTACGTGTTTTATGGCTGTGAGGTGTTTTTATTACGTGTTTTATGGCTGTGAGGTGTTTTTAATTTTGTGGTGGTGAGGTGTTTTTAATTTCGTGGTGGTGAGGTGTTTTTATTACGTGTTTTATGGCTGTGAGGTGTTTTTAATTTCGTGGTGGTGAGGTGTTTTATTACGTGTTTTATGGCTGTGAGGTGTTTTTATTACGTGTTTTAGGATGCGAGGTGTTTTTATTTTCGTGGTGGTGAGGTGTTTTTATTACGTGTTTTATGGCTGTGAGTTGTTTTTAATTTCGTAGTGGTGAGGTGTTTTTATTACGTGTTTTATGGCTGTGAGGTGTTTTTATTACGTGTTTTATGGCTGTGAGGTGTTTTTAATTTTGTGGTGGTGAGGTGTTTTTAATTTCGTGGTGGTGAGGTGTTTTTATTACGTGTTTTATGGCTGTGAGGTGTTTTAAATGACTTGGTGGTGAGGTATTGTAAATTACGTGGTGGTGAGGTGTTTTTGAATTACGTGGTGGTGAGGTGTTTTGAATTACTTGGTGGTGAGGTGTTTTGAATTACGTGGTGGTGAGGCGTTTTGAATTACGTGGTGGTGAAGTGTTTTTAATTTCGTGTTTCGTGGCTGTGAGGTGTTTTTAATTTCGTGTTTTGTGGTTGTGAGGTGTTTTTAATTTCATGTTTCGTGGCTGTGAAGTATTTTTAATTTCGTGTTTTGTGGTTGTGAGGTGTTTTTAATTTCATGTTTCGTGGCTGTTAAGTATTTTTAATTTCGTGTTTTGTGGTTGTGAGGTGTTTTTAATTTTGTGTTTTCTGGTTGTGAGGTGTTTTTAATTTCATGTTTCGTGGCTGTGAAGTGTTTTTAATTTCGTGTTTCGTGGCTGTAAAGTGTTTTTAATTTCGTGTTTTGTGGTTGTGAAGTGTTTTTAAGTTCGTGTTTCGTGGCTGTGAAGTGTTTTTAATTTCGTGTTTTGTGGTTGTGAGGTGTTTTTAATTTTGTGTTTTCTGGTTGTGAGGTGTTTTTAATTTTGTGTTTTCTGGTTGTGAGGTGTTTTTAATTTCATGTTTCGTGGCTAAGTGTTTTTAATTTCGTGTTTCATGGCTGTAAAGTGTTTTTAATTTCGTGTTTTGTGGTTGTGAGGTGTTTTTAATTTCGTGTTTTGTGGTTGTGAGGTGTTTTTAATTGCATGTTTTGTGGCTGTGAAGTGTTTTTAATTTCGTGTTTCGTGCCTGTGAAGTGTTTTTAATTTCGTGTTTCGTGGCTGTGAAGTGTTTTTAAGTTCGTGTTTTGTGGTTGTGAGGTGTTTTTAATTTCATGTTTTGTGGCTGTGATGTATTTTTAATTTAGTGTTTCGTGGCTGTGAGGTGTTTTTATTACGTGTTTTAGGATGCGAGGTGTTTTTATTTTCGTGGTGGTGAGGTGTTTTTATTACGTGTTTTATGGCTGTGAGTTGTTTTTAATTTCGTAGTGGTGAGGTGTTTTTATTACGTGTTTTATGGCTGTGAGGTGTTTTTATTACGTGTTTTATGGCTGTGAGGTGTTTTTAATTTTGTGGTGGTGAGGTGTTTTTAATTTCGTGGTGGTGAGGTGTTTTTATTACGTGTTTTATGGCTGTGAGGTGTTTTAAATGACTTGGTGGTGAGGTATTGTAAATTACGTGGTGGTGAGGTGTTTTTGAATTACGTGGTGGTGAGGTGTTTTGAATTACTTGGTGGTGAGGTGTTTTGAATTACGTGGTGGTGAGGCGTTTTGAATTACGTGGTGGTGAAGTGTTTTTAATTTCGTGTTTCGTGGCTGTGAGGTGTTTTTAATTTCGTGTTTTGTGGTTGTGAGGTGTTTTTAATTTCATGTTTCGTGGCTGTGAAGTATTTTTAATTTCGTGTTTTGTGGTTGTGAGGTGTTTTTAATTTCATGTTTCGTGGCTGTTAAGTATTTTTAATTTCGTGTTTTGTGGTTGTGAGGTGTTTTTAATTTTGTGTTTTCTGGTTGTGAGGTGTTTTTAATTTCATGTTTCGTGGCTGTGAAGTGTTTTTAATTTCGTGTTTCGTGGCTGTAAAGTGTTTTTAATTTTGTGTTTTCTGGTTGTGAGGTGTTTTTAATTTCATGTTTCGTGGCTAAGTGTTTTTAATTTCGTGTTTCATGGCTGTAAAGTGTTTTTAATTTCGTGTTTTGTGGTTGTGAGGTGTTTTTAATTTCGTGTTTTGTGGTTGTGAGGTGTTTTTAATTGCATGTTTTGTGGCTGTGAAGTGTTTTTAATTTCGTGTTTCGTGCCTGTGAAGTGTTTTTAATTTCGTGTTTCGTGGCTGTGAAGTGTTTTTAAGTTCGTGTTTTGTGGTTGTGAGGTGTTTTTAATTTCATGTTTTGTGGCTGTGATGTATTTTTAATTTAGTGTTTCGTGGCTGTGAGGTGTTTTTAAGTTCGTGTTTTGTGGTTGTGAGGTGTTTTTAATTTCATGTTTCGTGGCTGTGAGGGGTTTTTAATTTTGTGTTTTGTGGTTGTGAGGTGTTTTTAATTTCGTGTTTCGTGGCTGTGAGGTGTTTTTAATTTCATGTTTCGTGGCTTTGAGGTGTTTTTATTACGTGTTTTATGGCTGTCGGGTGTTTTTAATTTCGTGGTGGTGAGGTGTTTTTATTTCGTGTTTTATGGCTGTGAGGTGTTTTTATTACATGTTTGATGGCTGTGAGGTGTTTTCAATTTCGTGGTGGTGAGGTGTTTTTAATTTCGTGGTGGTGAGCTGTTTTTATTACGTGTTTTATGGCTGTGAGGTGTTTTAAATTACTTGGTGGTGAGGTGTTTTGAATTACGTGGTGGTGAGGTGTTTTGAATTACTTGGTGGTGAGGTGTTTGGAATTACTTGGTGGTGAGATGTTTTGAATTACGTGGTGGTGAGGTGTTTTGAATTACTTGGTGGTGAGGTGTTTTGAATTACTTGGTGGTGAGGTATTGTAAATTACGTGGTGGTGAGGTGTTTTGAATTATGTGGTGGTGAAGTGTTTTTAATTTCGTGTTTCGTGGCTGTGAGGTGTTTTTAATTTCGTGTTTTGTGGTTGTGAGGTGTTTTTAATTTCATGTTTCGTGGCTGTGAAGTATTTTTAATTTCGTGTTTTGTGGTTGTGAGGTGTTTTTAATTTTGTGTTTTCTGGTTGTGAGGTGTTTTTAATTTCATGTTTCGTGGCTGTAAAGTGTTTTTAATTTTGTGTTTTGTGGTTGTGAGGTGTTTTTAATTCCGTGTTTTGTGGTTGTGAGGTGTTTTTAATTGCATGTTTCGTGGCTGTGAAGTGTTTTTAATTTCGTGTTTCGTGGCTGTGAAGTGTTTTTAATTTCGTGATTCGTGGTTGTGAGGTGTTTTTAATTTCGTGTTTTGTGGCTGTGAGGTGTTTTTAATTTCGTGTTTTGTGGTTGTGAGGTGTTTTTAATTTCATGTTTCGTGGCTGTGAAGTATTTTTAATTTCGTGTTTTGTGGTTGTGAGGTGTTTTTAATTTTGTGTTTTCTGGTTGTGAGGTGTTTTTAATTTCATGTTTCGTGGCTGTAAAGTGTTTTTAATTTCGTGTTTTGTGGTTGTGAGGTGTTTTTAATTCCGTGTTTTGTGGTTGTGAGGTGTTTTTAATTGCATGTTTTGTGGCTGTGAAGTGTTTTTAATTTCGTGTTTCGTGGCTGTGAAGTGTTTTTAATTTCGTGATTCGTGGTTGTGAGGTGTTTTTAATTTCGTGTTTCGTGGCTGTGAGGTGTTTTTAATTTCGTGATTCGTCACCGTGAGGTGTTTTTAATTTCATGTTTCGTGGCTGTGAGGTGTTTTTAATTTCGTGTTTCATGGTTGTGAGGTGTTTTTAATTTCGTGATTCATGGTTGTGAGGTGTTTTTAATTTTGTGGTGGTGATGTTTTTATTACGTGTTTTAAGGCTGTGAGGTGTTTTTATTACGTGTTTTATGGCTGTGAGGTGTTTTTAATTTCGTGGTGGTGAGGTGTTTTTATTATGTGTTTTATGGCTGTGAGGTGTTTTTATTACGTGTTTTATGGCTGTGAGGTGTTTTTAATTTCGTGGTGGTGAGGTGTTTTATTACGTGTTTTATGGCTGTGAGGTGTTTTTATTACGTGTTTTAGGATGCGAGGTGTTTTTATTTTCGTGGTGGTGAGGTGTTTT
This sequence comes from Myxine glutinosa, assembly GCF_964187855.1. Classification (NCBI taxonomy): domain Eukaryota; kingdom Metazoa; phylum Chordata; class Myxini; order Myxiniformes; family Myxinidae; genus Myxine; species Myxine glutinosa. The sequence goes on from NC_136263.1 coordinate 213,291,480, forward strand.
TATTACGTGTTTTATGGCTGTGAGTTGTTTTTAATTTCGTGGTGGTGAGGTGTTTTTATTACGTGTTTTATGGCTGTGAGGTGTTTTTATTACGTGTTTTATGGCTGTGAGGTGTTTTTAATTTTGTGGTGGTGAGGTGTTTTTAATTTCGTGGTGGTGAGGTGTTTTTATTACGTGTTTTATGGCTGTGAGGTGTTTTAAATGACTTGGTGGTGAGGTATTGTAAATTACGTGGTGGTGAGGTGTTTTGAATTACGTGGTGGTGAGGTGTTTTGAATTACTTGGTGGTGAGGTGTTTTGAATTACGTGGTGGTGAGGTGTTTTGAATTACGTGGTGGTGAAGTGTTTTTAATTTCGTGTTTCGTGGCTGTGAGGTGTTTTTAATTTCGTGTTTTGTGGTTGTGAGGTGTTTTTAATTTCATGTTTCGTGGCTGTGAAGTATTTTTAATTTCGTGTTTTGTGGTTGTGAGGTGTTTTTAATTTCATGTTTCGTGGCTGTTAAGTATTTTTAATTTCGTGTTTTGTGGTTGTGAGGTGTTTTTAATTTTGTGTTTTCTGGTTGTGAGATGTTTTTAATTTCATGTTTCGTGGCTGTGAAGTGTTTTTAATTTCGTGTTTCGTGGCTGTAAAGTGTTTTAAATTTCGTGTTTTGTGGTTGTGAAGTGTTTTTAAGTTCGTGTTTCATGGCTGTGAAGTGTTTTTCATTTCGTGTTTTGTGGTTGTGAGGTGTTTTTAATTTTGTGTTTTCTGGTTGTGAGGTGTTTTTACTTTTGTGTTTTCTGGTTGTGAGGTGTTTTTAATTTCATGTTTCGTGGCTAAGTGTTTTTAATTTCGTGTTTCATGGCTGTAAAGTGTTTTTAATTTCGTGTTTTGTGGTTGTGAGGTGTTTTTAATTTCGTGTTTTGTGGTTGTGAGGTGTTTTTAATTGCATGTTTTGTGGCTGTGAAGTGTTTTTAATTTCGTGTTTCATGGCTGTGAAGTGTTTTTAATTTCGTGTTTCGTGGCTGTGAAGTGTTTTTAATTTCGTGTTTTGTGGTTGTGAGGTGTTTTTAATTTTGTGTTTTCTGGTTGTGAGGTGTTTTTAATTTTGTGTTTTCTGGTTGTGAGGTGTTTTTAATTTCATGTTTCGTGGCTAAGTGTTTTTAATTTCGTGTTTCATGGCTGTAAAGTGTTTTTAATTTCGTGTTTTGTGGTTGTGAGGTGTTTTTAATTTCGTGTTTTGTGGTTGTGAGGTGTTTTTAATTGCATGTTTTGTGGCTGTGAAGTGTTTTTAATTTCGTGTTTCGTGCCTGTGAAGTGTTTTTAATTTCGTGTTTCTTGGCTGTGAAGTGTTTTTAAGTTCGTGTTTTGTGGTTGTGAGGTGTTTTTAATTTCATGTTTTGTGGCTGTGATGTATTTTTAATTTAGTGTTTCGTGGCTGTGAGGTGTTTTTAAGTTCGTGTTTTGTGGTTGTGAGGTGTTTTTAATTTCATGTTTCGTGGCTGTGAGGGGTTTTTAATTTTGTGTTTTGTGGTTGTGAGGTGTTTTTAATTTCGTGTTTCGTGGCTGTGAGGTGTTTTTAATTTCATGTTTCGTGGCTTTGAGGTGTTTTTATTTCGTGTTTTATGGCTGTCGGGTGTTTTTAATTTCGTGGTGGTGAGGTGTTTTTATTATGTGTTTTATGGCTGCAGGGTGTTTTTAATTTCGTGGTGGTGAGGTGTTTTTATTTCGTGTTTTATGGCTGTGAGGTGTTTTTATTACGGGTTTGATGGCTGTGAGGTGTTTTCAATTTCGTGGTGGTGAGGTGTTTTTAATTTCGTGGTGGTGAGCTGTTTTTATTACGTGTTTTATGGCTGTGAGGTGTTTTAAATTACTTGGTGGTGAGGTGTTTTGAATTACGTGGTGGTGAGGTGTTTTGAATTACTTGGTGGTGAGGTGTTTGGAATTACTTGGTGGTGAGATGTTTTGAATTACGTGGTGGTGAGGTGTTTTGAATTACTTGGTGGTGAGGTGTTTTGAATTACTTGGTGGTGAGGTATTGTAAATTACGTGGTGGTGAGGTGTTTTGAATTATGTGGTGGTGAAGTGTTTTTAATTTCGTGTTTCGTGGCTGTGAGGTGTTTTTAATTTCGTGTTTTGTGGTTGTGAGGTGTTTTTAATTTCATGTTTCGTGGCTGTGAAGTATTTTTAATTTCGTGTTTTGTGGTTGTGAGGTGTTTTTAATTTTGTGTTTTCTGGTTGTGAGGTGTTTTTAATTTCATGTTTCGTGGCTGTAAAGTGTTTTTAATTTTGTGTTTTGTGGTTGTGAGGTGTTTTTAATTGCATGTTTCGTGGCTGTGAAGTGTTTTTAATTTCGTGTTTCGTGGCTGTGAAGTGTTTTTAATTTCGTGATTCGTGGCTGTAAAGTGTTTTAAATTTCGTGTTTTGTGGTTGTGAAGTGTTTTTAAGTTCGTGTTTCGTGGCTGTAAAGTGTTTTAAATTTCGTGTTTTGTGGTTGTGAAGTGTTTTTAAGTTCGTGTTTCATGGCTGTGAAGTGTTTTTCATTTCGTGTTTTGTGGTTGTGAGGTGTTTTTAATTTTGTGTTTTCTGGTTGTGAGGTGTTTTTAATTTTGTGTTTTCTGGTTGTGAGGTGTTTTTAATTTCATGTTTCGTGGCTAAGTGTTTTTAATTTCGTGTTTCATGGCTGTAAAGTGTTTTTAATTTCGTGTTTTGTGGTTGTGAGGTGTTTTTAATTTCGTGTTTTGTGGTTGTGAGGTGTTTTTAATTGCATGTTTTGTGGCTGTGAAGTGTTTTTAATTTCGTGTTTCGTGGCTGTGAAGTGTTTTTAATTTCGTGTTTCGTGGCTGTGAAGTGTTTTTAAGTTCGTGTTTCGTGGCTGTGAAGTGTTTTTAATTTCGTGTTTTGTGGTTGTGAGGTGTTTCTAATTTTGTGTTTTCTGGTTGTGAGGTGTTTTTAATTTTGTGTTTTCTGGTTGTGAGGTGTTTTTAATTTCATGTTTCGTGGCTAAGTGTTTTTAATTTCGTGTTTCATGGCTGTAAAGTGTTTTTAATTTCGTGTTTTGTGGTTGTGAGGTGTTTTTAATTTCGTGTTTTGTGGTTGTGAGGTGTTTTTAATTGCATGTTTTGTGGCTGTGAAGTGTTTTTAATTTCGTGTTTCGTGCCTGTGAAGTGTTTTTAATTTCGTGTTTCTTGGCTGTGAAGTGTTTTTAAGTTCGTGTTTTGTGGTTGTGAGGTGTTTTTAATTTCATGTTTTGTGGCTGTGATGTATTTTTAATTTAGTGTTTCGTGGCTGTGAGGTGTTTTTAAGTTCGTGTTTTGTGGTTGTGAGGTGTTTTTAATTTCATGTTTCGTGGCTGTGAGGGGTTTTTAATTTTGTGTTTTGTGGTTGTGAGGTGTTTTTAATTTCGTGTTTCGTGGCTGTGAGGTGTTTTTAATTTCATGTTTCGTGGCTTTGAGGTGTTTTTATTACGTGTTTTATGGCTGTCGGGTGTTTTTAATTTCGTGGTGGTGAGGTGTTTTTATTATGTGTTTTATGGCTGCAGGGTGTTTTTAATTTCGTGGTGGTGAGGTGTTTTTATTTCGTGTTTTATGGCTGTGAGGTGTTTTTATTACGGGTTTGATGGCTGTGAGGTGTTTTCAATTTCGTGGTGGTGAGGTGTTTTTAATTTCGTGGTGGTGAGCTGTTTTTATTACGTGTTTTATGGCTGTGAGGTGTTTTAAATTACTTGGTGGTGAGGTGTTTTGAATTACGTGGTGGTGAGGTGTTTTGAATTACTTGGTGGTGAGGTGTTTGGAATTACTTGGTGGTGAGATGTTTTGAATTACGTGGTGGTGAGGTGTTTTGAATTACTTGGTGGTGAGGTGTTTTGAATTACTTGGTGGTGAGGTATTGTAAATTACGTGGTGGTGAGGTGTTTTGAATTATGTGGTGGTGAAGTGTTATTTAATTTCGTGTTTCGTGGCTGTGAGGTGTTTTTAATTTCGTGTTTTGTGGTTGTGAGGTGTTTTTAATTTCATGTTTCGTGGCTGTGAAGTATTTTTAATTTCGTGTTTTGTGGTTGTGAGGTGTTTTTAATTTTGTGTTTTCTGGTTGTGAGGTGTTTTTAATTTCATGTTTCGTGGCTGTAAAGTGTTTTTAATTTTGTGTTTTGTGGTTGTGAGGTGTTTTTAATTGCATGTTTCGTGGCTGTGAAGTGTTTTTAATTTCGTGTTTCGTGGCTGTGAAGTGTTTTTAATTTCGTGATTCGTGGTTGTGAGGTGTTTTTAATTTCGTGTTTCGTGGCTGTGAGGTGTTTTTAATTTCGTGTTTTGTGGTTGTGAGGTGTTTTTAATTTCATGTTTCGTGGCTGTGAAGTATTTTTAATTTCGTGTTTTGTGGTTGTGAGGTGTTTTTAATTTTGTGTTTTCTGGTTGTGAGGTGTTTTTAATTTCATGTTTCGTGGCTGTAAAGTGTTTTTAATTTCGTGTTTTGTGGTTGTGAGGTGTTTTTAATTCCGTGTTTTGTGGTTGTGAGGTGTTTTTAATTGCATGTTTTGTGGCTGTGAAGTGTTTTTAATTTCGTGTTTCGTGGCTGTGAAGTGTTTTTAATTTCGTGATTCGTGGTTGTGAGGTGTTTTTAATTTCGTGTTTCGTGGCTGTGGGGTGTTTTTAATTTCGTGATTCGTCACCGTGAGGTGTTTTTAATTTCATGTTTCGTGGCTGTGAGGTGTTTTTAATTTCGTGTTTCATGGTTGTGAGGTGTTTTTAATTTCGTGATTCATGGTTGTGAGGTGTTTTTAATTTTGTGGTGGTGATGTTTTTATTACGTGTTTTAAGGCTGTGAGGTGTTTTTATTACGTGTTTTATGGCTGTGAGGTGTTTTTAATTTCGTGGTGGTGAGGTGTTTTTATTATGTGTTTTATGGCTGTGAGGTGTTTTTATTACGTGTTTTATGGCTGTGAGGTGTTTTTAATTTCGTGGTGGTGAGGTGTTTTATTACGTGTTTTATGGCTGTGAGGTGTTTTTATTACGTGTTTTAGGATGCGAGGTGTTTTTATTTTCGTGGTGGTGAGGTGTTTTTATTACGTGTTTTATGGCTGTGAGTTGTTTTTAATTTCGTGGTGGTGAGGTGTTTTTATTACGTGTTTTATGGCTGTGAGGTGTTTTTATGACGTGTTTTATGGCTGTGAGGTGTTTTTAATTTTGTGGTGGTGAGGTGTTTTTAATTTCGTGGTGGTGAGGTGTTTTTATTACGTGTTTTATGGCTGTGAGGTGTTTTAAATGACTTGGTGGTGAGGTATTGTAAATTACGTGGTGGTGAGGTGTTTTGAATTACTTGGTGGTGAGGTGTTTTGAATTACTTGGTGGTGAGGTGTTTTGAATTACGTGGTGGTGAGGTGTTTTGAATTACGTGGTGGTGAAGTGTTTTTAATTTCGTGTTTCGTGGCTGTGAGGTGTTTTTAATTTCGTGTTTTGTGGTTGTGAGGTGTTTTTAATTTCATGTTTCGTGGCTGTTAAGTATTTTTAATTTCGTGTTTTGTGGTTGTGAGGTGTTTTTAATTTTGTGTTTTCTGGTTGTGAGATGTTTTTAATTTCATGTTTCGTGGCTGTGAAGTGTTTTTAATTTCGTGTTTCGTGGCTGTAAAGTGTTTTAAATTTCGTGTTTTGTGGTTGTGAAGTGTTTTTAAGTTCGTGTTTCATGGCTGTGAAGTGTTTTTCATTTCGTGTTTTGTGGTTGTGAGGTGTTTTTAATTTTGTGTTTTCTGGTTGTGAGGTGTTTTTAATTTTGTGTTTTCTGGTTGTGAGGTGTTTTTAATTTCATGTTTCGTGGCTAAGTGTTTTTAATTTCGTGTTTCATGGCTGTAAAGTGTTTTTAATTTCGTGTTTTGTGGTTGTGAGGTGTTTTTAATTTCGTGTTTTGTGGTTGTGAGGTGTTTTTAATTGCATGTTTTGTGGCTGTGAAGTGTTTTTAATTTCGTGTTTCGTGGCTGTGAAGTGTTTTTAATTTCGTGTTTCGTGGCTGTGAAGTGTTTTTAAGTTCGTGTTTTGTGGTTGTGAGGTGTTTTTAATTTCATGTTTTGTGGCTGTGATGTATTTTTAATTTAGTGTTTCGTGGCTGTGAGGTGTTTTTAAGTTCGTGTTTTGTGGTTGTGAGGTGTTTTTAATTTCATGTTTCGTGGCTGTGAGGGGTTTTTAATTTTGTGTTTTGTGGTTGTGAGGTGTTTTTAATTTCGTGTTTCGTGGCTGTGAGGTGTTTTTAATTTCATGTTTCGTGGCTTTGAGGTGTTTTTATTACGTGTTTTATGGCTGTCGGGTGTTTTTAATTTCGTGGTGGTGAGGTGTTTTTATTATGTGTTTTATGGCTGCAGGGTGTTTTTAATTTTGTGGTGGTGAGGTGTTTTTATTTCGTGTTTTATGGCTGTGAGGTGTTTTTATTACGTGTTTGATGGCTGTGAGGTGTTTTCAATTTCGTGGTGGTGAGGTGTTTTTAATTTCGTGGTGGTGAGCTGTTTTTATTACGTGTTTTATGGCTGTGAGGTGTTTTAAATTACTTGGTGGTGAGGTGTTTTGAATTACGTGGTGGTGAGGTGTTTTGAATTACTTGGTGGTGAGGTGTTTGGAATTACTTGGTGGTGAGATGTTTTGAATTACGTGGTGGTGAGGTGTTTTGAATTACTTGGTGGTGAGGTGTTTTGAATTACTTGGTGGTGAGGTATTGTAAATTATGTGGTGGTGAGGTGTTTTGAATTATGTGGTGGTGAAGTATTTTTAATTTCGTGTTTCGTGGCTGTGAGGGGTTTTTAATTTCATGTTTCGTGGCTGTTAAGTATTTTTAATTTCGTGTTTTGTGGTTGTGAGGTGTTTTTAATTTTGTGTTTTCTGGTTGTGAGATGTTTTTAATTTCATGTTTCGTGGCTGTGAAGTGTTTTTAATTTCGTGTTTCGTGGCTGCAAAGTGTTTTAAATTTCGTGTTTTGTGGTTGTGAAGTGTTTTTAAGTTCGTGTTTCATGGCTGTGAAGTGTTTTTCATTTCGTGTTTTGTGGTTGTGAGGTGTTTTTAATTTTGTGTTTTCTGGTTGTGAGGTGTTTTTAATTTTGTGTTTTCTGGTTGTGAGGTGTTTTTAATTTCATGTTTCGTGGCTAAGTGTTTTTAATTTCGTGTTTCATGGCTGTAAAGTGTTTTTAATTTCGTGTTTTGTGGTTGTGAGGTGTTTTTAATTTCGTGTTTTGTGGTTGTGAGGTGTTTTTAATTGCATGTTTTGTGGCTGTGAAGTGTTTTTAATTTCGTGTTTCGTGGCTGTGAAGTGTTTTTAATTTCGTGTTTCGTGGCTGTGAAGTGTTTTTAAGTTCGTGTTTCGTGGCTGTGAAGTGTTTTTAATTTCGTGTTTTGTGGTTGTGAGGTGTTTTTAATTTTGTGTTTTCTGGTTGTGAGGTGTTTTTAATTTTGTGTTTTCTGGTTGTGAGGTGTTTTTAATTTCATGTTTCGTGGCTAAGTGTTTTTAATTTCGTGTTTCATGGCTGTAAAGTGTTTTTAATTTCGTGTTTTGTGGTTGTGAGGTGTTTTTAATTTCGTGTTTTGTGGTTGTGAGGTGTTTTTAATTTCGCGTTTTATGGCTGTGAGGTGTTTTTATTACGTGTTTGATGGCTGTGAGGTGTTTTAAATTTCGTGGTGGTGAGGTGTTTTGAATTACTTGGTGGTGAGGTGTTTGGAATTACTTGGTGGTGAGGTGTTTGGAATTACTTGGTGGTGAGATGTTTTGAATTACGTGGTGGTGAGGTGTTTTGAATTACTTGGTGGTGAGGTGTTTTGAATTACTTGGTGGTGAGGTATTGTAAATTACGTGGTGGTGAGGTGTTTTGAATTATGTGGTGGTGAAGTGTTTTTAATTTCGTGTTTCGTGGCTGTGAGGTGTTTTTAATTTCGTGTTTTGTGGTTGTGAGGTGTTTTTAATTTCATGTTTCGTGGCTGTGAAGTATTTTTAATTTCGTGTTTTGTGGTTGTGAGGTGTTTTTAATTTTGTGTTTTCTGGTTGTGAGGTGTTTTTAATTTCATGTTTCGTGGCTGTAAAGTGTTTTTAATTTTGTGTTTTGTGGTTGTGAGGTGTTTTTAATTGCATGTTTCGTGGCTGTGAAGTGTTTTTAATTTCGTGTTTCGTGGCTGTGAAGTGTTTTTAATTTCGTGATTCGTGGCTGTAAAGTGTTTTAAATTTCGTGTTTTGTGGTTGTGAAGTGTTTTTAAGTTCGTGTTTCGTGGCTGTAAAGTGTTTTAAATTTCGTGTTTTGTGGTTGTGAAGTGTTTTTAAGTTCGTGTTTCATGGCTGTGAAGTGTTTTTCATTTCGTGTTTTGTGGTTGTGAGGTGTTTTTAATTTTGTGTTTTCTGGTTGTGAGGTGTTTTTAATTTTGTGTTTTCTGGTTGTGAGGTGTTTTTAATTTCATGTTTCGTGGCTAAGTGTTTTTAATTTCGTGTTTCATGGCTGTAAAGTGTTTTTAATTTCGTGTTTTGTGGTTGTGAGGTGTTTTTAATTTCGTGTTTTGTGGTTGTGAGGTGTTTTTAATTGCATGTTTTGTGGCTGTGAAGTGTTTTTAATTTCGTGTTTCGTGGCTGTGAAGTGTTTTTAATTTCGTGTTTCGTGGCTGTGAAGTGTTTTTAAGTTCGTGTTTCGTGGCTGTGAAGTGTTTTTAATTTCGTGTTTTGTGGTTGTGAGGTGTTTCTAATTTTGTGTTTTCTGGTTGTGAGGTGTTTTTAATTTTGTGTTTTCTGGTTGTGAGGTGTTTTTAATTTCATGTTTCGTGGCTAAGTGTTTTTAATTTCGTGTTTCATGGCTGTAAAGTGTTTTTAATTTCGTGTTTTGTGGTTGTGAGGTGTTTTTAATTTCGTGTTTTGTGGTTGTGAGGTGTTTTTAATTGCATGTTTTGTGGCTGTGAAGTGTTTTTAATTTCGTGTTTCGTGCCTGTGAAGTGTTTTTAATTTCGTGTTTCTTGGCTGTGAAGTGTTTTTAAGTTCGTGTTTTGTGGTTGTGAGGTGTTTTTAATTTCATGTTTTGTGGCTGTGATGTATTTTTAATTTAGTGTTTCGTGGCTGTGAGGTGTTTTTAAGTTCGTGTTTTGTGGTTGTGAGGTGTTTTTAATTTCATGTTTCGTGGCTGTGAGGGGTTTTTAATTTTGTGTTTTGTGGTTGTGAGGTGTTTTTAATTTCGTGTTTCGTGGCTGTGAGGTGTTTTTAATTTCATGTTTCGTGGCTTTGAGGTGTTTTTATTACGTGTTTTATGGCTGTCGGGTGTTTTTAATTTCGTGGTGGTGAGGTGTTTTTATTATGTGTTTTATGGCTGCAGGGTGTTTTTAATTTCGTGGTGGTGAGGTGTTTTTATTTCGTGTTTTATGGCTGTGAGGTGTTTTTATTACGGGTTTGATGGCTGTGAGGTGTTTTCAATTTCGTGGTGGTGAGGTGTTTTTAATTTCGTGGTGGTGAGCTGTTTTTATTACGTGTTTTATGGCTGTGAGGTGTTTTAAATTACTTGGTGGTGAGGTGTTTTGAATTACGTGGTGGTGAGGTGTTTTGAATTACTTGGTGGTGAGGTGTTTGGAATTACTTGGTGGTGAGATGTTTTGAATTACGTGGTGGTGAGGTGTTTTGAATTACTTGGTGGTGAGGTGTTTTGAATTACTTGGTGGTGAGGTATTGTAAATTACGTGGTGGTGAGGTGTTTTGAATTATGTGGTGGTGAAGTGTTTTTAATTTCGTGTTTCGTGGCTGTGAGGTGTTTTTAATTTCGTGTTTTGTGGTTGTGAGGTGTTTTTAATTTCATGTTTCGTGGCTGTGAAGTATTTTTAATTTCGTGTTTTGTGGTTGTGAGGTGTTTTTAATTTTGTGTTTTCTGGTTGTGAGGTGTTTTTAATTTCATGTTTCGTGGCTGTAAAGTGTTTTTAATTTTGTGTTTTGTGGTTGTGAGGTGTTTTTAATTGCATGTTTCGTGGCTGTGAAGTGTTTTTAATTTCGTGTTTCGTGGCTGTGAAGTGTTTTTAATTTCGTGATTCGTGGTTGTGAGGTGTTTTTAATTTCGTGTTTCGTGGCTGTGAGGTGTTTTTAATTTCGTGTTTTGTGGTTGTGAGGTGTTTTTAATTTCATGTTTCGTGGCTGTGAAGTATTTTTAATTTCGTGTTTTGTGGTTGTGAGGTGTTTTTAATTTTGTGTTTTCTGGTTGTGAGGTGTTTTTAATTTCATGTTTCGTGGCTGTAAAGTGTTTTTAATTTCGTGTTTTGTGGTTGTGAGGTGTTTTTAATTCCGTGTTTCGTGGCTGTTAAGTATTTTTAATTTCGTGTTTTGTGGTTGTGAGGTGTTTTTAATTTCATGTTTCGTGGCTGTTAAGTATTTTTAATTTCGTGTTTTGTGGTTGTGAGGTGTTTTTAATTTTGTGTTTTCTGGTTGTGAGATGTTTTTAATTTCATGTTTCGTGGCTGTGAAGTGTTTTTAATTTCGTGTTTCGTGGCTGTAAAGTGTTTTAAATTTCGTGTTTTGTGGTTGTGAAGTGTTTTTAAGTTCGTGTTTCATGGCTGTGAAGTGTTTTTCATTTCGTGTTTTGTGGTTGTGAGGTGTTTTTAATTTTGTGTTTTCTGGTTGTGAGGTGTTTTTAATTTTGTGTTTTCTGGTTGTGAGGTGTTTTTAATTTCATGTTTCGTGGCTAAGTGTTTTTAATTTCGTGTTTCATGGCTGTAAAGTGTTTTTAATTTCGTGTTTTGTGGTTGTGAGGTGTTTTTAATTTCGTGTTTTGTGGTTGTGAGGTGTTTTTAATTGCATGTTTTGTGGCTGTGAAGTGTTTTTAATTTCGTGTTTCGTGGCTGTGAAGTGTTTTTAATTTCGTGTTTCGTGGCTGTGAAGTGTTTTTAAGTTCGTGTTTTGTGGTTGTGAGGTGTTTTTAATTTCATGTTTTGTGGCTGTGATGTATTTTTAATTTAGTGTTTCGTGGCTGTGAGGTGTTTTTAAGTTCGTGTTTTGTGGTTGTGAGGTGTTTTTAATTTCATGTTTCGTGGCTGTGAGGGGTTTTTAATTTTGTGTTTTGTGGTTGTGAGGTGTTTTTAATTTCGTGTTTCGTGGCTGTGAGGTGTTTTTAATTTCATGTTTCGTGGCTTTGAGGTGTTTTTATTACGTGTTTTATGGCTGTCGGGTGTTTTTAATTTCGTGGTGGTGAGGTGTTTTTATTATGTGTTTTATGGCTGCAGGGTGTTTTTAATTTTGTGGTGGTGAGGTGTTTTTATTTCGTGTTTTATGGCTGTGAGGTGTTTTTATTACGTGTTTGATGGCTGTGAGGTGTTTTCAATTTCGTGGTGGTGAGGTGTTTTTAATTTCGTGGTGGTGAGCTGTTTTTATTACGTGTTTTATGGCTGTGAGGTGTTTTAAATTACTTGGTGGTGAGGTGTTTTGAATTACGTGGTGGTGAGGTGTTTTGAATTACTTGGTGGTGAGGTGTTTGGAATTACTTGGTGGTGAGATGTTTTGAATTACGTGGTGGTGAGGTGTTTTGAATTACTTGGTGGTGAGGTGTTTTGAATTACTTGGTGGTGAGGTATTGTAAATTATGTGGTGGTGAGGTGTTTTGAATTATGTGGTGGTGAAGTATTTTTAATTTCGTGTTTCGTGGCTGTGAGGGGTTTTTAATTTCATGTTTCGTGGCTGTTAAGTATTTTTAATTTCGTGTTTTGTGGTTGTGAGGTGTTTTTAATTTTGTGTTTTCTGGTTGTGAGATGTTTTTAATTTCATGTTTCGTGGCTGTGAAGTGTTTTTAATTTCGTGTTTCGTGGCTGCAAAGTGTTTTAAATTTCGTGTTTTGTGGTTGTGAAGTGTTTTTAAGTTCGTGTTTCATGGCTGTGAAGTGTTTTTCATTTCGTGTTTTGTGGTTGTGAGGTGTTTTTAATTTTGTGTTTTCTGGTTGTGAGGTGTTTTTAATTTTGTGTTTTCTGGTTGTGAGGTGTTTTTAATTTCATGTTTCGTGGCTAAGTGTTTTTAATTTCGTGTTTCATGGCTGTAAAGTGTTTTTAATTTCGTGTTTTGTGGTTGTGAGGTGTTTTTAATTTCGTGTTTTGTGGTTGTGAGGTGTTTTTAATTGCATGTTTTGTGGCTGTGAAGTGTTTTTAATTTCGTGTTTCGTGGCTGTGAAGTGTTTTTAATTTCGTGTTTCGTGGCTGTGAAGTGTTTTTAAGTTCGTGTTTCGTGGCTGTGAAGTGTTTTTAATTTCGTGTTTTGTGGTTGTGAGGTGTTTTTAATTTTGTGTTTTCTGGTTGTGAGGTGTTTTTAATTTTGTGTTTTCTGGTTGTGAGGTGTTTTTAATTTCATGTTTCGTGGCTAAGTGTTTTTAATTTCGTGTTTCATGGCTGTAAAGTGTTTTTAATTTCGTGTTTTGTGGTTGTGAGGTGTTTTTAATTTCGTGTTTTGTGGTTGTGAGGTGTTTTTAATTTCGCGTTTTATGGCTGTGAGGTGTTTTTATTACGTGTTTGATGGCTGTGAGGTGTTTTAAATTTCGTGGTGGTGAGGTGTTTTGAATTACTTGGTGGTGAGGTGTTTGGAATTACTTGGTGGTGAGGTGTTTGGAATTACTTGGTGGTGAGATGTTTTGAATTACGTGGTGGTGAGGTGTTTTGAATTACTTGGTGGTGAGGTGTTTTGAATTACTTGGTGGTGAGGTATTGTAAATTACGTGGTGGTGAGGTGTTTTGAATTATGTGGTGGTGAAGTGTTTTTAATTTCGTGTTTCGTGGCTGTGAGGTGTTTTTAATTTCGTGTTTTGTGGTTGTGAGGTGTTTTTAATTTCATGTTTCGTGGCTGTGAAGTATTTTTAATTTCGTGTTTTGTGGTTGTGAGGTGTTTTTAATTTTGTGTTTTCTGGTTGTGAGGTGTTTTTAATTTCATGTTTCGTGGCTGTAAAGTGTTTTTAATTTTGTGTTTTGTGGTTGTGAGGTGTTTTTAATTGCATGTTTCGTGGCTGTGAAGTGTTTTTAATTTCGTGTTTCGTGGCTGTGAAGTGTTTTTAATTTCGTGATTCGTGGCTGTAAAGTGTTTTAAATTTCGTGTTTTGTGGTTGTGAAGTGTTTTTAAGTTCGTGTTTCGTGGCTGTAAAGTGTTTTAAATTTCGTGTTTTGTGGTTGTGAAGTGTTTTTAAGTTCGTGTTTCATGGCTGTGAAGTGTTTTTCATTTCGTGTTTTGTGGTTGTGAGGTGTTTTTAATTTTGTGTTTTCTGGTTGTGAGGTGTTTTTAATTTTGTGTTTTCTGGTTGTGAGGTGTTTTTAATTTCATGTTTCGTGGCTAAGTGTTTTTAATTTCGTGTTTCATGGCTGTAAAGTGTTTTTAATTTCGTGTTTTGTGGTTGTGAGGTGTTTTTAATTTCGTGTTTTGTGGTTGTGAGGTGTTTTTAATTGCATGTTTTGTGGCTGTGAAGTGTTTTTAATTTCGTGTTTCGTGGCTGTGAAGTGTTTTTAATTTCGTGTTTCGTGGCTGTGAAGTGTTTTTAAGTTCGTGTTTCGTGGCTGTGAAGTGTTTTTAATTTCGTGTTTTGTGGTTGTGAGGTGTTTCTAATTTTGTGTTTTCTGGTTGTGAGGTGTTTTTAATTTTGTGTTTTCTGGTTGTGAGGTGTTTTTAATTTCATGTTTCGTGGCTAAGTGTTTTTAATTTCGTGTTTCATGGCTGTAAAGTGTTTTTAATTTCGTGTTTTGTGGTTGTGAGGTGTTTTTAATTTCGTGTTTTGTGGTTGTGAGGTGTTTTTAATTGCATGTTTTGTGGCTGTGAAGTGTTTTTAATTTCGTGTTTCGTGCCTGTGAAGTGTTTTTAATTTCGTGTTTCTTGGCTGTGAAGTGTTTTTAAGTTCGTGTTTTGTGGTTGTGAGGTGTTTTTAATTTCATGTTTTGTGGCTGTGATGTATTTTTAATTTAGTGTTTCGTGGCTGTGAGGTGTTTTTAAGTTCGTGTTTTGTGGTTGTGAGGTGTTTTTAATTTCATGTTTCGTGGCTGTGAGGGGTTTTTAATTTTGTGTTTTGTGGTTGTGAGGTGTTTTTAATTTCGTGTTTCGTGGCTGTGAGGTGTTTTTAATTTCATGTTTCGTGGCTTTGAGGTGTTTTTATTACGTGTTTTATGGCTGTCGGGTGTTTTTAATTTCGTGGTGGTGAGGTGTTTTTATTATGTGTTTTATGGCTGCAGGGTGTTTTTAATTTCGTGGTGGTGAGGTGTTTTTATTTCGTGTTTTATGGCTGTGAGGTGTTTTTATTACGGGTTTGATGGCTGTGAGGTGTTTTCAATTTCGTGGTGGTGAGGTGTTTTTAATTTCGTGGTGGTGAGCTGTTTTTATTACGTGTTTTATGGCTGTGAGGTGTTTTAAATTACTTGGTGGTGAGGTGTTTTGAATTACGTGGTGGTGAGGTGTTTTGAATTACTTGGTGGTGAGGTGTTTGGAATTACTTGGTGGTGAGATGTTTTGAATTACGTGGTGGTGAGGTGTTTTGAATTACTTGGTGGTGAGGTGTTTTGAATTACTTGGTGGTGAGGTATTGTAAATTACGTGGTGGTGAGGTGTTTTGAATTATGTGGTGGTGAAGTGTTTTTAATTTCGTGTTTCGTGGCTGTGAGGTGTTTTTAATTTCGTGTTTTGTGGTTGTGAGGTGTTTTTAATTTCATGTTTCGTGGCTGTGAAGTATTTTTAATTTCGTGTTTTGTGGTTGTGAGGTGTTTTTAATTTTGTGTTTTCTGGTTGTGAGGTGTTTTTAATTTCATGTTTCGTGGCTGTAAAGTGTTTTTAATTTTGTGTTTTGTGGTTGTGAGGTGTTTTTAATTGCATGTTTCGTGGCTGTGAAGTGTTTTTAATTTCGTGTTTCGTGGCTGTGAAGTGTTTTTAATTTCGTGATTCGTGGTTGTGAGGTGTTTTTAATTTCGTGTTTCGTGGCTGTGAGGTGTTTTTAATTTCGTGTTTTGTGGTTGTGAGGTGTTTTTAATTTCATGTTTCGTGGCTGTGAAGTATTTTTAATTTCGTGTTTTGTGGTTGTGAGGTGTTTTTAATTTTGTGTTTTCTGGTTGTGAGGTGTTTTTAATTTCATGTTTCGTGGCTGTAAAGTGTTTTTAATTTCGTGTTTTGTGGTTGTGAGGTGTTTTTAATTCCGTGTTTTGTGGTTGTGAGGTGTTTTTAATTGCATGTTTTGTGGCTGTGAAGTGTTTTTAATTTCGTGTTTCGTGGCTGTGAAGTGTTTTTAATTTCGTGATTCGTGGTTGTGAGGTGTTTTTAATTTCGTGTTTCGTGGCTGTGGGGTGTTTTTAATTTCGTGATTCGTCACCGTGAGGTGTTTTTAATTTCATGTTTCGTGGCTGTGAGGTGTTTTTAATTTCGTGTTTCATGGTTGTGAGGTGTTTTTAATTTCGTGATTCATGGTTGTGAGGTGTTTTTAATTTTGTGGTGGTGATGTTTTTATTACGTGTTTTAAGGCTGTGAGGTGTTTTTATTACGTGTTTTATGGCTGTGAGGTGTTTTTAATTTCGTGGTGGTGAGGTGTTTTTATTATGTGTTTTATGGCTGTGAGGTGTTTTTATTACGTGTTTTATGGCTGTGAGGTGTTTTTAATTTCGTGGTGGTGAGGTGTTTTATTACGTGTTTTATGGCTGTGAGGTGTTTTTATTACGTGTTTTAGGATGCGAGGTGTTTTTATTTTCGTGGTGGTGAGGTGTTTTTATTACGTGTTTTATGGCTGTGAGTTGTTTTTAATTTCGTGGTGGTGAGGTGTTTTTATTACGTGTTTTATGGCTGTGAGGTGTTTTTATGACGTGTTTTATGGCTGTGAGGTGTTTTTAATTTTGTGGTGGTGAGGTGTTTTTAATTTCGTGGTGGTGAAGTGTTTTTATTACGTGTTTTATGGCTGTGAGGTGTTTTAAATGACTTGGTGGTGAGGTATTGTAAATTACGTGGTGGTGAGGTGTTTTGAATTACTTGGTGGTGAGGTGTTTTGAATTACTTGGTGGTGAGGTGTTTTGAATTACGTGGTGGTGAGGTGTTTTGAATTACGTGGTGGTGAAGTGTTTTTAATTTCGTGTTTCGTGGCTGTGAGGTGTTTTTAATTTCGTGTTTTGTGGTTGTGAGGTGTTTTTAATTTCATGTTTCGTGGCTGTTAAGTATTTTTAATTTCGTGTTTTGTGGTTGTGAGGTGTTTTTAATTTTGTGTTTTCTGGTTGTGAGATGTTTTTAATTTCATGTTTCGTGGCTGTGAAGTGTTTTTAATTTCGTGTTTCGTGGCTGTAAAGTGTTTTAAATTTCGTGTTTTGTGGTTGTGAAGTGTTTTTAAGTTCGTGTTTCATGGCTGTGAAGTGTTTTTCATTTCGTGTTTTGTGGTTGTGAGGTGTTTTTAATTTTGTGTTTTCTGGTTGTGAGGTGTTTTTAATTTTGTGTTTTCTGGTTGTGAGGTGTTTTTAATTTCATGTTTCGTGGCTAAGTGTTTTTAATTTCGTGTTTCATGGCTGTAAAGTGTTTTTAATTTCGTGTTTTGTGGTTGTGAGGTGTTTTTAATTTCGTGTTTTGTGGTTGTGAGGTGTTTTTAATTGCATGTTTTGTGGCTGTGAAGTGTTTTTAATTTCGTGTTTCGTGGCTGTGAAGTGTTTTTAATTTCGTGTTTCGTGGCTGTGAAGTGTTTTTAAGTTCGTGTTTTGTGGTTGTGAGGTGTTTTTAATTTCATGTTTTGTGGCTGTGATGTATTTTTAATTTAGTGTTTCGTGGCTGTGAGGTGTTTTTAAGTTCGTGTTTTGTGGTTGTGAGGTGTTTTTAATTTCATGTTTCGTGGCTGTGAGGGGTTTTTAATTTTGTGTTTTGTGGTTGTGAGGTGTTTTTAATTTCGTGTTTCGTGGCTGTGAGGTGTTTTTAATTTCATGTTTCGTGGCTTTGAGGTGTTTTTATTACGTGTTTTATGG
Organism: Myxine glutinosa; assembly: GCF_964187855.1. Classification (NCBI taxonomy): domain Eukaryota; kingdom Metazoa; phylum Chordata; class Myxini; order Myxiniformes; family Myxinidae; genus Myxine; species Myxine glutinosa. Next base: position 213,308,360 of record NC_136263.1, read on the forward strand.
CTGTCGGGTGTTTTTAATTTCGTGGTGGTGAGGTGTTTTTATTATGTGTTTTATGGCTGCAGGGTGTTTTTAATTTTGTGGTGGTGAGGTGTTTTTATTTCGTGTTTTATGGCTGTGAGGTGTTTTTATTACGTGTTTGATGGCTGTGAGGTGTTTTCAATTTCGTGGTGGTGAGGTGTTTTTAATTTCGTGGTGGTGAGCTGTTTTTATTACGTGTTTTATGGCTGTGAGGTGTTTTAAATTACTTGGTGGTGAGGTGTTTTGAATTACGTGGTGGTGAGGTGTTTTGAATTACTTGGTGGTGAGGTGTTTGGAATTACTTGGTGGTGAGATGTTTTGAATTACGTGGTGGTGAGGTGTTTTGAATTACTTGGTGGTGAGGTGTTTTGAATTACTTGGTGGTGAGGTATTGTAAATTATGTGGTGGTGAGGTGTTTTGAATTATGTGGTGGTGAAGTATTTTTAATTTCGTGTTTCGTGGCTGTGAGGGGTTTTTAATTTCATGTTTCGTGGCTGTTAAGTATTTTTAATTTCGTGTTTTGTGGTTGTGAGGTGTTTTTAATTTTGTGTTTTCTGGTTGTGAGATGTTTTTAATTTCATGTTTCGTGGCTGTGAAGTGTTTTTAATTTCGTGTTTCGTGGCTGCAAAGTGTTTTAAATTTCGTGTTTTGTGGTTGTGAAGTGTTTTTAAGTTCGTGTTTCATGGCTGTGAAGTGTTTTTCATTTCGTGTTTTGTGGTTGTGAGGTGTTTTTAATTTTGTGTTTTCTGGTTGTGAGGTGTTTTTAATTTTGTGTTTTCTGGTTGTGAGGTGTTTTTAATTTCATGTTTCGTGGCTAAGTGTTTTTAATTTCGTGTTTCATGGCTGTAAAGTGTTTTTAATTTCGTGTTTTGTGGTTGTGAGGTGTTTTTAATTTCGTGTTTTGTGGTTGTGAGGTGTTTTTAATTGCATGTTTTGTGGCTGTGAAGTGTTTTTAATTTCGTGTTTCGTGGCTGTGAAGTGTTTTTAATTTCGTGTTTCGTGGCTGTGAAGTGTTTTTAAGTTCGTGTTTCGTGGCTGTGAAGTGTTTTTAATTTCGTGTTTTGTGGTTGTGAGGTGTTTTTAATTTTGTGTTTTCTGGTTGTGAGGTGTTTTTAATTTTGTGTTTTCTGGTTGTGAGGTGTTTTTAATTTCATGTTTCGTGGCTAAGTGTTTTTAATTTCGTGTTTCATGGCTGTAAAGTGTTTTTAATTTCGTGTTTTGTGGTTGTGAGGTGTTTTTAATTTCGTGTTTTGTGGTTGTGAGGTGTTTTTAATTGCATGTTTTGTGGCTGTGAAGTGTTTTTAATTTCGTGTTTCGTGCCTGTGAAGTGTTTTTAATTTCGTGTTTCTTGGCTGTGAAGTGTTTTTAAGTTCGTGTTTTGTGGTTGTGAGGTGTTTTTAATTTCATGTTTTGTGGCTGTGATGTATTTTTAATTTAGTGTTTCGTGGCTGTGAGGTGTTTTTAAGTTCGTGTTTTGTGGTTGTGAGGTGTTTTTAATTTCATGTTTCGTGGCTGTGAGGGGTTTTTAATTTTGTGTTTTGTGGTTGTGAGGTGTTTTTAATTTCGTGTTTCGTGGCTGTGAGGTGTTTTTAATTTCATGTTTCGTGGCTTTGAGGTGTTTTTATTACGTGTTTTATGGCTGTCGGGTGTTTTTAATTTCGTGGTGGTGAGGTGTTTTTATTATGTGTTTTATGGCTGCAGGGTGTTTTTAATTTCGTGGTGGTGAGGTGTTTTTATTTCGTGTTTTATGGCTGTGAGGTGTTTTTATTACGTGTTTGATGGATGTGAGGTGTTTTCAATTTCGTGGTGGTGAGGTGTTTTTAATTTCGTGGTGGTGAGCTGTTTTTATTACGTGTTTTATGGCTGTGAGGTGTTTTAAATTACTTGGTGGTGAGGTGTTTTGAATTACGTGGTGGTGAGGTGTTTTGAATTACTTGGTGGTGAGGTGTTTGGAATTACTTGGTGGTGAGATGTTTTGAATTACGTGGTGGTGAGGTGTTTTGAATTACTTGGTGGTGAGGTGTTTTGAATTACTTGGTGGTGAGGTATTGTAAATTACGTGGTGGTGAGGTGTTTTGAATTATGTGGTGGTGAAGTGTTTTTAATTTCGTGTTTCGTGGCTGTGAGGTGTTTTTAATTTCGTGTTTTGTGGTTGTGAGGTGTTTTTAATTTCATGTTTCGTGGCTGTGAAGTATTTTTAATTTCGTGTTTTGTGGTTGTGAGGTGTTTTTAATTTTGTGTTTTCTGGTTGTGAGGTGTTTTTAATTTCATGTTTCGTGGCTGTAAAGTGTTTTTAATTTTGTGTTTTGTGGTTGTGAGGTGTTTTTAATTCCGTGTTTTGTGGTTGTGAGGTGTTTTTAATTGCATGTTTCGTGGCTGTGAAGTGTTTTTAATTTCGTGTTTCGTGGCTGTGAAGTGTTTTTAATTTCGTGATTCGTGGTTGTGAGGTGTTTTTAATTTCGTGTTTCGTGGCTGTGAGGTGTTTTTAATTTCGTGTTTTGTGGTTGTGAGGTGTTTTTAATTTCATGTTTCGTGGCTGTGAAGTATTTTTAATTTCGTGTTTTGTGGTTGTGAGGTGTTTTTAATTTTGTGTTTTCTGGTTGTGAGGTGTTTTTAATTTCATGTTTCGTGGCTGTAAAGTGTTTTTAATTTCGTGTTTTGTGGTTGTGAGGTGTTTTTAATTCCGTGTTTTGTGGTTGTGAGGTGTTTTTAATTGCATGTTTTGTGGCTGTGAAGTGTTTTTAATTTCGTGTTTCGTGGCTGTGAAGTGTTTTTAATTTCGTGATTCGTGGTTGTGAGGTGTTTTTAATTTCGTGTTTCGTGGCTGTGAGGTGTTTTTAATTTCGTGATTCGTCACCGTGAGGTGTTTTTAATTTCATGTTTCGTGGCTGTGAGGTGTTTTTAATTTCGTGTTTCATGGTTGTGAGGTGTTTTTAATTTCGTGATTCATGGTTGTGAGGTGTTTTTAATTTTGTGGTGGTGATGTTTTTATTACGTGTTTTAAGGCTGTGAGGTGTTTTTATTACGTGTTTTATGGCTGTGAGGTGTTTTTAATTTCGTGGTGGTGAGGTGTTTTTATTATGTGTTTTATGGCTGTGAGGTGTTTTTATTACGTGTTTTATGGCTGTGAGGTGTTTTCAATTTCGTGGTGGTGAGGTGTTTTATTACGTGTTTTATGGCTGTGAGGTGTTTTTATTACGTGTTTTAGGATGCGAGGTGTTTTTATTTTCGTGGTGGTGAGGTGTTTTTATTACGTGTTTTATGGCTGTGAGTTGTTTTTAATTTCGTGGTGGTGAGGTGTTTTTATTATGTGTTTTATGGCTGTGAGGTGTTTTTATGACGTGTTTTATGGCTGTGAGGTGTTTTTAATTTTGTGGTGGTGAGGTATTTTTAATTTCGTGGTGGTGAGGTGTTTTTATTACGTGTTTTATGGCTGTGAGGTGTTTTAAATGACTTGGTGGTGAGGTATTGTAAATTACGTGGTGGTGAGGTGTTTTGAATTACGTGGTGGTGAGGTGTTTTGAATTACTTGGTGGTGAGGTGTTTTGAATTACGTGGTGGTGAGGTGTTTTGAATTACGTGGTGGTGAAGTGTTTTTAATTTCGTGTTTCGTGGCTGTGAGGTGTTTTTAATTTCGTGTTTTGTGGTTGTGAGGTGTTTTTAATTTCATGTTTCGTGGCTGTGAAGTATTTTTAATTTCGTGTTTTGTGGTTGTGAGGTGTTTTTTATTTCATGTTTCGTGGCTGTTAAGTATTTTTAATTTCGTGTTTTGTGGTTGTGAGGTGTTTTTAATTTTGTGTTTTCTGGTTGTGAGATGTTTTTAATTTCATGTTTCGTGGCTGTGAAGTGTTTTTAATTTCGTGTTTCGTGGCTGTAAAGTGTTTTAAATTTCGTGTTTTGTGGTTGTGAAGTGTTTTTAAGTTCGTGTTTCATGGCTGTGAAGTGTTTTTCATTTCGTGTTTTGTGGTTGTGAGGTGTTTTTAATTTTGTGTTTTCTGGTTGTGAGGTGTTTTTAATTTTGTGTTTTCTGGTTGTGAGGTGTTTTTAATTTCATGTTTCGTGGCTAAGTGTTTTTAATTTCGTGTTTCATGGCTGTAAAGTGTTTTTAATTTCGTGTTTTGTGGTTGTGAGGTGTTTTTAATTTCGTGTTTTGTGGTTGTGAGGTGTTTTTAATTGCATGTTTTGTGGCTGTGAAGTGTTTTTAATTTCGTGTTTCGTGGCTGTGAAGTGTTTTTAAGTTCGTGTTTTGTGGTTGTGAGGTGTTTTTAATTTCATGTTTTGTGGCTGTGATGTATTTTTAATTTAGTGTTTCGTGGCTGTGAGGTGTTTTTAAGTTCGTGTTTTGTGGTTGTGAGGTGTTTTTAATTTCATGTTTCGTGGCTGTGAGGGGTTTTTAATTTTGTGTTTTGTGGTTGTGAGGTGTTTTTAATATCGTGTTTCGTGGCTGTGAGGTGTTTTTAATTTCATGTTTCGTGGCTTTGAGGTGTTTTTATTACGTGTTTTATGGCTGTCGGGTGTTTTTAATTTCGTGGTGGTGAGGTGTTTTTATTATGTGTTTTATGGCTGCAGGGTGTTTTTAATTTTGTGGTGGTGAGGTGTTTTTATTTCGTGTTTTATGGCTGTGAGGTGTTTTTATTACGTGTTTGATGGCTGTGAGGTGTTTTCAATTTCGTGGTGGTGAGGTGTTTTTAATTTCGTGGTGGTGAGCTGTTTTTATTACGTGTTTTATGGCTGTGAGGTGTTTTAAATTACTTGGTGGTGAGGTGTTTTGAATTACGTGGTGGTGAGGTGTTTTGAATTACTTGGTGGTGAGGTGTTTGGAATTACTTGGTGGTGAGATGTTTTGAATTACGTGGTGGTGAGGTGTTTTGAATTACTTGGTGGTGAGGTGTTTTGAATTACTTGGTGGTGAGGTATTGTAAATTATGTGGTGGTGAGGTGTTTTGAATTATGTGGTGGTGAAGTGTTTTTAATTTCGTGTTTCGTGGCTGTGAGGGGTTTTTAATTTCGTGTTTTGTGGTTGTGAGGTGTTTTTAATTTCATGTTTCGTGGCTGTGAAGTATTTTTAATTTCGTGTTTTGTGGTTGTGAGGTGTTTTTAATTTTGTGTTTTCTGGTTGTGAGGTGTTTTTTATTTCATGTTTCGTGGCTGTAAAGTGTTTTTAATTTTGTGTTTTGTGGTTGTGAGGTGTTTTTAATTCCGTGTTTTGTGGTTGTGAGGTGTTTTTAATTGCATGTTTCGTGGCTGTGAAGTGTTTTTAATTTCGTGTTTCGTGGCTGTGAAGTGTTTTTAATTTCGTGATTCGTGGTTGTGAGGTGTTTTTAATTTCGTGTTTCGTGGCTGTGAGGTGTTTTTAATTTCGTGTTTTGTGGTTGTGAGGTGTTTTTAATTTCATGTTTCGTGGCTGTGAAGTATTTTTAATTTCGTGTTTTGTGGTTGTGAGGTGTTTTTAATTTTGTGTTTTCTGGTTGTGAGGTGTTTTTAATTTCATGTTTCGTGGCTGTAAAGTGTTTTTAATTTCGTGTTTTGTGGTTGTGAGGTGTTTTTAATTCCGTGTTTTGTGGTTGTGAGGTGTTTTTAATTGCATGTTTTGTGGCTGTGAAGTGTTTTTAATTTCGTGTTTCGTGGCTGTGAGGGGTTTTTAATTTTGTGTTTTGTGGTTGTGAGGTGTTTTTAATTTCGTGTTTCGTGGCTGTGAGGTGTTTTTAATTTCATGTTTCGTGGCTTTGAGGTGTTTTTATTACGTGTTTTATGGCTGTCGGGTGTTTTTAATTTCGTGGTGGTGAGGTGTTTTTATTATGTGTTTTATGGCTGCAGGGTGTTTTTAATTTTGTGGTGGTGAGGTGTTTTTATTTCGTGTTTTATGGCTGTGAGGTGTTTTTATTACGTGTTTGATGGCTGTGAGGTGTTTTCAATTTCGTGGTGGTGAGGTGTTTTTAATTTCGTGGTGGTGAGCTGTTTTTATTACGTGTTTTATGGCTGTGAGGTGTTTTAAATTACTTGGTGGTGAGGTGTTTTGAATTACGTGGTGGTGAGGTGTTTTGAATTACTTGGTGGTGAGGTGTTTGGAATTACTTGGTGGTGAGATGTTTTGAATTACGTGGTGGTGAGGTGTTTTGAATTACTTGGTGGTGAGGTGTTTTGAATTACTTGGTGGTGAGGTATTGTAAATTATGTGGTGGTGAGGTGTTTTGAATTATGTGGTGGTGAAGTGTTTTTAATTTCGTGTTTCGTGGCTGTGAGGCGTTTTTAATTTCGTGTTTTGTGGTTGTGAGGTGTTTTTAATTTCATGTTTCGTGGCTGTGAAGTATTTTTAATTTCGTGTTTTGTGGTTGTGAGGTGTTTTTAATTTTGTGTTTTCTGGTTGTGAGGTGTTTTTAATTTCATGTTTCGTGGCTGTAAAGTGTTTTTAATTTTGTGTTTTGTGGTTGTGAGGTGTTTTTAATTCCGTGTTTTGTGGTTGTGAGGTGTTTTTAATTGCATGTTTCGTGGCTGTGAAGTGTTTTTAATTTCGTGTTTCGTGGCTGTGAAGTGTTTTTAATTTCGTGATTCGTGGTTGTGAGGTGTTTTTAATTTCGTGTTTCGTGGCTGTGAGGTGTTTTTAATTTCGTGTTTTGTGGTTGTGAGGTGTTTTTAATTTCATGTTTCGTGGCTGTGAAGTATTTTTAATTTCGTGTTTTGTGGTTGTGAGGTGTTTTTAATTTTGTGTTTTCTGGTTGTGAGGTGTTTTTAATTTCATGTTTCGTGGCTGTAAAGTGTTTTTAATTTCGTGTTTTGTGGTTGTGAGGTGTTTTTAATTCCGTGTTTTGTGGTTGTGAGGTGTTTTTAATTGCATGTTTTGTGGCTGTGAAGTGTTTTTAATTTCGTGTTTCGTGGCTGTGAAGTGTTTTTAATTTCGTGATTCGTGGTTGTGAGGTGTTTTTAATTTCGTGTTTCGTGGCTGTGAGGTGTTTTTAATTTCGTGATTCGTCACCGTGAGGTGTTTTTAATTTCATGTTTCGTGGCTGTGAGGTGTTTTTAATTTTGTGTTTCATGGTTGTGAGGTGTTTTTAATTTCGTGATTCATGGTTGTGAGGTGTTTTTAATTTTGTGGTGGTGATGTTTTTATTACGTGTTTTAAGGCTGTGAGGTGTTTTTATTACGTGTTTTATGGCTGTGAGGTGTTTTTAATTTCGTGGTGGTGAGGTGTTTTTATTATGTGTTTTATGGCTGTGAGGTGTTTTTATTACGTGTTTTATGGCTGTGAGGTGTTTTTAATTTCGTGGTGGTGAGGTGTTTTATTACGTGTTTTATGGCTGTGAGGTGTTTTTATTACGTGTTTTAGGATGCGAGGTGTTTTTAATTTTGTGGTGGTGAGGTGTTTTTATTACGTGTTTTATGGCTGTGAGTTGTTTTTAATTTCGTGGTGGTGAGGTGTTTTTATTACGTGTTTTATGGCTGTGGGGTGTTTTTATTACGTGTTTTATGGCTGTGAGGTGTTTTTAATTTTGTGGTGGTGAGGTGTTTTTAATTTCGTGGTGGTGAGGTGTTTTTATTACATGTTTTATGGCTGTGAGGTGTTTTAAATGACTTGGTGGTGAGGTATTGTAAATTACGTGGTGGTGAGGTGTTTTGAATTACGTGGTGGTGAGGTGTTTTGAATTACTTGGTGGTGAGGTGTTTTGAATTACGTGGTGGTGAGGTGTTTTGAATTACGTGGTGGTGAAGTGTTTTTAATTTCGTGTTTCGTGGCTGTGAGGTGTTTTTAATTTCGTGTTTTGTGGTTGTGAGGTGTTTTTAATTTCATGTTTCGTGGCTGTGAAGTATTTTTAATTTCGTATTTTGTGGTTGTGAGGTGTTTTTAATTTCATGTTTCGTGGCTGTTAAGTATTTTTAATTTCGTGTTTTGTGGTTGTGAGGTGTTTTTAATTTTGTGTTTTCTGGTTGTGAGATGTTTTTAATTTCATGTTTCGTGGCTGTGAAGTGTTTTTAATTTCGTGTTTCGTGGCTGTAAAGTGTTTTAAATTTCGTGTTTTGTGGTTGTGAAGTGTTTTTAAGTTCGTGTTTCATGGCTGTGAAGTGTTTTTCATTTCGTGTTTTGTGGTTGTGAGGTGTTTTTAATTTTGTGTTTTCTGGTTGTGAGGTGTTTTTAATTTTGTGTTTTCTGGTTGTGAGGTGTTTTTAATTTCATGTTTCGTGGCTAAGTGTTTTTAATTTCGTGTTTCATGGCTGTAAAGTGTTTTTAATTTCGTGTTTTGTGGTTGTGAGGTGTTTTTAATTTCGTGTTTTGTGGTTGTGAGGTGTTTTTAATTGCATGTTTTGTGGCTGTGAAGTGTTTTTAATTTCGTGTTTCGTGGCTGTGAAGTGTTTTTAATTTCGTGTTTCGTGGCTGTGAAGTGTTTTTAAGTTCGTGTTTTGTGGTTGTGAGGTGTTTTTAATTTCATGTTTTGTGGCTGTGATGTATTTTTAATTTAGTGTTTCGTGGCTGTGAGGTGTTTTTAAGTTCGTGTTTTGTGGTTGTGAGGTGTTTTTAATTTCATGTTTCGTGGCTGTGAGGGGTTTTTAATTTTGTGTTTTGTGGTTGTGAGGTGTTTTTAATTTCGTGTTTCGTGGCTGTGAGGTGTTTTTAATTTCATGTTTCGTGGCTTTGAGGTGTTTTTATTACGTGTTTTATGGCTGTCGGGTGTTTTTAATTTCGTGGTGGTGAGGTGTTTTTATTTCGTGTTTTATGGCTGTGAGGTGTTTTTATTACGTGTTTGATGGCTGTGAGGTGTTTTCAATTTCGTGGTGGTGAGGTGTTTTTAATTTCGTGGTGGTGAGCTGTTTTTATTACGTGTTTTATGGCTGTGAGGTGTTTTAAATTACTTGGTGGTGAGGTGTTTTGAATTACGTGGTGGTGAGGTGTTTTGAATTACTTGGTGGTGAGGTGTTTGGAATTACTTGGTGGTGAGATGTTTTGAATTACGTGGTGGTGAGGTGTTTTGAATTACTTGGTGGTGAGGTGTTTTGAATTACTTGGTGGTGAGGTATTGTAAATTATGTGGTGGTGAGGTGTTTTGAATTATGTGGTGGTGAAGTGTTTTTAATTTCGTGTTTCGTGGCTGTGAGGGGTTTTTAATTTCGTGTTTTGTGGTTGTGAGGTGTTTTTAATTTCATGTTTCGTGGCTGTGAAGTATTTTTAATTTCGTGTTTTGTGGTTGTGAGGTGTTTTTAATTTTGTGTTTTCTGGTTGTGAGGTGTTTTTAATTTCATGTTTCGTGGCTGTAAAGTGTTTTTAATTTCGTGTTTTGTGGTTGTGAGGTGTTTTTAATTCCGTGTTTTGTGGTTGTGAGGTGTTTTTAATTGCATGTTTCGTGGCTGTGAAGTGTTTTTAATTTCGTGTTTCGTGGCTGTGAAGTGTTTTTAATTTCGTGATTCGTGGTTGTGAGGTGTTTTTAATTTCGTGTTTCGTGGCTGTGAGGTGTTTTTAATTTCGTGTTTTGTGGTTGTGAGGTGTTTTTAATTTCATGTTTCGTGGCTGTGAAGTATTTTTAATTTCGTGTTTTGTGGTTGTGAGGTGTTTTTAATTTTGTGTTTTCTGGTTGTGAGGTGTTTTTAATTTCATGTTTCGTGGCTGTAAAGTGTTTTTAATTTCGTGTTTTGTGGTTGTGAGGTGTTTTTAATTCCGTGTTTTGTGGTTGTGAGGTGTTTTTAATTGCATGTTTCGTGGCTGTGAAGTGTTTTTAATTTCGTGTTTCGTGGCTGTGAAGTGTTTTTAATTTCGTGATTCGTGGTTGTGAGGTGTTTTTAATTTCGTGTTTCGTGGCTGTGAGGTGTTTTTAATTTCGTGATTCGTCACCGTGAGGTGTTTTTAATTTCATGTTTCGTGGCTGTGAGGTGTTTTTAATTTCGTGTTTCATGGTTGTGAGGTGTTTTTAATTTCGTGATTCATGGTTGTGAGGTGTTTTTAATTTTGTGGTGGTGAGGTTTTTATTACGTGTTTTAAGGCTGTGAGGTGTTTTTATTACGTGTTTTATGGCTGTGAGGTGTTTTTAATTTCGTGGTGGTGAGGTGTTTTTATTATGTGTTTTATGGCTGTGAGGTGTTTTTAATTTCGTGGTGGTGAGGTGTTTTATTACGTGTTTTATGGCTGTGAGGTGTTTTTATTACGTGTTTTAGGATGCGAGGTGTTTTTATTTTCGTGGTGGTGAGGTGTTTTTATTACGTGTTTTATGGCTGTAGGGTGTTTTTCATTTCGTGGTGGTGGGGTGTTTTTATAACGTTTTTTTTATGGCTGTGAGGTGTTTTTATTACGTGTTTGATGGCTGTGAGGTGTTTTCAATTTCGTGGTGGTGAGGTGTTTTTAATTTCGTGGTGGTGAGGTGTTTTTATTACGTGTTTTATGGCTGTGAGGTGTTTTAAATGACTTGGTGGTGAGGTATTGTAAATTACGTGGTGGTGGGGTGTTTTGAATTACGTGGTGGTGAGGTGTTTTGAATTACTTGGTGGTGAGGTGTTTTGAATTACGTGGTGGTGAGGTGTTTTGAATTACGTGGTGGTGAAGTGTTTTTAATTTCGTGTTTCGTGGCTGTGAGGTGTTTTTAATTTCGTGTTTTGTGGTTGTGAGGTGTTTTTAATTTCATGTTTCGTGGCTGTGAAGTATTTTTAATTTCGTGTTTTGTGGTTGTGAGGTGTTTTTAATTTCATGTTTCGTGGCTGTTAAGTATTTTTAATTTCGTGTTTTGTGGTTGTGAGGTGTTTTTAATTTTGTGTTTTCTGGTTGTGAGATGTTTTTAATTTCATGTTTCGTGGCTGTGAAGTGTTTTTAATTTCGTGTTTCGTGGCTGTAAAGTGTTTTAAATTTCGTGTTTTGTGGTTGTGAAGTGTTTTTAAGTTCGTGTTTCATGGCTGTGAAGTGTTTTTAATTTCGTGTTTTGTGGTTGTGAGGTGTTTTTAATTTTGTGTTTTCTGGTTGTGAGGTGTTTTTAATTTTGTGTTTTCTGGTTGTGAGGTGTTTTTAATTTCATGTTTCGTGGTTGTGAGGTGTTTTTAATTTCATGTTTTGTGGCTGTGATGTATTTTTAATTTAGTGTTTCGTGGCTGTGAGGTGTTTTTAAGTTCGTGTTTTGTGGTTGTGAGGTGTTTTTAATTTCATGTTTCGTGGCTGTGAGGGGTTTTTAATTTCGTGTTTCGTGGCTGTGAAGTGTTTTTAATTTCGTGTTTCGTGGCTGTGAAGTGTTTTTAAGTTCGTGTTTTGTGGTTGTGAGGTTTTTTTAATTTCATGTTTTGTGGCTGTGATGTATTTTTAATTTAGTGTTTCGTGGCTGTGAGGTGTTTTTAAGTTCGTGTTTTGTGGTTGTGAGGTGTTTTTAATTTCATGTTTTGTGGCTGTGAGGGGTTTTTAATTTTGTGTTTTGTGGTTGTGAGGTGTTTTTAATTTCGTGTTTCGTGGCTGTGAGGTGTTTTTAATTTCATGTTTCGTGGCTTTGAGGTGTTTTTATTACGTGTTTTATGGCTGTCGGGTGTTTTTAATTTCGTGGTGGTGAGGTGTTTTTATTATGTGTTTTATGGCTGCAGGGTGTTTTTAATTTCGTGGTGGTGAGGTGTTTTTATTTCGTGTTTTATGGCTGTGAGGTGTTTTTATTACGTGTTTGATGGCTGTGAGGTGTTTTCAATTTCGTGGTGGGGAGGTGTTTTTAATTTCGTGGTGGTGAGCTGTTTTTATTACGTGTTTTATGGCTGTGAGGTGTTTTAAATTACTTGGTGGTGAGGTGTTTTGAATTACGTGGTGGTGAGGTGTTTTGAATTACTTGGTGGTGAGGTGTTTGGAAATACTTGGTGGTGAGATGTTTTGAATTACGTGGTGGTGATGTGTTTTGAATTACTTGGTGGTGAGGTGTTTTGAATTACTTGGTGGTGAGGTATTGTAAATTATGTGGTGGTGAGGTGTTTTGAATTATGTGGTGGTGAAGTGTTTTTAATTTCGGGTTTCGTGGCTGTGAGGGGTTTTTAATTTCGTGTTTTGTGGTTGTGAGGTGTTTTTAATTTCATGTTTCGTGGCTGTGAAGTATTTTTAATTTCGTGTTTTGTGGTTGTGAGGTGTTTTTAATTTTGTGTTTTCTGGTTGTGAGGTGTTTTTAATTTCATGTTTCGTGGCTGTAAAGTGTTTTTAATTTCGTGTTTTGTGGTTGTGAGGTGTTTTTAATTCCGTGTTTTGTGGTTGTGAGGTGTTTTTAATTGCATGTTTCGTGGCTGTGAAGTGTTTTTAATTTCGTGTTTCGTGGCTGTGAAGTGTTTTTAATTTTGTGATTCGTGGTTGTGAGGTGTTTTTAATTTCGTGTTTCGTGGCTGTGAGGTGTTTTTAATTTCGTGTTTTGTGGTTGTGAGGTGTTTTTAATTTCATGTTTCGTGGCTGTGAAGTATTTTTAATTTCGTGTTTTGTGGTTGTGAGGTGTTTTTAATTTTGTGTTTTCTGGTTGTGAGGTGTTTTTAATTTCATGTTTCGTGGCTGTAAAGTGTTTTTAATTTCGTGTTTTGTGGTTGTGAGGTGTTTTTAATTCCGTGTTTTGTGGTTGTGAGGTGTTTTTAATTGCATGTTTCGTGGCTGTGAAGTGTTTTTAATTTCGTGTTTCGTGGCTGTGAAGTGTTTTTAATTTCGTGATTCGTGGTTGTGAGGTGTTTTTAATTTCGTGTTTCGTGGCTGTGAGGTGTTTTTAATTTCGTGATTCGTCACCGTGAGGTGTTTTTAATTTCATGTTTCGTGGCTGTGAGGTGTTTTTAATTTCGTGTTTCATGGTTGTGAGGTGTTTTTAATTTCGTGATTCATGGTTGTGAGGTGTTTTTAATTTTGTGGTGGTGAGGTTTTTATTACGTGTTTTAAGGCTGTGAGGTGTTTTTATTACGTGTTTTATGGCTGTGAGGTGTTTTTAATTTTGTGGTGGTGAGGTGTTTTTATTACGTGTTTTATGGCTGTGAGGTGTTTTTAATTTTGTGGTGGTGAGGTGTTTTGAATTACTTGGTGGTGAGGTATTGTAAATTACGTGGTGGTGAGGTGTTTTGAATTACGTGGTGGTGAAGTGTTTTTAATTTCATGTTTCGTGGCTGTGAGGTGTTTTTAATTTCGTGTTTTGTGGTTGTGAGGTGTTTTTAATTTCATGTTTCGTGGCTGTGAAGTATTTTAAATTTCATGTTTTGTGGTTGTGAGGTGTTTTTAATTTCATGTTTCGTGGCTGTGAAGTATTTTTAATTTCGTGTTTTGTGGTTGTGAGGTGTTTTTAATTTTGTGTTTTCTGGTTGTGAGGTGTTTTTAATTTCATTTTTTGTGGCTGTAAAGTGTTTTTAATTTCGTGTTTTGTGGTTGTGAGGTGTTTTTAATTTCGTGTTTTGTGGTTGTGAGGTGTTTTTAATTTCATGTTTCGTGGCTGTGAAGTGTTTTTAATTTCGTGTTTCGTGGCTGTGAAGTGTTTTTAATTTCGTGTTTCGTGGTTGTGAGGTGTTTTTAATTTCATGTTTTGTGGCTGTGAAGTATTTTTAATTTAGTGTTTCGTGGCTGTGAAGTGTTTTTAATTTCGTGTTTCGTGGCTGTGAAGTGTTTTTAAGTTCGTGTTTTGTGGTTGTGAGGTGTTTTTAATTTCATGTTTTGTGGCTGTGAAGTATTTTTAATTTAGTGTTTCGTGGCTGTGAAGTGTTTTTAAGTTCGTGTTTTGTGGTTGTGAGGTGTTTTTAATTTCGTGTTTCGTGGCTGTGAAGTGTTTTTAAGTTCGTGTTTTGTGGTTGTGAGGTGTTTTTAATTTCATGTTTCGTGGCTGTGAGGGGTTTTTAATTTCGTGTTTTGTGGTTGTGAGGTGTTTATAATTTCGTGTTTTGTGGTTGTGAGGTGTTTTTAATTTCATGTTTCGTGGCTGTGAGGGGTTTTTAATTTCGTGTTTTGTGGTTGTGAGGTGTTTATAATTTCGTGTTTTGTGGTTGTGAGGTGTTTTTCATTTCATGTTTCGTGGCTGTGAAGTGTTTTTAATTTCATGATTCGTGGCTGTGAGGTGTTTTTAATTTCGTGTTTTGTGGTTGTGAGGTGTTTTTAATTTCGTGTTTCGTGGCTGTGAGGTGTTTTTAATTTCGTGATTCGTCGCCATGAGGTGTTTTTAATTTCATGTTTCATGGCTGTGAAGTGTTTTTAATTTCGTGTTTCATGGTTGTGAGGTGTTTTTAATTTCGTGATTCATGGTTGTGAGGTGTTTTTAATTTCATGTTTCGTGGCTGTGAAGTATTTTTAATTTCGTGTTTTGTGGTTGTGAGGTGTTTTTAATTTCATGTTTCGTGGCTGTGAAGTATTTTTAATTTCGTGTTTTGTGGTTGTGAGGTGTTTTTAATTTTGTGTTTTCTGGTTGTGAGGTGTTTTTAATTTCATGTTTCGTGGCTGTGAAGTGTTTTTAATTTCATGTTTCGTGGCTGTAAAGTGTTTTTAGTTTCGTGTTTTGTGGTTGTGAAGTGTTTTTAAGTTCGTGTTTCGTGGCTGTGAAGTGTTTTTAATTTCGTGTTTTGTGGTTGTGAGGTGTTTTTAATTTTGTGTTTTCTGGTTGTGAGGTGTTTTTAATTTTGTGTTTTCTGGTTGTGAGGTGTTTTCCGACAGATGGCCTCACATTATCCTCAAGCACCCCCTGGTGCAATGAAGAATTAATAGTGGATTATATGATGGTGAGCTGCCCAGGCCCTGATGCAGCAAAGCTGCCCCAAACCATAATATTTCCACCACCATGCTTTACAGTTGGTATCAGGTTCTTGTGGCCAAATGCTAAATGCTGTCTTTGGTTTTTGCCAAACATGTCTTCTGGTATTGTGGCCAAATAGCCCTAGCTTTGACTCATCTGTCCAGATCACATTGTTCCAGAAGTGCTGGTCTTTGCCGAGGTGTTCATTGGGAACCTTTAGTCTTGCCCTGATGTTCTTTCTGGACAGCAAAGGTTTCCTTCTGGCACACCTCCCATGTAGATCAAATTTGTGCAGCCTCTTTCTAATGGTAGACTCGTGCACTTTGACATCAACAGTGGCAAGAGCTACCTGTAGGTCCAGTGATGACATTCTGTGGTTCTTAGAGACTTCTTTCAGCATCTTGCGGTCTGCTCTTGGGCTGAACTTGCTGGGGTGGCCTGGCCTGAACAAGTTGGCAGTTGTTTGGAATCTTCTCCACTTGTAGATGATCTTCCGGACAGTCGAATGATTGATTTCAAATTGTTTGGAGATCTTTTTAAATCCATTCCTAGACTCGTAGGCATCTATAACCTTCTTTCTGAAGGCCTCAGAGAGCTTTTTTGATCTCGGCATGGTGACGCCGCACACTTCAACAACAAAGAGCAAACCCAACTAAATGTCTGAGGTTTAAATAAGACAGGTTCCTCCAAGATCCTCTCTAACGATGTTCTAATCATTTGCACCTGAGCTGGTGCACCTGATTCTAATTTTATGTATTTGAAGTAGTGATAAATGTCGGGGTGTACTTACTTTTTCCACATGCGAAATTTGCATTTATGTTTATTTAAATTATACAATGGACTACAAAATGTAAATGTTTCATGATATTTGTTATATTATATCACCTTTATCTATCAATATTGTTGAAATGAAGATCAAATAGCTGTATGTTGAAATATGATGAAAAAGTCAAAACTTTACATGGGGTGTACTTACTTTCTCACGTGACTGTAGCCCCATCAAGCAGAGTTAACAGCCCTCGCGGCGCTTTACATTATCATACGAACGCACACACACCGCACACACATACACAAACATACACACACACACACACACACCTTCACTCTTGCCCTATTCCTCTCCCTCCCCATTCAAAACCCACAGATGTGTACTCTCCTCCTCCTCCCCTCCCTCCCCTGCACACATACACAGACAAACTCTCGATCTCTGTCCCACCTCAAACCAAAAGGAAAACAGGACCCAGACTTTGAAAGACTTGTGAAACAGATAGGTTTTGAGGGAGGTTTTAAAGGCAGGAAGAGAGTCAACATGTCGAACAGAGGAAGGCACGTCATTCCAGAGCAGAGGTGCAGCAAACGAAAAGGATTTCTCGCCAAACGACTTGGTGCTGGTTCGCGGTGGCTCTAAGGTCATGGAGTCGTCGCTTGAACGAAGCCGTCGCCGAGGCACATAGAGAGTGAGCAAATCGGAGAGATGGTGAGGTCCCGCTCAACACAATGATGTATAACATCGTGTGCAAATTTTGTATTGCACACGAGCAGAGACAGGCAGCCAGTGTAAAGATTCAAGGAGCTCAGCCAGTGTGAAGATTGAAAAGGCCTACCAGTCCAATGGGACTTGTAGGCCTTTTTGTAAATAATGAACACAAGCTTAAGTTATTTTAAAATATATTTATTCTGAAAATCATTAAGTTCTTCAAGCATATTATAGACTGCCATTTCGTTCTCGAGATCGCCTCGCCATACCGTCAAACATTCCAATGCGTCGATCGCGTCAACACTGCGCATGCGCAAGTGGTCTAACAGGCCGATGGTCTCCCACGATCTCTTCTCCCATTCCACCAGATTATCACAGACACTTACAACTTCATGACAAACGAGATAGGATCCAGCCCTAACTAACGGGCCCACCCGCAGCTCTCTTGACCTTCTGGTTGCTTCACATGAACCCGACAAAGAACGTCTTCGTTTCAATAAATGACAATATCCAGCCGATTGGATTCATGACGGCACGGCACACAAAACTACTCATATCTTTGGAACGGCTGGTTGGATTTGGACAAACTAAACTTAGTTTTGAAGAGGAGAACCGTGCGCGAACGTCGATATCAACGTTGACCCTCACAGACCCGTATTTCCGGAGATAGTGCGCCGGCCCGGCAACAACATGCGCGACTGTTGTAGGTGCCGTTGGAAATTAAAAAAAAAAATTGTTGGCGCGCAGGATCAAAATCGATGCGCGCGCTGACCAGAGACCGGAAATATATTTTTTTCGGCCTAACAAACGTTTTTCTTGTAGACGAGTAGGGATTCAGCCACTGTTTCCTACTCTCCTCTGGTCTTGACCATCGTTAGGTGTGCTGTCTCTCAAATGGTCCTGCCTGTCATTGTTGGTTGCTTGAGATAGAGAGAAGGCAAGCTATTACTGGCATTTATCATAAATTCATACTGATCATACTGATTAAAATTAAAATTAAACATTAAAATTCATGCTGATCGAATCAAGCATTGTACTTGCCGAATTATGATGTCATTATTACGGTACTGATTACATCATCATTATCATATCTTATTCCCCAAGGGGAGTGCTTGACATTGAGCCATATTTCAATTTTTTCCATGGAGTGGTTTCGGAGATATAGAGGTGCAACTTTTTTCGATTTTTCCAAGATGGCGACTGTACCACGTGACCAAGGACGTCATAATTATCATTAGAACAATTCTACAGGAGGAGGCGCTCATATTATGAAAATTTAGTGTTCATCGGACTAACAGTTGCAGAGGATTTTTTTTTTTTAATACTGATCAGATCAAGCATTGTACTTGTCGAATTATGACGTCAGAATGGAGGCACCTATGACATCATCATTAACATATCTTATTCCCCATGGGGTGTACTTGACAATGAGCCATGTTTCAATTTTTCCCATGAAGTGGTTTGGGAGATATAGAGGTGTAACTTTTTTCCAAGATGGCGTCCGTACTACGTGACCTATCACGTCATAATTACCATTAAAAAAATCTACAGGCAGAGGCGCTCCAAAGGTAAAATTTCATTTCAATCAGACCATCGTTTGCCGAGAAAATGAAATTTTAAAATGCAGACACGGCACACACATGCCACACGTATGGCACACGGCACACGTACGGCACATGGCACACGGCACACATACGGCACACAGCACACGACACACGGCACAAGTACCCAATCGGATGCTTAACCCTGCTTTTCGCTTTGCGAGCACAGTGTAAATATATAGAAAAGTGATGGATTTTTAAAGTTAATTGAGAAATGCTTGCTGAATAAAATAATAACATAATCTCTTGATATTTCTTTATAAATAATTTAATTAATACCCAAACAGGAAATCAAGAAATCAATGGAAAAATAATTCACTACAATCTCAAAATGATATGTGGCTCAGGAGGATCTCAGAGCAGAAGGTTTAGAGACGTTTATCATTTCGTCACTGCTCAAGAAAGGCTTTTAGCCTTTTAAAACTTCAATCCAATCAAACATTTCAAGGTTCTCTGCATATGTTAAAAGCCCAAGAGAGTCCATCTTTGCAATTAATTAATGAAAAGATTGAGGGTTGAGAAAGAATATTAATTATGAAGAGGTGAGCGTGTGCAACATGAGTGTCTGTCGAGCGGTTGCCTCTCGACATCCTGCATCTCTCTTCCTGCATGTCTCCCTCCTTCTCCGTCCGTCTCCGTCCATCTCCGCCCATCTCCCTCCTTCTACGTCCGTCTACGTCCGTCTCTGTCCGTCTCCGCCCGTCTCCGTCCGTCTACGCTCGTCTACGCCCGTCTCCGTCTGTCTCCGTCCATCTCCCTCCACTCCCTTCTTTCTCCTGCCCCACTATACATTCCCGCAATGAGGAGAATGTTGCCTCTGATAAAAAATCTCGACAGGGAGTGAACGTGAGTGAGCGATATTATGAGCGTCAGCGAGAACCAACATTCTCCCCAAACTGCACTTCTTGGCACCCTCAACACGAGTCTTCCTAAGGAATTTCTCACCTCAGGTCCTCTTCCTGGGTACCCAGGTACTAAGAATCCCTAACTGATGTTTTATTGGTATTTACTGCAGTTCTCAGCCGTACCTGCTCACCTGAGACTCGATATCAAACCCTGACATGGACCTTTCCAAACTTGGCCAAAACTTACGATTTTCCGATCACACATTCAACTCAGAAAAAGATTCCCATCCTATCTTTCGACAACAATTCTCCCAATACATGTCACGAGAAACAGTTTTTTAAAAATCACACCACTTCATTATGGAGGAACTCCGAGTATGACGTACTTACCTAATTCATTGTAGAGTTTCTCCTCAAGGTACAACCTCTGAAAAAAAGCAATGCACACACCTGCTTTTTGCACTTGTTCAACAAACTGTGCCACTCCAAATTTCCCATATTGATCAACCCCTTCTACTACACCAACATAACTCCATCCAAATAAAATAGCCAACCGTGCCAATGCAGAAGATTGATATGCATCACTGGGAATTGTGCGGAAGTGTGAAGGAAATCGTTTTTTGTCACTGTAACATTTGCAGGTAAACCAGAAGTCTACCTGAAGGCAGAAAACATGGAGAACCATTTACAAGTGCAGTTGTTTCTCTCCACTAAATGATGATCCAGGAGCAGAATATTATCTCAGAATCACCATTGACATGAAAAGTAATTCAAATGTATTCATATTTGTTTGGGAAACAGTTCGAATTTACTCAGATATCTACTGTGTAAAAGAGATGTATGTCTGTCTGTGTGTGTGTCGCCATTTTCCTCAGAGATGGCTGAACGGATTTTCGTCAAACTTTCAGAGGCTCATCAGTGAGTGTCGGGGAGTGTTTAGGGGGAAAAAAGTTGGATATCTAGGGATTTTTTTATTTTAATCGTTCTATCGTGGATGTTGGGAAATGTGTAGGGACCACATTCCATTGTCGGTGTAGGAAAGCGTTAAGTTTGAAAAAAAAAAAAGTGATTTTTTAAAAAATCGCTCTATCGTGTCTGAGCCTATTTAGCTATGGGAAAAGTAATATTAAATTATCCCCGATTAGTATGTGTGTTTATGTGTGTGTTATTACGACATCAAATATAAATTTTCCTTAGTATGTGCAGGGAAGTGTTTAACGCACCCACAAAAAATAGGAAAAAAAAACTAAATTGATGGCAGGCAATGACGGCGGGCAATGACGGGTACTCTTGCTATTATCTAATAAAGTTACTTCTAATAAAGTTAATAAAGTTACTTCAAAGTTCATTTAACATTTAATATGAAAAGAAAACCAAGATGAACGAAGTTGTAAGCTTTTTTTTTTTTTTTTTTTTTTTGTATACAGAATCGAGGCTCGTGAAAGAGCTAACATTTATTTCACAAACAAATCAAACAGACAAACAAAATATATAAAAAGAAGGAGCGGTAGACAAGATGGGGAGAGAAGGCGAAGCACACAAACACAACAATTGAGAGCAGGGACATCGGGACATGTGTGGGAGGGAGAGGGCTTGGGGGGAGGAGGCATGGGAAGGGGGGGGGGGGAGTGGTGGGAGATGTATAAAACACAAGGACAACCAAGGACTTCCAGGACAGAAGTTGGTATTTCAAAAAAGTGGATTTGGGGTGAAATTAGCGGGGGTAGAAAAGATCAAGGTTTTGGATGAGGGAAGATAAGAGATGGTGGTGAACAGCTATTTTAAAGACCTGGAGGGAGGAGTGGGATTGAAGAGAGTGAGGGAGTTTGTTCCAGAGGCGGGAGAAAAGAGTAATGAAGGAGTGAAGGTGAGCAGTGGGTCTTGATTTTGGCAGTTTAACCATAAGAGGGTTGCAGGCAGATCTTGTGCGACCTGTAGGAATATTTGGGGGACAGAGCCCAGAGAGAGCTGGGGGGGCAAGGCCAGAGAGGAGTCGGTAGAAGACGGAAAGACCACCAACCTGCCTGCGGTGAGTGAGTGAAAGGCCCTTGGAGTTAGCTTCATCGCGGGAGATTCCAATGATTCTGAACGCTTTGCGTTCAACAGCGTGAAGACGAGCTAGGTGTGAGGCAGGAGCACCAGCCCAGAGGGGAGAGCAGTATTCCATTGAGCTGCGGATGAAAGCCTTGTATGTGGTGAGGAGCTCAGGTGTGCCAGGGAAGGACTTCGCACGATGGAGGGTGCACAGTCGGCGACTGGCTTTGGAGGCCAGATTTGAAATGTGGTTTTCCCAGGAAATATCATGGCAGATAGTGAGACCCAAAAGCTTGAGTGACAGAACTTCTTGGAGAGGATTATTCAGAAAGTGGATGGGAGGGTGGTCCAGTCGGTCTTTTTGGAGAGACATCGTAGGAGTGTGAGATTTGTCAGGATTGAAAGACATGTTCCACTTGTTTGCCCAGTCTGTGATTTTGTCCAGGTCTGCAGAGAGTGAGGAGGCTGCAGACTGCCGATCTGAGGGATGAGGAATGGAGCGACAGAGAGTAGAGTCATCAGCAAAGAGATAGAGATGATTTTCAAGAGAGTCAGAGAGATCATTGATAAAGACCAGAAAAAGCACAGGGCCCAGAACACTGCCTTGGGGAACTTCGGCCTGAACAGGCAGAGGAGATGAGAGAAACCCATTCAGGGCCACACGTTGACTACGACTAGAGAGAAAGTCCGCCAGCCATGCGTGTAGATTTCCATGGATACCAAAGGAGGAGCGTTTGGTGAGCAGAGTGGGGTGCCAGACCGTATCGAAGGCACATGATATGTCAAGGGAGACAGCTCTAATTTCCTGTTTGGCATTGAGGACCTCCATCCATTGTTGAGAAAGCAGAAGCAGCATGTCCAGAGTAGAGTGACCAGGTCTGAAACCAAATTGATGATCAGAGATCAAGCCATTGGAGAAGAGGACAAGATATCATATCCGAAGCAATGATGGATTCCTTGACTTTGCTGATAATTGGGAGAAGGCTGATTGGTCTGTAGTTGCTAGGATCTGTTTTTTGCACCTTTTTTGTGCAAAGCGGTGATGTTGGCTGATTTCCAAGCAGATGGCAGATGACCTTGAGCAAAAGAGAGGGTGAAGAGAACAGAGAGAGGGAGTGAAAGAGCGGAAGAACAGGATTTTAGGACCCGTGGGCTGATGCCGTCAGATCCAGTTGCAGAATCAGAGTCGAGGGTTGACAGAAACTTTTCCACCTAGTCAGGGGGAAAGGACACAGAGTCCAGGAGCAGCTGGGTACGACTGGGTATGGTGGGTACAGAGAGGGATGGGTTTGGGACACAAGATTTAGAGGCAAACACAGAGTTGAGGCATTCAGCTTTTTCACGTGTGGAGTCAGCCATGTAGCCGTTTGAGGTGAGGGAGGCGATGGAGGGGGAACAAACACCAGAAACAGATTTGACCAGACGCCACCAGGATTTGGAAGAGGGAGACAGATAACAGAGTTCGGTCTTGAGAATGGTGAGATATTGTTTCCTGGCTCTCCTGAGGGTGGACACACACTTGTTTCGGGGTTTGTGAAAGGAAATGAGATTTCCTTCCATTGGATTTGCTTTCCAGGAGACGAAGGCAAGTTGTTTCTGGGCAACAGCCTCGACCACAAGATTCCGTGTACCATCGACGGGAGGAAGGGTATGACAACTGAAGACGAGATGGGATAAATCTGTGCATGAGAGAGAGCAATTTACTTTGGAAGAATTCCCAGGATGAGTTGATGTCAGAGTCGGTTGAGATGGGAGACCAGTCCAGATGATTGATGGCTGCTTGAAGACCGTGCCAGTTGGCCTGAGTGAAATGCCAGACCCGGCGACGCTGAGGAGGCTCTCTGAGAATGTTCAGAGAGATGTCCACTTTAAGAAGCACATGATCAGATGAGCCGATTGGAGCAGAAGAAGAGCAGCAGACATTTTCAGGGAAGTTAGTCAAAACCAAGTCCAGAAGAGAAGATGCTCCGTTGACTGAGATCCGGGTCGGGAAATTGACAGATTGTGTCAGTCCCAGTGAGTCACAGAAGTCCTTTGCTGAGGAGCCATGGCTGGTGAGGGAGGTACCCACTCCCAGCCAACTGGCATGGTGACAATTGAAATCACCACATATGAGTAAGAGAGAGTTGGGATGGGTAGATAGAAGTTGGTCAATATTATCAGACAGTGAGATGTAGATGGAGTTATCACTGTTTGGTGGAAGGTACAACACACATATGAACAAAACGTGGGAGCGAAGGGGAAGCCGTAGCCAAAGGTATTCCTGGGGGTGAGGTGGACAGAGGGCAGTGCAGGGCGAGTGAGGAAGAGAGTTTTTTTTATAAAGATAGCAACCCCACCTCCAGGACGAGGCTCAGGTCTATCATACCGGAGGAGGGAGTAACCTGGGAGAGATACCAAGGAATAAGAGACATCATGATGGAGGAAAGTTTCTGTTCAGCAGATCACGTCAGATTTGTCAGAAGCAACCTGTATGGAGAGATCAGTCAAGTTTGAGCGAAGGCCCCGGATGTTTGAGGTCCATACCGTTAATGAAGAGGAAGGGGGAGCATCGGATACAGAACAGGGGGGGGGGGCGGTAAGATGTGGAAGAGGATGAAGTGGTAGCGAGAGCTGTTGAAGGTGTGTCAGAGATTTCAGAATAGCTTGGAGAAAGGGAAGGATGGGGCGGACAAAAGTTTTGATGGTGATTGGGTGAGGCACAATGAGGTGTTATTTGAGGAGGGGGAAGAGGGACGCAGAAGGTTGGGGGAGATGGAGGTGAGAGTTGGAAGGGGGAAGAAGTGGGGAGGACGCTTTGAGGAGGGGGAGTGAGAGGGGGGAAATAGAGAAGAAATGAGGGTGGGGAGATTTGAAGGGGAGGGGCGAGGGGGGAGTTTAGGAGGGAAGGGACAAGGGGAGGGATTTGAAAGGGATGGTATATGGGGGAGATTTGGAGGGGAGGGTTGAGGGGGGAGTTTAGGAGGGAAGGGGAAAGAGGGGAGATTTGCAAGGGATGGGTGATGGGGAGGATTTGGAGGGGAGGGTCAAGGGGGAAGATTTGAAAGGGATGGGTGATGGGGAAGATTTGGAGGGGAGGGGTGATGGGGAAGATTTGGAGGGGAGGGGTGAGATTGGATTTTATAAAGTGTACGATTAATGGGAAACGAACATTTATTGCAAAATGAGTTTCTTGTGACCTTCGAGTCAAAAATACGTTTGAGGACACTGATGGAGGGGTGGAGTTCAGGAGAGTTTCGGGAATGTAGAAAAGAGGAACTGTAAGAGATGGAATTTTTTTTTGGAATGAATAGATTTGGTGAGCAAGTCGAAAGCATCCTTTTATAGAAGAAGAAGAAAAAGGTGTTATAATATACGACAGAATACAGTTCTTCAGGGGAAAGTTTAAACATTTTTAAATTGAGCAGTGAAAACTATCTGGGGAAATGGAAAATGGAAATGGGGGTGAAACACGTGATCGAAGAACGAATGAACAAATAAGAACAACGAAAAAACGAATAAGAACAACGAATAAGAACAGAGAAGGAAATAATAATAATAATTTTTTTTTTTGAGTTGAGATTTTAAACAAGGAAGTATGGGGTGAAAAACTGGGACAAAAACAGAGAACGAAAGTAATTGCAGCACAATCGACGGACCACTGAGAGAAAAACAAAGCCTCAAGGTCGGACACGGTAGCCTACTAGGCCTCAAAATACGCGACACGAATTACCCGACGATTTTGTATACATGTATGAAAAATTAACACTGAGAATCTTACTAAAGACACTATAGGTACACACACCGAAAGATAGATACAGTTTCGTCAAAAACACAATTGTGAAAACTTACTTAACTTCGAAAGCGTGAGCGCATGGACAGCTTCGAAAAGACGTGACCTCGCTGACAAAGATCTCGTGAGATCTCCAGGTTTTGTCAGATTTCAAAGATGTAATTCAGTTATTTATTCATTTTTAACAAATACAAATTATGATTAGATATTTTAATCTTTTTGGGAAAACCCCTTCACGTTTTTCTCTTGTTTTTTTTTAAATATTCATTGTGAAGAACAATAGGAATAATATGAATGAGGAAGAAGAAAAATTAGAAGGAAAGAAGTAGAAAGAAGGGCTGAATGAAGAATAAAATAAAGAAATAGAAGAAAGAGAAAAGTACTGCAATAAGTGGAGTCAAATGAAGTGAAGAAGGTGAAGCACAAAAAAAGTATATATTTTCACAAATATCTGTCATAATATTAAAAACCATTGTGAAAAGGATAAACAGCATTACATTCGTGACCTCAGCATATGATAATAATATTCCAAAGCTTAAATGATGACAAAGGTTTTTAATAGCTGAGTTGGTTGAAGTACAAATCTTCAATAATGACATTAGTTAGTACTTCAGTACTAGCAATGGTACGCACCCTACGAGGGTACCGGTACCCGCCCTACGGGGGTAAAGTCCTATGGGCGGGGTTTCAATCGGGAAGCCCAAATGAAAAGGCAAAATATCAGAAATTGAAGGCTTCGTTTATTTTAAACGATTTATATGAACATCCGTTAAATCATATCACACGCAAATTATCAAAATCTAAACAGTATTTGTAGAATTTCAATAAAAGCCACATCACTGTTCATATCGGTAAATATTATTCCATCGTGTTTAGAAAAACTGGAAAATTGGAAAAATTGGAAAATTGAGGGAAAAAATGGAAAAACAATGTAACCTATTTTACTCAAGGGGGTCCCAGGAGTACCCACCCAAAATTTCGTTACGATCCGTTCAGCCGTTTTTGCGGTACCTGGAAACAGACAGACAGATATTTGGTGAATTATAGTGAGATATTGCAGCTCACATTAGTAGTGTAATAATGTTGCTTCTGGGACACCTCCGTTTAACATGGGAAATCCCTATCTAATGTCATTTACCCCCTTGTCTTTTTCAAAAATCATAAACACCTCTATTTCTCCCACCCTCATCTTTATGAACCTTTTGTCTGTAGTACCTATCCTTAATGTTGTTCATTAGACCACTCAAACACTACAAATATTTGTTTTCTCTTATAGACCTATCATCCTTCTTCTACATATCATCTGGCAGATTAATCTTTGACCCACTCAAACATTGACCCATTCACTTCCATATTAATTCTTTCCCTCCCTCATTGCCCCTAAAGACCTCTATTTCTCTCACCCTGTTCTTTACGAACCTTCTAACCTTTTGACATGTTATCCTTATTCATTAGACCACTTAAACACCTGTGATCCTTCTGACCTTATGGACCTTTTAACCTTTTACTCTTAATATCATCTGGTGAATATAACCCACTCAAACAACGACCCTACAAATATTTGTTTATGTGTGGGAAATAATTTAATTCTCCTACAACTCTCCTCACCGTCTCATCCAACTCACCGGTATTTAAATTAATTCTCTTATTTGTTTTGTGAACTTTTTTACCAGTTGCCTTTTCAATTATACTTATTTGATATTTTTTACATTCATTTTGTTTTCCATTTATATACCACTCGAACCTTTTCTAATTAATAGCTCACTGTTGAGAAATGACGTTGTTTCACTTGGATAACTTCCAAGGAATTCTCTTTGTCTTGTTTCCTGTTTTTCACAAACACACGCCCTCAGTTTCCAAAAGCTGACAAGCACTTCAGTTCCCCGAAATACATTTTGTTCATTATAAAAAGAGAGGTCTCCGAATGGGACATTTAAACATTGTGAACGAAGATGAGCTTGTCTTATTCCAGTCTTTCCTCTGATGAAGAATACTCGCCAGGACATTGGTAAGTTCATTTGGTATTAAACACTGTTAATGAGAGCTTTGTATGTGATTAATTATACAACTAATAATTTATTTTTCCTATTCATTGCAGCAATTCAAATATTGTAAATATCCTGGCAGAATTTCAAGTTGTTTCTCAAGAGTTCCACAACGAACTGAATACGGGTTTGAATAACCTACCTCCGAGATGGTGGGCTCAGAATGAATTCAATGTTTCACCGTTCTTAGAAAATTCACGTGAAAGGTATGATAGAAAATAAAAAACGAGAGGTGTGTGCATGTGTGTGTGCATGTGTGTGTGTGTATGTGTATGTGTGTGCATGTGTGTCTGTGATTAAAATAGAGAGATCGAATTGTGAGGAACAGAAATGAAAAAATGAGATTGTGTGTGTGTGTGTGTGTGTGTGTGTGTGTGTATGTGTGTGTGTGTATGTGTGTGTGTATGTGTGTGTGTGTGTGTGTGTGTGTGTGTGTGTGCGTGTGTGTGATGTTTTGTCAGGCTTACTTCAGCATATAATAGTAATTTCTCCTTATTTTGTTTGCAGTATTAACCTCGAAGACCAAAATTTTGAGTGGGATGATTTTGATCCCCCAAGGAGTGGTTATTTCCTACCAACCTGTGAACCTCTACATTTTCAACTCAACGATCTTGACGCTAAGCTGGATTTTTTCGAGGTAAGCATGTGTGTACGTGTGTGTGGTTCACCGTTTATAATAGGTACACCATATCCCTGCGCATCGTAAGAGGTGATTCAGGGTTGGTGTCAGGAAGGGCATCCGACCCTATATTAATAATAATAATAATAATACATTTATTTTGTATAGCGCTTTTCAAGACGCTTTGACATGGAACATAAATATGAAATAAATATCTCTCCCCTCTTGTCTTTAATAGAAAGAGATTCAAAACCTGAAGACATCTGCTGAACCAACCTTTGACTTGTGCTGGGAAGAAATTGATGACTTATGCTGGGGAGAAGTTGAATGTATACCTCAAGAAAAATGTTTTAATAATATAAAGATTTTAATGTTTTCAATATTTATATATATTTGTTTTGTTTACAATTATTTAATTCTTAATTACAAAAAGAGAATAAAGGAAAAGGGACAGGAAGGTGCGTCCCCCTCCCTTGATCCCCCCTCATCCCACCCCTCCCCTCCCCTTGTGTGTGTGGGGAAGGTGGGGGTGGGATGAGGGGGGATCAAGGGTGGGGGACGCACTGGGGGTGGGGGATGATGGGTGTGGTCTGTGTGGGCGGGGTCTGTGTGGGTGGGGTCTGTGTGGGCGTGGTCTGTGTGGGTGTGGCTTATGATTTTTGTTTATTTAATATATTTTTTATTACCACTAATTAAATTAGCTAATCTGGGTGGGGTGAATAGAAATGTTGTTTAATGAATTATTAGCTTTGTTTTTTGTAATTCTTGCGAGTAAAATGAACCCAAGATTTCTTCTCCATTTAAATCATTTAATTTGTAAGTCCAAGGGACTGTATCCATTACATCAATGATTTTAAATAATTCACGAGTCCATTTTTGTGTATAACCTTTCTCAAAATGGCTTTTCCATTTGTATATCCTTACCATATCACCAACTTTGAACTTGGGCTTTCTCAAATTAATCTCCTTTTCATATTCTAATTTTGTAAATGTTTCTGATGGTTTTGATTTTGTTGATGAATGAACTGTATTATTGTAATTATCTACAATATCCTGAATTAAATACACCCATTTTTGAGAACCGAGTTGTGTGAATTTTTTATATAATTTCTCTTTCAAAGTACGATTAAAACGCTCAATAACAACTGCCTTTCCTTCATTAAAGGTGCTGTATAATTTAATACCCTTCCCCTTAAGAAATTTCATGAATATTTTGTTATAGAACTCTGTTCCCTCATCAGTCCATAACTTCTTTGGTTTCCTTTTATCCCGATCAAATATTAGCTTAAAGGCTAACATTAAAGTATCACCCCTTTTTTTTTTTAAAGGGACAACCCAGTCAAATCTACTCCTCAAATCAATAACGGTTAAAGCATACCTGTATCCCCTGTCATTATTCAATTCAATTAAATCAGCGGACCATATGTGGTCGGTGTATTTAGAATAAACCTTCCTTCTTTTAAACTTTGTGATTATAGGTTTGTGTAATTCTTCAGCCAAAAGCTCCTCAGTCTTGACATCATTAGAGCCTAATAGTTTTTTGAGGAATAACCAAGACCAAGTTTCAATTTAGCATTTATCAAATTTCTCACAATAAACCTATCAACTTTCTCTCTCAACGTTGGATTTTGTATCAAAGACAAATTATACAACATTTCGCTGTCGGCTTTATGTTTTTCAGTCAACGTAGTGGTTTTCCCATAAGCAATATCATGCTTCATACACACTTCGTCAACCCTATTTGTAGGTTTAGACCAAGGTTTAGGATTGTCAGCCTCATCTAATCTTTTATCCAAGTTTGTTCCTGGACCACAGAAAGAATACCCTGGAAGGTGTAATTCCCCTGGAATTCCAGTTGTTGTAAATTTACTTCCTGACAGAAACTTTTGTATGTCTCCTCCTCTTTTAGGAGAGATGAATTGGCACTTTTTAGAGCCACATACTTGACATATTCCTTTTTGATAAACTCTATTATTTTTAGCTTTAACATAAGAGATATTTTTAGATTTAGTTTTCTTTTTACATTTGAGACAATAACTCATATTTATTTATCAGAAAAATTCCGACAGAGTATCAAAACCTTTTTGGTTTTCAACATATACATTTCAATCTTTATTTTTAAAACATAAAGAATCCTAAGGAATGCCTTCACTCTCTCCTCCATTTATTTACAAATAAAAACTAACTAAAGTCAATGACACCAACATCATCAATCACATAATCTTTTCCTTCTTCTTCTTCTTCTTCTTCACCACTTTCTCGTTTAAATCTCCTCCCTGAAATTGAAGACATTGACGTTCTTATTTTTGAAACCATTATCTTCATAAGAGTTGTTAATTCTTTAATTTCCTCTTCGGTGCGTTGAGATTGATTTATTTGCTTTAATACACTCAATCTTTTATGAATCTCACTGATTTCCATCTTTTTATATTTTTCCTCCCTCTCTCTTTGCTCCCTCTCCTCCTCCTCCATTTTCTCCCTCTCCTCCTTCTCCTTTTTCTCCCTTTTCTCCCTTTCCTCCTTCTCCCTTTTCTCCCTTTCCTCCTTCTCCTTTTTCTCCGTCTCCTCCTTCTCCTCCTTTTTCTCCCTCTCCTCCTTCTCCTCCCTCTCCCTTTCCTCCTTCTCCTTTTTCTCTCTTTCCTCCTTCTCTTCTTCAACTCCTTCCTCATCCCTTGCTACCCTTGAGTTTGAACCCCAAAGAATATTATACATATACTCATCTGGATTTTGAGATATTCTTGTATCTATAATTATTTTTCTCATAATAGGATACCAATAAGATTTGTTGACGATTTCTAAAAGAGTTTTATATTTCATAACTTTGAGAAGTTCATTTTTATTTAATATTTTAAACAAGTCTCTATTTGTGGGTTTAACAATATCAGTATAAGGCCAGTTTTTAATGACAAAATTCCCATGTATATGCTCCAAATCATAAGGTATGTAATACCGAGCACCCTTTTCTTGTAGGTATCCTTGAATACAAAAATTATAATTCTCTTGTAGTCTTCTTCCTGCCATTTATGTATCAGAAATATATGTGAGATTAATATTATGACAGGTAATACCACCCCATCTTCCCACTACCAAATCGGTTTGTATTCCTCGGCTTTCTATCCTTATCTCATTACCTTCCTTCTTTGTCATGCGAACCATCGCTATACTATCATATATTTTTATTTTCTTAAAATCACGTATTTGTTGTTTACTAATTGTACTTCCACATAAATCCTTATCTTCACCAAGTGGATAATATTCTTCTTTACGAGACTGATTTAAATCATGTAGGTCTTCTATGTTTATTGAAAAAGACAAATTATACCCTAAATCAGGCATATCATACCCCCATTTATTAATTCGCATATTAACTAAATGTCCTTCTTTATAAAATTTAATTGTAAGCAGGTAGTTAAATTCAATGAGGAAAGGTGTATGGTCAGTATAACCAGGTGTTGTGGTTGTAAATTTTACTTGTTTCACAAAACGTGCTGTTTTCTTTAAAGATATATATTGTGATAAATCACTGAATCTAATCAAGTCATTCGCATCTGTAGGGTTTGGATAATTGATTAATTTATAAGTATTCTTCATATTAATATTTTTACTTACACTATATTTTTGTCGTTCAGCCTGTGCCTTTGTATAATAATTTGATAAATCAATATCCTGAGAGGATTTTCCAAAGATAGAACCATCTTTTCCAACATAGGTCATTTATATTAGATAAAAAATGATATCATAAAAATTTTCATTATTGTTGAGTTGAAATAATACATATAAACATAATTGGCCACAACATTTAGAATTAATTTCTTGAACTTGGAATGTTTGATAAACACCATTCTGTAAGAATTGTATTACTTCAACAGGTGGTGGCATACCATAACTATCAAAATAATATTTATCCTGACTATTATGAATACAAACCCAATGAGAACCATTCTGTGTGTCTAAATTCATAATAATATTCTTTGTATTCTTATTTATATGTGTTAATTCATCTCTCATACAAATAACCACATTATCAATTTTTAGTGTTTTACAATACTTAGCTAGTTCTATATTTGACGTTGTATTCTTTCCAAATTGTTTAAACCATTTATCCATTTATTTATGAGAAAGATACAATCCATTACCCCGTTTAGTTAGTTTAACACCCGCTTGAGCGATAGAGGAAAGCATATCTCCAACCAACAATCTAGCTTTATCAGGTAGACTTTCAAGTTTTTGAGCAAAATCTACAATGACACCACTTCCACTAATTTGTTTCTCCAACTCCTTGTTATGTCTTTCCAATTCTTTTTGAGCTTTTAGTTGTGCCTTCCTTTCGTTAGCAGTTTTTACCGCTGCTGAAATACCACCAGTCAATGCTCCCGCCGCACTTAAACCAGCAAATAAAGGAATTAGAAACGGGAGAAATCCTCCTCTTGACTCGTCTATTGAATATTTCTTTAACATAGGTTTCGTCATTTTAATTTTAAGTGATCCAACATCATTTAGTGTTTTTACTTGTGTGTGTGTGAGTAAAACATCAATTCTTACAGCTCCTTTTCTTTGAATTGTATTAACATTAATAATACAAGGCTTTTGATTTTGAATACAAGATGTTAATTTATTAAGATTGATTTGATTAACATATACCCCAACCATTTATTTATGAGAAAAAACCTATGTGATATTAATCATAACACCATTATCTGTATTAATCTGTAATTCTGTTTCCTCCAAAAGCAAACAATATGCATTAACCTCTTCACTCTCCCCTCTTTCAATGTATAGAGAAGTATCCACTCGATTAGACTTTATAGTTTCCTTTTGAGAACTCAGGTCAATTGCGTAGATTGTATAAAGTTTTTGAAACGCAACCATATCCAAAATAGGATCATTATTACCATTACTTTCACACACCTTTTGGTAGGACTTGTAGGCTTCCGCATAATCATTTTTTTCCCAATCAATTTCCAATCTATCTCGCGGATAAAATGTGCCATCAAGAGAAACCCGAAGTTGTTTCACCTTTGCATTATCACTCAGGGCATTATTCTTATTAGTACCGTCCTCTCCATCTGGTTTTTTAAAAATGAGCCAGAGGTATCGTGGCTTTCCTTGAAGAACACCTAAATTCCAAGTGTAGGTAGTGTGTTCCAGTTTAACGTGTTGACATCTTCTTTTAAGGTATGATACATTTAGCGGTTTCTTTGAGTTAAGTCTTCTATTTAACATCTCTTCCGTTTTAAGATTAGGAGTATATTCACTGATATACCAACACAAATCATTAATAACAAATCTATTATTTTCTCCAAAAGCATTTTCATCCCCAAAAAGCAATCTATTTACATTATCATTCCTTTGTAGTTGAAATCTAATTTTAAGCCCATACAAAACTTTATCATAATCACAAAATCCAAATATACCTTTCAGAGGTACTGCTACGGTAAAACTATTCTCAGCTTTTGCGTCATCATTATACATTGACTTCCTTTGACTATAACCAGGGTCTGCGTTTGTACCCGTTGACATATCAGGAATAAAACCCTCAACAGCTCCCTTACCCATTCTATCACTAAACGAATATAGTGTAAATTTCATCATTTCAGATGTAGCAGAGACATAATCAACCGCTTCAACCTCTTGTGTTCCAATATACAGGCGGACACTGTCAAACATTTTCCAGAAGAAATCATTTACGAGTGTAGCATTAGTATTATTCGCAGCCTTAGTGAATTTAAATTTACACAGCAAGAAACTATCAGCTATATTCAAGTAAGTTTGTTGATTATTTATTTCAAAACTTTTTGTTCCGTTTGAATTCCGGTCTGTTCCTGTTATAGCATTTACCTTAAAATAGTCTTCCTTTTTAGTGGAGTTTGAAATGATAATCGTATCATCCAAATCATAGATACTATCAATCGCTTCCATACTTGTATTTATATAGCATTAAAATTGTTGAAACCCTGACCCAAGTATTTTAATGATTTTTTGTCGTTCTTGTGAAGATAGTTGAGTTTTACCTTTTTTTATTTCTTTGATTGCTTGTAATTTATGAGACTCCTTTTGAGCATCTTTTATACTCTTTATAGCACCCGCAACGGAGCCCACGGCAGAAGCAGTTGAACCAATTAGGTCTTTATGTTTAAGGATGGTTGAACCAATACCCATTAGAGTATCAATTATCCCATCTCCTTTATTTCGAAATTGATGACCTACACCTCGTTGTCTCTTAGGTTTATAGTATCCTCTACCCACATACCTTGTATAGTCTGGTGAAAGGAACATGCCCTCCCCTGTAATTATTTTATATTTTCCCAACTCGTGTTTTCTCACAATAACCATTATTTATTTATTGAAAAACTTCACGTAGGTGAATTCTGATGGATATAATTTCATCATTAAAGGATATCATACGATTATCTTGGTCGGTTATCCTAAAATTTACTCTGTATATGGTTTTTCCTGACACAGGTAAATAGACAAGATTTTTTGGTTCCATATTAAATTTATAACCAATCGGGGTTGAGTATGCACTGAATGAAAATATTGTATTTGTTCTTATTCCATCGTTATAAGCACCATCAATCAAATCACAATGAATTAATACTGAATTTATACCGGAGGATATTTGGATAACATTATCACTGTAAAACGTCCCGTTATTTTCAATCTTTTTTGAAGAGAAACCCAATAGCTCTCTAAACGAATTTTCAATCGTGAAATCAACTTTATAATTATTTTTAAGTTTAATAGTTGATTTTGAAGTGTGTTTTTGAATATCTATTACAATATTTTTTGGTTCATCACCTTTTTCTTTCATAAGGCGAGAGACTTCTGAAGATATTTGAGAAATCTCGTAAGCTCCAGGTGAAACGGTTATAGTTTTATATCCACTTCCTGGATTATAACTAAACTTGTTGTTTTTCTCTGTGATATTAAAAAGGGTATTGTAAGTTTCCATTGACAACAAAGATGCCTCATATGAGGTAAGGGGGTCAAGTTGTAGTGGGTAAGGGAATGAAGCTGTGTAATCGCTCGTTGTGAAATTAAAACTAAGAATTGTGCTTCTCATCTTATTTAATATCTAATAAAATATCTTTGTATTGACATTTATTAATTATTTTCATGTTCATCAACTGATCTAAAATGGCTGAGGATTCATTAAAACAATTGTTGTTTCCAGCCTTCTTACTACCTAACAACAATAATAGCCTATTAACTAATTGTGATGGGTCATTTGGAAGAAAACTAACACCCGAACCAAGCTTACTTAAAGCATCAATAATATGTTTCTCCTTCTCATTCTTCTTACTTTTACCAGCAACAGAAACTCCATAATCAAGTGCATTTAGCAACTCAATATATACCCTATCTTCCTCTCTTTCCATATCAAGTGGTTCCTCAAAATATTTTGAACCGCTGAATCCGGGGTTTGTTAGAAGAAACATTAATCTTGGAGTTAATTTAACATTTGGTTGAGTAGAACTCAAGAACATCAATTCATCATTAAATATCAATACCTTTTCTTCCACAAGATGAAACACTGCTGGTTCTTCTGTTGGAATGAGACCTGCTCTGGTTTTTGAACCCGCCGAATATTCATTGTTTTGAAGAGCTTCCACAACATAATTAGGGGGTTGATTTACCTCCTCAAGTTTCCGAAATAATCCCTCGTCATCATATTCTAATTCACCAAGTTCTTGTTTTGTTATCTGACTAAAATCTTTGAGCATTTGAAGTTTTTTCGGAGTAAATTCTACCGTGGGTACTGTAGGTGAGTGTTGAGTTTTCAAAAGTGGTTTAAAGAATTTCTCTTGTTTTCTTTCAAAGGCTTCTTCACCAGTTAGTTTCTGTCTCCGTTTCTTCTTTATCTCTTCCTGTTGTTTAACAACTTTTGAAACTAATTGTTGATGTTCCTTAAACTTTCTTTCTCTTTCTTCAGTATTCATTTTCTGTATTTATTTATTGAAAAATATCATTTAGTATCTCATCTTGTTTCACAACAATATATTTATATTTTCCAATCGTGTGTTTCATATAATTTTCAAATTCTTTTTTACTACATAACGTAGAGCAATTATCTCTCCAAAAATTATTTACATCTATTGAATTTAACTTAAATAAAATAAAAGTATTGGCATTGTTTCTTATTGAGCGTCGAGGGAGTTGAAAATATGATTGACTAAGATATATACAATTACAAGAAGAATGTCTCCCTCTTGTATAGTAGCTATCCATTACTGTTTGGTTTCTCTCATTAACACAATCATCAAAGATGACGAGGTTCTTTTTTGATTTATCTAAATCTTGAGGTGAAGGTATATCATCCGTATTATCACTGAGAATACAAGTTATGGGTTTCGATTTTGATTTCTGTGTATCACAAAATAATTGTATTATATCTTCAATATTATAATCATTCAGTTTGTTTTGAAGTTTAAATAAACCGATAATGTCTTCCTTTTTAAGACCTGCATTAAAACCCTGTGAGAGTAGTTGATACTCGGGTTGAAAACTTGACTTTGTAAAAATTATTAAATTATCATAATCTAAAAAATTAGGACCAAGGAGCATCTTTAAAAGTAAACAGGTTTTCCCACATCCGCTTGAACCAACTATTAGACATCTCAATGAATTTGGAATGTTTTTATGGTTATTAAATTTTATCTTATTTTCCCAAACGGGTAAAAAATCATTCATTTATATATTTGGAAAACAAGTCATCCAACTTTTTTTGAGCTATTTTAGAAACTCTATATTTTATCCTGAGTTCTGGTTTAATTTCAAAATAATTCATTATTTTATTTATGTAGTATCTTGTATTAACATTTCCATTAAAATTATTTTGAATAATAAATATCATTAAACCCTTATACATTTCCTCAATACAAAGAGTCTCTTTCCTTGTAAGAAATGGTGTATTATCACCATAATGCTTAACATTCATCTCTCTTATTAATCTTGTAAAGTAATTCATTTTTGGTTCTAATTTAAAAGAGTTATATGTTTTTTTATATTTCTTATTATCATTAATTAGAATATAATCACAGAATAAACATTGTTTATATGAATCCTCATCATTAAGCCCCACTCTATCACAAGCCGGACAATTCTCTAATTTATCATATGGAGAGTCTGGAAATTCTAAATATCCTTCAGAACTTATCATATTTATGTGGTAAATTTTTACTTAAACTAAACGCAAGTTTATTCATTAATAAATACAATGTTTCAAAGCACAAAAGACAAATTTCAATCAATCTCTACTTCGGTGGAAGATATAGAAAAATATGTCAAAGATGTTAAATTGAACAAAGATAAATATGGAAATTTTTGGGTAAAACCAGTTATGGAAAATAACATGAGCCCCTCTATTTCATTTAAAGGAAGAGCTCTAACTATACCTGGAAAGACATCCATTAAAGTAAATCTAACAAAAGTTTCTCCTCTACTCCTGGCAATTTATTCAAAGCTTGAAAAAGTGATTGACCACGATACTTTGAAAAAGAATGATAAGACCATTAATAATTCTAGAGGAGACATTTGTATTTTCTTTAATAATCCAAAGGGTGTAGATCTAAGTAAAATGAATGATGTTAATATTTCTGGTGAAATGTCATTTCGTTCTATGATAGTTAGAGATTATTTAAAGATAACTTTTGATATAAAAATTGTAGAGATTGAATCTGTTAATGAAAGAAAGTATATAGATATTGATGGGAATATTTTTCTTGCTAATTAAATATGAGTCAATACAGCAGTGAAGATTTTACTATTTCATTGAACTCGGACGATAGTGATGATAGTATTTCATTGAACTTGGATGATGGTGATGATAGTATTTCATTGAACACAGATGATAGTTATGATACTAATAGTTTGTGCTCAAATGATAGTTATGAGAGTAGCTTTATTGATGACTCTGAGTATGATTCTGAGTATTCATGTGATAGTTATGACTTAGATGATTCTGAGTGAAAAAGTGTTTTAGTTTAAGCACAGTGATATATATAAAACGGAGCTGTAAAGCTCAAAAGTGTTTTATTTTAAGCACAGTGATATATATAAAACACCACGTTTTCTCACGCTATAAATATGGTTTATTGTGATACTTGCGAGAAGGAAGTAAAATATTATAAACAACATATTCTCACCGCAAAACATACATACAACATTTTAAACAAACTTTCCCCTCTTCCACCTGAAACAAAACACTGTTCTACATGTAATAAAAATATCCTCAAGAAAGGCTTCAAAATACATCTTAAAACAAATCTACATTTATCAAATTTTATCACAACTAAAAACTCTGATGGAGCATTCAAAGGACATATTAAAATAAGAGTCTTTAACTTCAAACCTCCTGAACCAGAGTCTATAGTTGATGCTGTAGAAATAGTTAAACCTGCTGTTCAAACGTTGATTGAAAAAACACTGAAGGAAATGAAACCACTTAAATTTTATATGGGAGTAAAATTAGAAATGACAAAGGATGAAGGAGTTATAGATGCACCATACATGAGAACTGAGCCACACTTTATATCTTCATATCAAGATTTTAAAACATCAGGAGTCTATGATGAACTTATTAAACAAGAGCAAGATGTGGATAATTCAATCGTAGGAAGTGGATTCAATATAGGAAAAATTATTTACATAGACATTCATATTCTTAAATCAGATCCTCTAAAAGCTTCTTCTTACATTGATTTACCCAGTGTTATCAAAAATAGAAAAGCAGTTATCAATATCAAAAATAAAGACAATAAATGTTTTCTCTGGTCTATTTTAGCACACTTACATCCTCCACATTTTCATGATGAAAGAGTATCTCATTATAAAAAATATGAGAATACATTAAATACGAAAGATCTAAAGTTTCCGATGACTTTAAATGATATTCCTAAATTTGAAAAGATGAATAATTTATCAGTTAATGTTTATGGTCTAACAGAAACAAACAACATTCAGGTTTTAAAGCTTTCTGACAATTGTAAACAAACTCATATTAATCTTCTATATTTTAATTCAGACGAAAATTCACATTATACATACATCAAAGATATTGCTAAATTAATAAAACCACAAGTCTGTAAGAGAACAAATAAAATATATATTTGTTTGCGTTGTCTTAACTTCTTCAATTCACAAGAAAGATTAGATAAACATTCAAATTATTGTGGCGAACATAAATCAACGGTAATCAATATGCCTAAAGAAGGCTCAAAGATCACATTCAAAGATGAAAATAAAAAGATCAAACATCCATTTGTTATATATGCTGATTTTGAAAGTATTTTAGAAAAAATTGATACTGCTTCTCAAGATCCAAAAGAATCATACACAAATAAATATCAAAAACATACTCCTTGTGGTTTTTGTTATTATATCAAATCATCCGTTGGTGATAAATATAACAAGTTAGAGATGTATAGAGGCTCAAATACCCCAGAGGAGTTTGTGAAACGACTAGAAAAAGACTGTGTTCGATTAACCAAGATAATGAGAGAAACCAATAAACCAATGTCCTTAACAAGTAAAGAAAAAAGGGAATTTATAAAAAACAATGTCTGTCATATTTGTGAGGAGAAAATTGGTAAAGGTCTAAAGGTTAGAGACCATTGTCATCTCACTGGTAAATATAGAGGTCCGGCTCATCAAAGTTGTAATATTAATTATCAACTCCCCTCTTTCATTCCTGTCTTTCTTCATAACAACGCTCATTATGATACACATCTATTTATCAAGGAACTCTCAAAGACTTCTGGAAGTATCTCAGCAATTCCAAACACGGATCAGAAATACATTTCATTCACAAAAACAATTCACACATCTCCTATTACTCATATCAGATTTCTTGATACATTTAAATTCATGGCAAGTCCATTGGTTAACTTGGTTCAAAATCTAAAAGAGTTTCCATGTCTTTCAGAGTATTTTTTAGATAAAGATTTTCTAACACAAAAGGGAATTTACCCCTATGACTATATGGACTCATTTGAGAGATTCAATGAAACACAACTTCCTTCAAAAGAAAATTTCTATAACAAATTAAATAATAGTCATATATCTGATAAAGATTATGTACACGCACAAAATGTTTGGGAAAAATATAACATCAAGAATCTTGGCGAGTATCACGATTTGTATCTCAAAACTGATGTGCTTTTATTGGCCGATGTATTTGAAGCCTTTAGATCTGTTTGTCGCACTGGATATGGATTGGATCCTGCTCACTACTACACAGCACCTGGATTGGCCTGGAGTGCGATGTTGAAAATGACAAAACAAGATTTGGATTTGATAACCGATGTTGATATGCTTTTGATGATTGAAAAGGCAAAAAGAGGTGGAATTTCACAAGTCTGCTCGAGTAGATACGCAAAAGCAAATAACAAATATCTTCCAAATTATGATCCAACGAAAGAGAGTTCTTACTTGATGTACTATGACGCGAACAACCTGTATGGCTGGGCAATGTCTCAGGCTCTTCCTTATGGAAAACTTAGATGGGTAAAGGAAAAAGACTACAAAAACGTTTTACAAGATGTATGTATCTCTACACAAAAAGAATTGGATGAAGAAAAAGTTGGTTATTATTTTGAAATTGATTTAAAATATCCAGAGGAACTCCATAACCTACACAAAGATCTCCCATTTGCTTGTGAGAAAGAAAGTCCAAAGAAAATGGTTGAGTGATTATCAACGATCGTTTGATATAGGTGAATCAACAGAAAAATTACTTACTACATTATATAACAAGAAAAATTATGTTCTACACCAAAGAAATTTGCGACAATATTTATCAAAAGGTCTAAGAGTAGAGAAGATCCATAGGGTTCTAAAGTTCAATCAAAGTCATTGGTTAAAGGGGTACATTGATTTTAATACACAAAGAAGAACAGAGTCAAAAACAGATTTTGAGAAAGACTTTTATAAATTGATGAATAATGCGGTCTTTGGTAAGACTATGGAGAATGTGAGGAAAAGACAAAATATCAGACTATCAACATCTTGGGAACAAGCATCAAAATTAATTAATAGACCGAGTTTTACTCGAGCTGAGGTCTTTACTGAGAACTTTTGTGCGATCCATTTGATTAAAGAGAGTATTGAAATGAACAAACCTATTTATATTGGAACAACAATTCTTGATTTATCAAAGTCATTAATGTATGATTACTTTTATAATAACTTGAGGAAGAAATATCAAAATGATGTTAATCTACTTTATATGGATACAGATAGTTTTATTTTGAAAATTAATACCAACGATGTTTATTCAGACATGAAAAGAGACATTAATATCTATGACACGAGTAATTACAGTCCAGAGAGTGAGTTGTTCTCTTCTAAAAATAAAAAGGTGATTGGAAAGTTCAAGGATGAATTAGGAGGAAATGTTATGAGTGAATTTGTGGGATTGAGGTCAAAGGCTTATGCTTATAAATACATTGTGAATAACGTTGAAAAGACTGATAAGAAGTTAAAAGGTGTAAAGAAAAATGTTATTAAAGAAACAATAAACTTTAAGGATTATTATAACTGTTTAACAACAAAGAAAGAAGAGTTTAGAAAGATTAATGGAATAAGAAGTTATAAACATCAATTATATTCAGAAGAGATAAATAAGAAAGCATTGGGGGCTTTTGATGATAAGAGGTTTATTTTAGAAAATGGAATTGATAGTCTCCCTTATGGTTATATAAGTATATAAGTGATAAGATATATATATAAGTGATAAGATATATATAAGTGATAAGATATACATAAGTGATAAGATATATATAAGTGATAAGATATATATAAGTGATAAGTTAAAAAGGGGGGGGGGGGGGTTGGGGATTTTAACGGGCTACCGCCGCCTTTTTTACTATTATATAAATGATAGAACCAAGTATCAACCAGACTAAAGAGTGGAGGTGTAATCAACCTTGGTATATAAATGGAAAACATAATGAATGTGAAAAATATCAAATAGGTATAATTGAAAAGGCAACTGGTAAAAAAATTCACAAAACAAATAAGAGAATTAATTTAAATACCGGTGAATTGGGTAAAAAAGATGGAAATATTTTTGAGTGGACGGAAAACTTTGATGGTTGTCAGGAAAATATATACTTTAATTTTAAAATGGTATGTGGCACTGGAGGTGCTCAAACAAGAACATTGAGGGAGGTTTACCATTTTATCTTAGCTCAGTTAAAATATCTTAATAAAGAACCAAACTCAAACATATTTTTTGTTAATATATTAGATGGTGAAGAGAGTGGCAAGAGAATTAAATTATTTCCCACGCATAAACAAATATTTGTCGGATCGATGTTTGAGTGGGTTATATTCACCAGATGATATTAAGAGTAAAAGGTTAAAAGGTCCATAAGGTCAGAAGGATCACAGGTGTTTAAGTGGTCTAATGAATAAGGATAACATGTCAAAAGGTTAGAAGGTTCGTAAAGAACAGGGTGAGAGAAATAGAGGTCTTTAGGGGCAATGAGGGAGGGAAAGAATTAATATGGAAGTGAATGGGTCAATGTTTGAGTGGGTCAAAGATTAATCTGCCAGATGATATGTAGAAGAAGGATGATAGGTCTATAAGAGAAAACAAATATTTGTAGTGTTTGAGTGGTCTAATGAACAACATTAAGGATAGGTACTACAGACAAAAGGTTCATAAAGATGAGGGTGGGAGAAATAGAGGTGTTTATGATTTTTGAAAAAGACAAGGGGGTAAATGACATTAGATAGGGATTTCCCATGTTAAACGGAGGTGTCCCAGAAGCAACATTATTACACTACTCACATTATATGTAAATTAACCCCAATTCTCTTGAGTCAAAGAAAGGTGCTTAAAGCAACCAAGAAAAACCCAAATAAGGTAAGCCCTTTGCTGTTTCAAACCCTACTTGGGTTCCTCTCCAGCTGTAGATGTTCACAAAGTAGAACATACATGAGAATCACAAGGCGACACACCCCCTCAGTGCTTTATCTGCTCATAACACCTGGCAATGCCCATTTGTGGGCCCAATGGTCCAAGGAGTGTAGGCATTGGGCTGCAGCAGTGGAGAAATGTGATACGGTCTGATGAGTAGTAATTCACCATGTTCATGACGAATGGATGTGTGCACGTGTGACAACAGCACCAATAGTTCCACATTGTGGCCGGAAAGCCACTTTACCCCTTCTCAGTTAAACATTCTTTTTAAACCTTTTTTGATATACAGGTTTTATCGGGCATCACTTGCAATAATTAATCAGTCATTGTATCTGTATGTGGTCCATCATATACATACAGTGACCGATTAATTATTATCATTACTGCACAATAAAACTTGTACCGTATACTAACAGAGTTTTAGAATGAATGCTAATGGGGTGGGGGTATAGCGACTTGCAGGCCACCCAGTACAGCTCTGAGGGCCTGGTTTTTACAGTGAAAGGTCTGGAAATTGAATAATGGTGTGGGGCGCATTTCCCTGGCATGGCCTCAATGTGGTTCACTCATTCCCTCAAAGGCAGGGTTGATGCAGCATGCTGCGTTACCATCCCAAATGATGATCTGCATCCCCTAATGTACAATTAATTTCTTCCCTTCTGGGAGGGCTGTTTTTTCATGACAATGCTTCAGTCCACAGGGCATATGTTGTTACCGGGTAGTTTGAGGTGCACAAGGATGAAGTTATCTATCTTCCATTGCCCTCCTAATTGTCGGACCACAATCCCCATAGAGCATTTGTGGGAATTTCTGGAGAAGTGTCGTAAATAGCGGTTTCCACCTCCAAAGCGACGTGAATTGATGACTTCCTTGTGGAAGAATGGTGCCATATTCCTGCAGAACAGGTTCAGACCTTTGTTGACTCCATGCCACGTCATGTCGATGCTATCCTGGATGGAGGTGGTGGCCCAACTCTACGAAGTGACAATTTGTTGGTGTTTCCATCCTGTGTCCACTACCTATATGTGTCACAGATATAAAAACATGGTGGGAATCGACAGGGTAGACTTGAGCATTACCACCTGCCTTCAAATGTGTTTTTCAAGTGGTTATGTCGGACAAAAGTCCTTTTTCATTAATACTGAGGACATCTTTCATGCATATTTTGGCTGACAAAGACTGATTTCACGTTTTAAAACTCACACTATGTGTTCAACAGCAACTTGATCTTCCTTTTTCCTTCTGTCCTTTATTACCACCCACCCCTCTCCACTCTCATCTCAACTTCTTCGTTCATCGGCAGAACGAGGCTGTGCATGTAGCATCAATTTTAACGG
Organism: Myxine glutinosa; assembly: GCF_964187855.1. Taxonomy (NCBI): domain Eukaryota; kingdom Metazoa; phylum Chordata; class Myxini; order Myxiniformes; family Myxinidae; genus Myxine; species Myxine glutinosa. The sequence goes on from NC_136263.1 coordinate 213,351,698, forward strand.
GTAGCATCACAAGGCTGTGTAGAAGCATCAATGTGCAGTTGCATCAATGTGCGGTTGCATCAATGTGCGGTTGCATCAATGTGCGTGTTGCATCAATGTGATTGTAGTATCAATGTGCGGTAGCATGAATGTGTGGTTGCATCAATGTGCGATAGCATCATTGTGCAGTAGCATCAATGTGCGATATTATCAATGTGCGATATTATCAATGTGCGGTTGCATCAATGTGCAGTTGCATCAATGCGCAGTTGCATCAAAGTGTGGTTGCATCAATGTGCGATAGTATCAATGTACGTTTGCATCAATGGATGGTAGCATCAATGTGTGGTTGCATCAATGTGTGTGTTGCATCAATGTGCTTGGAGTATCAATGCGCGGTAGCATCAATGTGCAGTTGCATCAATGTGCGATAGCATCAATGTGCGGTAGCATCAATGTGCGACATTATCAATGTGCGGTAGCATCAATGTGCGATAGTATCAATGCGTTGTAGCATCAATGTGCGATAGCATGAATGTGTGTTGCATCAATGTGCGATAGCATCAATGTGCGATATTATCAATGTGCGATAGCATCAATGTGCAATACTATCAATGTGCGATATTATCAATGTGTGGTAGCATCAATGTGCGATAGCATCAATGTGCGGTAGCATCAATGTGCGATAGCATCAATGTGCGATATTATCAATGCGCGGTAGCATCAATGTGTGATATTAACAATGTGCGATATTATCTATGTGCGATATTATCAATGTGCGATAGCACCAATGTGCGATATTATCAATGTGCGATATTATCAATGTGCGATAGCATCAATGTGCGATATCATCAATGTGCGATATAATCAATGTGCGATATTATCATTGTGCGATATTATCAATGTGCGATATAGTCAATGTGCGATATCATCAATGTGCGATATAATCAATGTGCGATATTATCAATGTGCGATATTATCAATGTGTTTAATTATCAATGTGCGATATTATCAATGTGCGATATTATCAATGTGCGATATTATCAATGTGCGATATTATCAATGTGCGATATTATCAATGTGCGATATTTTCAATGTGCGCTATTATCAATGTGCGATATATCAATGTGCGATATATCAATGTGCGATATTATCAATGTGCGATATTATCAATGTGCGATATTATCAATGTGCGATATTATCAATGTGCGATATTATCAATGTGCGATATTATCAATGTGCGATATTATCAATGTGTGATATTATCAATGTGCGATATTATCAATGTGTGATATTATCAATGTGTGATATTATCAATGTGCGATATTATCATTGTGGGAAATTATCAATGTGCGATATTATCAATGTGCGATATTATAATTGTGCGATATTATCAATGTGCGATATTATCGTTGTGCGATATTATCATTGTGCGATATTATCGTTGTGCGATATTATCATTGTGCGATATTATCAATGTGCGATATTATCCTTGTGCGATATTATCAATTTGTGATATTATCAATGTGCGTTGGCATCAATATGCAATATTATCAATGTGCGATATTATCAATGTGTGATATTATCAATGTGTGATATTATCAATGTGTGATATTATCAATGTGTGATATTATCAATGTGCAATAGCATCAATGTGCGATATTATCAATGTGTGATATTATCAATGTGCGATATTATCAATGTGTGATATTATCAATGTGTGATATTATCAATGTGTGATATTATCAATGTGCGATATTATCAATGTGCGATGGCATCAATGTGCGATATTATCAATGTGTGATATTATCAATGTGATATTTATCAATGTGCGATAGCATCAATGTGCGATATTATCAATGTGAGATATTATCAATGTGCGATATGAATCAATGTGTGATATTATCAATGTGTGATATTATCAATGTGCGATAGCATCAATGTACGATATTATCAATGTGTGATATTATCAATGTGCGATATTATCAATGTGTGACATTATCAATGTGCAATATTATCAATGTGTGATATTATCAATATGCGATATTATCCATGTGCGATATTATCAATGTGCGATGTTATCAATGTGTGATATTATCAATGTGCGATATTATCAATGTGCGATATTATCAATGTGCTATATTATCAATGTGCGATATTATCAATGTGTGATATTATCAATGTGCAATATTATCAATGTGCGATATTATCAATGTGCGATATTATCAATGTGCAGTATTATCAATGTGCGATAGCATCAATGTGCGATATTATCAATGTGCGATATTATCAATGTGCGATATTATCAATGTGCGATATCATCAATGTGCGATATTATCAATGTGCGATATTATCAATGTGCGATATTATCAATGTGCGATATTATCAATGTGTGATATTATCAATGTGCGATATCATCAATGTGCGATATTATCAATGTGTGATAGTATCAATGCGCGACAGCATCAATGTGCAGTAGCATGATTGGCTGAGGGTGCGGCTTTGCTGCTGGTGCCATGTCATCTGCTGGTTTGTGCAGAAATTTACAATTTGTTCATGGTGCTGGTGGTAGCTCGACCACGCTTCGCAAAGAACACCATGGGATGAATGCTGGCAGATGGGATTTCCGTTTAACGTCCATTCCAGGGATGTTATGCACATATATTAATCACCCTGTCTGTGAAACATCAGGATGGCAGTTTATAGCTGGGTCAAGATTCAAACCCAGGCTCAACCGTTTGCATGTGAGTATGCTTACCTCTAGGGCCTAGGCCTCCTTGTCAGCCCACCATCTCCACTCCCAACACACGCATTTCAATTATTTATTTATTTATTTACACTATACATGATGCATTAACCATTTTTTGATATATTTTTAAATTATGATCACAGTGTATCATAAAGATCCCTTATACCTCAGGAAGAAAAGAATATACAGAATTCTCCCGAATTGCTCCGATGAGTGCTCGAGGTCCATTGTCATCAATTCCAGTTGTTGCAAAGTTTGGGCCCAATAATTTTAAAGCTGCTTTCATTTCTTGACGATTGTAAGAGCAAACATCGTGTATAACATACTTCAGTGTTACATTAGGCAACAACGTGGGATCATTATTAATCTCATGAATAACAAACAGCATGGCCATCAACCATCGAAGGGACCTGATGTTTATCCTTTGAATGAATAAAACAGTCATGTCGGTCATTGATTGAAATGCATTGGACATATTTTATATCAAGTATTACAAATATACCTTTTGTAATAAATTCACTCAATATCCCAAAACAGTAATTTGAGCCTTGGACATTACATGCGACAAAAACAAACATGAATGTATAAACAAAGGGTGAAAAAAGAAGAAAGTGAAACTTACTTTTTGCAGTCCTGAAACTCTGGTTCCATTTGCAAGTTTCTAAAATTTACACTAAAGTCAAAATGTACATTGAAAACTCCTGCAATAAGTACACTTGTAACGTTTGTATCGCTGCACTGTGAACACTCATTAACAGCTTCAGCACATCCTCTAAACATGGATGAAAAACAGCAAATAAAAAGCAAAGACTGGATCATCGCTCTCAATATGGATTTCGAAAACATGTGGGCTCCATTAGCACGGGCAGTTGACGGGTTCATACCTGACTTGAGAAGGCTTTTCCATGTTCAAGGATGTGTTCCTTTATATGTCTATCGATTAAAATAAATACAATAAACTCAAGTATTCTCACAAACGCCCACAGTCAGCAGGGATTTCCAATGTAAATTTTGCGATACACTAATTGAAAGTAAATACTCGGCAAACCATTTGTTTCATAATATAATTTTAGCGAAAGAAATTATGTCATAAATATAACTACCTGCCTTAAATCTGAAGCAGAAGCAGAACAATTATAGCAAATATTAATACCAACAATTATCATTATTCTTGGGAAAAATGCCAGGGGCATTGAAAACGCCCCTTTATATGGTATGTGCCATGTGGCAAACTCGAGAAAAGAGGGGAAATTCCATAGCTTGTAGAAAATGCCAAACAATAGAAAAGAAAGGACATTCAAAAAATCTCCCATGCATGCTGCACTACCCTTGTGTTCTTAGGAGTAACCAAGTAATGCTCTAGAAAAGTTCATATCTCAAGTATGAGAGCACAGGTGTGCAAGTGCAGGTGTGTGGAATATATGGAGCAGAGAATGAGTGGTGTGGAGAGAGTTGGAGTAAGTGGTACGGAGTGGTGTGCATGGTGCGAAGGTGTGGATGGGGGAAGAGTGGACCCCTTTTCACGAGTACCCGGGGAGGGTAGTTTAAAGAATAGTTAGAAGGTATAGGTAAATTGTGGTTGGATATTGGCATTTGTGGTGCGGTTGCAGAATGGTATTGTGGATGGGTGCATTGGTGTGGTGAAATTGGCTGGTCGTGTGGCCTGTTAGTATGAGTGTGAATGGTTGGGCACTCCGCCACTGTTAGATGTCGGCCAGGTGAGGCCGCAGGTGGGCTCTGGGAGCCGTTAGTGTCAGTGGGTGCCTGAGGATCCCGGGTGTGGATCGGGCAGCCCGTGCCAGAGAGGGCACTGACGGGGTGAGAGTGCGAGAGGGCCTTCCCCAGTTAGTTAGGTTAGGGTGAGGAGCAGGTGAGCTCGGTAGGCAACAACAGTGGTGGAGGTGTGCAGGTGGGCGGACCAGCTGGGAGCGTCACACGACCCAGCCACCGAAATTGTGCTGGGGCACCGAGTGTTGAATCGGGGAGTGAGACCCAAATTGATGGTGTGCACCACAGATGGTCAATGGGATTTTGGTTCTTCGGACCACATAGAGTAATGAGGGCCAATGGTTTGGCAGGAGAAAGACCCCGGGTAATGTAAAGTTGTTAAAGTCATTTAGGAAATAGTTAGGATTGATGAACCTGTCGCACCATACGCAGCCACTTACCTGAGGTGATGATGATGACTCCACACCTGTGTTTTCTTTGTTTTGTGTTGCAGGAAATGAGAATTGCTGTTTGGATTTGTGAGACGCATCACGACGTGGATAAGACATTGGGGTGATTCCATCTCTCCCTCCTTAGGAGGGACTGATGATGAATTGGTGATGGCAGATTTTGATGTTGAGTTGGAGATGGCAGATTTTGATGAGAGTTGGAAATGGCAAATTTGATTGGTTAGGAGGGAGAGAAGACGAATTTGGTTTATGGGAGGAACGGGGAAGACAGTAGGGACGTTTGTTGATGTGTAAAGTAGATGTTTATGGGTAGTGTTGTGTTTTGTGGATACAGTAAGGGGTAAGGGAGGGGCAATGTAGGTTACCTGGTGGGGGGGGGGGCGTACGGTAGGAACGTACCTGTCTCACCTGGTTCCCATGTGCCCCCAGTGTGCATTACCTTGTATTGCGTGCACTTTTGCGCCCTTACCACCTTACTCACTTGCCTTCTTTTGTCTCCCACCTCCGAGGATCTGGCTTTGGGGCAGAGAGAGAGGAGAGAGAGGTGCTGGCTCCGCAGTTGTGGGCCTGTACTTCCGCTGCTTGCTGCCTGGATCGATACACCATATGGACCGCAATTTTTGTGGCCGCCCACAATGGACCGCAGTTCTTTTGCGGTCAAGCACCACCCGTGGATGGACCTCTGGGTCAACGTGGCACCTATGCCATATAGGTGAACCACTTTTAGTTGGCCCCCCTGACGGCCACAATTCAGAAATGGACGCGGTTGGCGCCTTTCTTTATTTCTAAAGAAGCCAGAAGGCCAAGTGCACTCCATGAAGGCAAGACCAGCGGCAGAACATCGGCCGACTGCGACACCACCGGTGACCATGGACACTTAATTGTGCATTTTTATGAACACTTTATTGGTGCACCGGATGGTGCTGACTGTGCGTAATTGGGTGGTGCTTTTGGTGCTTGGACGGGGTGCTCTGCACATTATTAAAGGCCGCAGGGCCACAGGGCACTCGTGGGTTGGTGTATCGATGCTGGCATGCGTGCTCTCCCTAAGCATAACATCTGCATGTGTTCCTCAAAGAACAGGGTCCTGGATCGTAGTGTAAATATCAGTGTAGTCTTGTATAAATGATGCTCCCTACCGGCTGTATGTTTAGTTTGAGGATGCTTTCCGCGATTCGGTTATCCTGTGGGTGTGTTTCTGTTAGGAGAAGGGTGCAACGTCGCAGGGGGACATATTTACTCATTTGTGAACATCTGTAAAACTGTCGCACTCAGGGTTGAGTTAATAGTAGAGGGAACTACATCTGAGTGCCACACTAAAGTAGGTAAAAATTTATCGGATCGGGACGCCCCGAGGTAGAGAAGGGTGCAATGTTGCGGATATGGGATTTGTATCCATCCATATCCGCTTGTAAATATTCCCCTATTTCCTCAATACTTCCCAACTATCCCCAATCCCCCATTCCCTAGTCCTATTTTCTGTAAACAACACTCTGTAGACCCGACCTCCCCCTATTTCCCCCATTAAATGTCGTGCCCAGGTTCACCGCATCTCATGTAAGACAACTATAGGACATCTTGCTAGTTATTCTTAGTCTATGTCAGTTAAGGACTCGTTTCCATTAATTCTGACCCTTCGTTGCACCAGAATGTGATTGTATGGCACCGTTAGGAAGTTTAGGACCTCCCAATACCTCCCCGCAGCTCTTCCTCACGGTTCAGCAACAACAACAACAACAACAACAACAGCAGCAACGGCAGCGGCGGGCGCGGGAAGTGCACGTCCTCACTCCGGCTTGGTTGGTAGGGGGTGTTGGGAGGGCACCAGGCCTTTCCAACGAGCCGCCATCGAACATGTGCTCGACGGGGTTACCAAATAGAGGGTCCCTGTCAGCTCCTCGTCAAGGGCGGAGCCCGGTAACCCCCGCACCCAATGGAAGCGGCGGACCGGCCCCAGTGGGGCGGAGCCAACCAGCCGAGGGCGTGTCACTCCCCGCTGAGCATGCGCAGGAAGAGGGAGGTGACGTCAGATGCGCGCTGAGCTTGGAGCAAGCAAGACCACCTCCGAGCGCTGTGAGGCCTCCCCGCATCTTCTGGACTGGACCGTGCTTTATCCTGTCCCCGAGCCAAGGTGCACCTTGTGCCATCGAACTACCTGTCCCTCCCTGCCATCAATCCCTGTGTAAGTCAGCCTTGTTCCGTTTGTCTGTGGTCTGTCCGGGAATAGATAAGATTGTATTTAAGTGCCCATCTCTTCTGTGTCTTTTACCTCACTCTGCCGTGTAATCTACCCCCTTTTCTCCACCACTGTAATTATACCCTCCTCCGGAGGTCTTGAGAACTGTACCCCTTGCGTCGTTTCCTCTTTCCCAGTCGTCGTGGCCTTTCCATCATTGATTTGGCATAGCGCGATTTGGTCAACGTCTGGGTGAATCGCGTGAGTTGGGGAAGAATCTGGGGAACTGTTAGGTCATGGCAATACCACCGCTCAGTAAATAACATCTAAACCGCGTCCGTAACAATTGGTGTCAGGAGTGTCGGATTCGGACCTGGGACTAAATTTGTTAGGCCCAAATTTTGGAACACCAATTGTGTTATTGACCGTAACAATTGGTGTCGAGGAGTGGGATTCGAGGCCCGAACCAAATTTTTAAAAAACATCTAGGAAAAAATTTGGTCAAAATTATAAAGTACCGAAATTTGATTTTGTTTTACAAAAAACCCGAATTTTGAAAGTCGCGCTATGGGAGATCAAGACGGCTGGGTTCCGGTAGAGGAGAGTGAGGCAGGGTCGATCCAGGACCAAATTGAGGGACATGAGGAGAGTGAAGCATTGAGGGAGGCAGGTTCGCAAAATGGCGTCCTCGCGCTCGAGGTTACGGGCACGCAAAATGGCGCCTCGCACATGGCTACGGCGACCGCGCCCGTGACCGTAGCAGCGCCGCTGGTGGATTCGAACCTTTTTTTCCTGCAAATGAGGGCCCTTATGGGACAAATGGGAGACCAAATTGGAGGTTTGAAAAACAGTATAGAGGCTCAGAGTGAGCAAATGGGGGTAATGGGGTCCAATAGCGAGAAATTGAGGGAGGACATGGGGACCCAGATCGGAGGGTTAGGGAGTAGAATAGAGGGATTAGGAAACAAATTTGAGGGACTAGACAACAAATTTGAGGGATTAGACAATAGATTAGGGGAAATACAGGAGGGGTTAACGGGGGTAGAAAACAGAATGGCCGCTCAAGAGAATCAAATGGAAGGGATGAAAAAGGGGTTAGAGGGGTTAGAAAACAGTATGGAAGGCAAATTGAGGGACATGAGGGACCAAGCGGAAAGGGAAGTTTAAAAAATGGGGCAGCAGATAGAGGGGGTCAGAATGGGGGTAGAAAATAAATTGGATGCTCACAGGGAGGAAATGGAGCAGATGAGGGTGGCATCTGGGCAGGAGATGCAAGTGATGGGAGAGGAGATCAGAAGAGGTGTGAGTGAGGAGGTCGGAGGAGTGCGCGAGGAGGTGAGGCACTGTGAGGAGCGCATGGAGAAGGAGGTGAGAAAGGGGACTGTAAAATTGCAAGGTGGTATAGAGGAGTTGACGCTGGGAGTAGAACAACTGACAGTGGGACAAAAAGAACTAACGGAGCAGGTTCAAAGGAACACTGCGGTATTAGGAGGGTTAAAAGCGACACAAAACGACCTAAAAAATGACTTGATAGCGACACAGAGGCAATGTCAGATGGTACGTGAGGGACTGACAACGAGGTTGGACGAGGTGACAGAGGTAATGGAGACGAAGGACCGGCAGGTGAGGACGCACATAGAAACGGTCAAGGTGGCCTTAGAGGACGAGCTTGAGGAGACGCACCGGGAAATAAAAGAGGTGAAGAACAATTAGAAGAAGTGGAAGAAGGGGTAAGCGAAATTAAGAAGCAACGGAGAGGGGATAAGAAAGAGATCAAAGAGGAAGTAAAAGAATTGGTCCAAAGTCTGTGTTCGGATCGTGATGATGTGCTCATTAACCGGATGAGGGATTCGCAGGTGATGGAGGAGAAGCGAAGAGAAAGAGGACCCGGTGTAAGTGGTGACCAATATGGTCGTGCGTATGATGCGCCAGGTGATTTAATGAGCTTGGGGGTCGAGATGGACCCGGGTGTTCGTGAGAGGCCGTTGGTGAAGTGTGCGACAGGTCTGGTGTGCGAAAAAGGAGGTGTGCGAGAAAGTCCGACTCTGGGGTGTGTGAGGAAAAAGTGCGCGCCAAGGAGTGAGGGTGCTGTCGAGAGTGAGTCGGTCGTAGCGCGTGTGCGAGGGAGCACATGGAAGCGCGTAGTGAGGAGTGTAACAGAGGATGTAACGGAAGAATGCACGCCTGTGGTGAGTGTTACAGAGGATGTAACGGGAGAGGATGCGCGAGCAAGGGGTGTAACGGACGGGTGCATGGGGAAAGAGTGCGCTGTCAAAAGTAAGGAAGAGTGTACACCTGTGGTGAGTGTTACAGAGGGTGTAACGGGAGAGTGTGCGCGAGAAAGGTGTGTAACGGACGGGTGCATGAGGAAAGAGTGCGCTGTCGAGAGTAAGGGTGAGTGCGCTGTCAAGAGTGGAGGTGAGAGTAGTAAGAGTGACACGGAGCGTGAGTTGGTTGTGACAGGTGAGAAAGGAAGCACACCTGGAATGGTAGAGCGTGTGTGGGAATGCACGCTGAAATTGGTAGTGAGGCACGTGGTTGGGTGTGCGAGTGAGAGCACACCTGTGATCGTCACAGAGGAGGTGACCGAGGAGGGGGCGCGAAGAGGTGTGTTGGTGAGGTGTGCGAGCGACGAATGTGTGCCAAGGTGTTCGGTGGTCAGGTGTGTGACCAAGTCTGTGAGTGGAATGAGTGTACCTGGGTGTGTAAGAGAAGGTGCAATGACCAAGAGCAGGGAAACGGCTGGATGTATGAGCAAGAAAGGGGTAGCGTATGCGTGTAAGCATGCAGGTGAGGCATCGACGGTAACCGGGTTAGCGGTTAGAGCGACTTATAGCCGAATCGGGCCCTCGGTGCGTGCCGGGCTTCGCGTGCCGCGAGAACCAGCGGGGATCCGAGCCACGGCGGGTTCGAAAGGACCGCCGTACGCGATCCACGCTGGGCCTCGCTTTGAATGGCCGCGTCCGTGCTCCACTAGGCGGAGCGGGCAGCCCGATAGGAAGGGTCGTCATGGCGACCACTTTTTGTTGAGGCATTCCGGCAGGTCGAGATCGGGCCATGGGACGGCTCCGCGCCGAGGTGGTGCGTGGGATCTCGGCACGGGTAAGCCCCCGTCCCTGCACCGAGTGCCGGACGCATCCAGCCGCCGGCACCAAACAACCCGCATTCATGGCTTGGCTGTACGAAGCCGAGCTTTAGAAGTGAATTGGCGCACCGAGAGGCATTAGTAAGTAGACTGTAATGACGAGGATAGTGTTTTGGCCCCGAAATTAGAAAAACAAAATTTGATGAGTGGCAAAGGATTGGCAGTAATGATTGGCAGATGATGGGTAGTGATTGGCAAATTTTTGATTTGTTGAAATTTGATGTGCAAAATTGGTAGTGGGAGATGCCCGATGTGGTGGGATGGCAACTCTGTCATCCCTCACAAAAGGGGGGCAGATGCGCTATAGATTATGGGGTGTATGGCAGTGAAAACTAGCCCGGGTGGGTTAGGATATTGTGTGTAGGGATCTAGCGAAGATGACATGAGGTAACGTTAAGGTTAGTTAGTGACAAGGATACCTGTAGAGGGGACGCAGGTAGATTAGAGTGGATGATAATGCCGAGGGAGCGCAATAGTTTAAAGGGACGACTGGGAAGCGCAAGTTTCAGAGGGGAGTAGTTAGATGAGATGATGCTGTGTGAGAACTGGACAGGTGTGTGGAGCAGTGTATGAGTAGTGAGTGTTGTGGATCAGCGCGAATGCGCTTGGGGGAGAGAAGGGTGCAGGCGGCACCAAGTATGAGAGCACAGGTGTGCAAGTACAGGTGTGTGGAATATATGGAGCAGAGAATGAGTGGTGTGGAGAGAGTTGGAGTAAGTGGTACGGAGTGGTGTGCATGGTGCGAAGGTGTGGATGGGGGAAGAGTGGACCCCTTTTCACGAGTACCCGGGGAGGGTAGTTTAAAGAATAGTTAGAAGGTATTGGTAAATTGTGGTTGGATATTGGCATTTGTGGTGCGGTTGCAGAATGGTATTGTGGATGGGTGCATTGGTGTGGTGAAATTGGCTGGTCGTGTGGCCTGTTAGTATGAGTGTGAATGGTTGGGCACTCCGCCACTGTTAGATGTCGGCCAGGTGAGGCCGCAGGTGGGCTCTGGGAGCCGTTAGTGTCAGTGGGTGCCTGAGGATCCCGGATGTGGATCGGGCAGCCCGTGCCAGAGAGGGCACTGATGGGGTGAGAGTGCGAGAGGGCCTTCCCCAGTTAGTTAGGTTAGGGTGAGGAGCAGGTGAGCTCGGTAGGCAACAACAGTGGTGGAGGTGTGCAGGTGGGCGGACCAGCTGGGAGCGTCACACGACCCAGCCACCGAAATTGTGCTGGGGCACCGAGTGTTGAATCGGGGAGTGAGACCCAAATTGATGATGTGCACCACAGATGGTCAATGGGATTTTGGTTCTTCGGACCACATAGAGTAATGAGGGCCAATGGTTTGGCAGGAGAAAGACCCCGGGTAATGTAAAGTTGTTAAAGTCATTTAGGAAATAGTTAGGATTGATGAACCTGTCGCACCATACGCAGCCACTTACCTGAGGTGATGATGATGACTCCACACCTGTGTTTTCTTTGTTTTGTGTTGCAGGAAATGAGAATTGCTGTTTGGATTTGTGAGACGCATCACGACGTGGATAAGACATTGGGGTGATTCCATCTCTCCCTCCTTAGGAGGGACTGATGATGAATTGGTGATGGCAGATTTTGATGTTGAGTTGGAGATGGCAGATTTTGATGAGAGTTGGAAATGGCAAATTTGATTGGTTAGGAGGGAGAGAAGACGAATTTGGTTTATGGGAGGAACGGGGAAGACAGTAGGGACGTTTGTTGATGTGTAAAGTAGATGTTTATGGGTAGTGTTGTGTTTTGTGGATACAGTAAGGGGTAAGAGAGGGGCAATGTAGGTTACCTGGTGGGGGGGGGGGGGGGCCTTCGGTAGGAACGTACCTGTCTCACCTGGTTCCCATGTGCCCCCAGTGTGCATTACCTTGTATTGCGTGCACTTTTGCGCCCTTACCACCTTACTCACTTGTCTTCTTTTGTCTCCCACCTCCGAGGATCTGGCTTTGGGGCAGAGAGAGAGGAGAGAGAGGTGCTGGCTCCGCAGTTGTGGGCCTGTACTTCCGCTGCTTGCTGCCTGGATCGATACACCATATGGACCGCAATTTTTGTGGCCGCCCACAATGGACCGCAGTTCTTTTGCGGTCAAGCACCACCCGTGGATGGACCTCTGGGTCAACGTGGCACCTATGCCATATAGGTGAACCACTTTTAGTTGGCCCCCCTGACGGCCACAATTCAGAAATGGACGCGGTTGGCGCCTTTCTTTATTTCTAAAGAAGCCAGAAGGCCAAGTGCACTCCATGAAGGCAAGACCAGCAGCAGAACATCGGCCGACTGCGACACCACCGATGACCATGGACACTTAATTGTGCATTTTTATGAACACTTTATTGGTGCACCGGATGGTGCTGACTGTGCGTAATTGGGTGGTGCTTTTGGTGCTTGGACGGGGTGCTCTGCACATTATTAAAGGCCGCAGGGCCACAGGGCACTCGTGGGTTGGTGTATCGATGCTGGCATGCATGCTCTCCCTAAGCATAACATCTGCATGTGTTCCTCAAAGAACAGGGTCCTGGATCGTAGTGTAAATATCAGTGTAGTCTTGTATAAATGATGCTCCCTACCGGCTGTATGTTTAGTTTGAGGATGCTTTCCGCGATTCGGTTATCCTGTGGGTGTGTTTCTGTTAGGAGAAGGGTGCAACGTCGCAGGGGGACATATTTACTCATTTGTGAACATCTGTAAAACTGTCGCACTCAGGGTTGAGTTAATAGTAGAGGGAACTACATCTGAGTGCCACACTAAAGTAGGTAAAAATTTATCGGATCGGGACGCCCCGAGGTAGAGAAGGGTGCAATGTTGCGGATATGGGATTTGTATCCATCCATATCCGCTTGTAAATATTCCCCTATTTCCTCAATACTTCCCAACTATCCCCAATCCCCCATTCCCTAGTCCTATTTTCTGTAAACAACACTCTGTAGACCCGACCTCCCCCTATTTCCCCCATTAAATGTCGTGCCCAGGTTCACCGCATCTCATGTAAGACAACTATAGGACATCTTGCTAGTTATTCTTAGTCTATGTCAGTTAAGGACTCATTTCCATTAATTCTGACCCTTCGTTGCACCAGAATGTGATTGTATGGCACCGTTAGGAAGTTTAGGACCTCCCAATACCTCCCCGCAGCTCTTCCTCACAGTTCAACAACAACAACGACAACGAGCGCAGGGAGTGCGCGTCCTCACTCCGGCTTGGTTGGTAGGGGGTGTTGGGAGGGCACCAGGCCTTCCCAACGAGCCGCCATCGAACATGTGCTCGACGGGGTTACCAAATAGGGGCTCCCTGTCAGCTCCTCGTCAAGGGCGGAGCCCGGTAACCCCCGCACCCAATGGAAGCGGCGGACCGGCCCCAGTGGGGCGGAGCCAACCAGCCGAGGGCGTGTCACTCCCCGCTGAGCATGCGCAGGGAGAGGGAGGTGACGTCAGATGCGCGCTGAGCTTGGAGCAAGCAAGACCACCTCCGAGCGCTGTGAGGCCTCCCCGCATCTTCTGGACTGGACCGTGCTTTATCCTGTCCCCGAGCCAAGGTGCACCTAGTGCCATCGAACTACCTGTCCCTCCCTGCCATCAATCCCTGTGTAAGTCAGCCTTGTTCCGTTTGTCTGTGGTCTGTCCGGGTATAGATAAGATTGTATTTAAGTGCCCATCTCTTCTGTGTCTTTTACCTCACTCTGCCGTGTAATCTACCCCCTTTTCTCCACCACTGTAATTATACCCTCCTCCGGAGGTCTTGAGAACTGTACCCCTTGCGTCGTTTCCTCTTTCCCAGTCGTCGTGTCCTTTCCATCATTGATTTGGCATAGCGCGATTTGGTCAACGTCTGGGTGAATCAGGTGAGTTGGGGAAGAATCGGGGGAACTGTTAGGTCGCGGCAATACCACCGCTCGGTAAATAACATCTAAACCGCATCCGTAACAATATGATTTGACACGAGTGTTTATCTACGTAAGCTGATTTAACCTTCAGCTAGTCTTCTGAGCACTGCAGGCAGCTAGTCCTCTGAGGAGGTCTAAGGGCATAGCTGAGAGCTCCAAGAAGCAAAAGTCAATGGATGACTGCTTGATGAATTAAGTCATCATCACCAGCACACCCAACGTCACACTATTGTATAAATATGTATAAACATTGTATAAACACCATCACCAGTGATGACTCCATCGACGTTTCGTATCCGCGTCTGCAGCAAGGCAACCATTTTCCCCACTAACCCATGCAAATGGATTTTGTATTTTGAACAATATTCCTTGATTTCTAGGTTTTTTGTATATTGTTTTGTACAATAAAAATTGTATAAGTATTATTACATATGTGTTGTTTTATTACGAAAAAGTATCTTTTAAAAAATTGACCGAGTTTCACTCGTCGACACCCAACACAATCCAAGATGGCGGCCACCACGCTCTCGCTGGAAGATACGTAATACACGGTCTCACTTAGCACAAGGTCGATTTTCCTGGCTCCCATGGATCGCACATTAACGGGTTCCGAGTGTAATGGTGTCACCAGCTGTATGTGGGGGTGAACCATCCTGCATAAACCAGGTCATGCTGAGCTGGTTTGGGGTGACCTTTTGGGCTATATCATTTTGGAACTTCTGGAGCACGGCCCGGTTGTGCTCACTGTTGATAGTCACCGACCTGCTGTTGTCATTCTCAAACCAGTAAGGCCTGAGCATTCCCCATCTGGCAATGAAGGTGCAGAAGCATGTGGCCTTAGGCCCTTTCAGGTACCTCTCATTGATCTCCTCAGGTGGAACCTCTGGTGGGTGTCTGCATATGATTTAGTCTCATACCACAGAGCCACCACTTTTGTCTTCTGCTCCACTGTCAATGGCATAGTTGAGCTACGAAGCTAGAAATCCCAGGAAATAAATACTACGACAACAACACCAAACCTTGAAAAGGAAAACGGTATAGTTCAAAAAACAAAGAAATGGCAGGAAGTCAAAGTTGTATCAATCTTTTTGAAACACCCTTTACTTCTGAAATTTGCAGCCGATTTCGTACAGTAGAAGCCGATACCCGAATTTTCAATCCCTATGTTAAAGTTGTACACAGAGAAGCGAGCCCATGTAAAGGGAAGGACACTTTGCGCCTCACTTGATACTCTTACCTCCATGACTTTAAGCAGGCGTTGCACCACACACAATGTTGTTGCACCACTCTCTCCATTTTTTAACAAATTTAACCATAGTTATCTAAAACTCTCTTATGCACAGGTTGCTGTGTTTACTCCACTCGTCCATCTTTCTCTTTATGTTTTCTTCGTTCTTCCATTGAGTGTCTGTCTAACTGTGGTCTTTTGCACTATTGGTTCACGAGTTATCAAGTGACCACTATATTCGTCATGTGTGTGCATCTGTCTGTGTGTGTGTCTGTGTGTCCGTAGCATAACTACCCGATGATATCATCCGATCTTGATGAAACTTGGGTGGGAGGTTGATATCATGATCTAGTTGTGTCCTGCCTAGAGTGGGCGTATTGCGCCCATTGTGGGCGGAGCCACGCCCGCAAAAGATGTCTTTTTAAGGGGTAATCGAGTTCAAGCTACATCTTCTCCGAGGGGTTTGGTGGAATCTGACATTGGTTTCGGTATTTGGTTAGGCCAATGTCATGTGTCTAGCCCCACTGAGCTCGATTTTTCATTTTTCTTTTTTTTTTTCATTTTATATTTTATATATATATATATTTTCATTTCATTTTTCACCGAATTTTCGGTATTGTGCAGCTAATTAACCTCATAACTGATTATACATTATTTTCTATCTCATTTCAAGGTCAGTAATCTTCGTTTTGACATTTCCGGGCCTGGCCTGTCCGGGCATGTTTCGGTTACAGTCCGTCCTTTGTCATTGAATACCGCTCGCTCATGAACCATCGTTGTCTCCTGACTTGTCACCATTATCTTCTTTTTTTTTTTACCCTCTATCACCACGCTCTACTGTAAGAAATTATTATCTAAGAAATATCAAGCTAGGGCAGTGGTTCTTAACCTTTATAAAGGCGCCGAACCCTAACGAAACCCACCGAACACTCGCGGAACCCCTCAAATTTGACCAGAAAATTAAGAAGAATCGCATCTTAATGCGTTTTCTGTTCTTCTGTTCGGGAGGCGATCTGGGAAATGCGTGGTTTTGTTTTGGCAAGGGCCACCCTCAAATCATTTTCGCATGCAAGCCTGCTCCTTTTCTTTGTTTTAATGTCCACCAGTTTCGAAAATGCATGCTCGCAGAGATACGTTGTAACGAACAGCGTGAGGATCTCAAGGGCAATTTTAGCGATGTGAGGATACCCTTCCATTTGGCAGCACCAAAACGTTGAGAGCGTTGTTGTGCCGAAGAGTTGTTGTTGAGTCTGGCTCTGTTGAAGTTCCATGAGGTCGTCGAGGTATTGGTCGTTGACATCTGCCATTGCAACGTCGAAAGTAAACGGCTGCCGCACCCATGCTGGGTATTGCTCTTGGTCGGGGAAGTAGCCGTCGAATGACTTTCCCAGCTCATCCAAGTGCGTGGCAATCGCTTGCTTCAGCTCCCCCGGTACAGCAGTGCCCCCAACTTCAGACTCATCTTTGATCCCGCTCACGCACTCGTCCAGTAGCGAAAAGTTTGCGAAGTTGTCGTTCTCTGTTCACTACCTCCACAATGGTAACTTTTTTCGGAAAGCACTCAGCTTTTCTTCAGATTCGATGACATTCACTCCACCGCCCTGCATCTGGCAATTGAGATGATTGAGTGCGTCGAAGATGTCAGCCAAGTACGCCAAGGCGAGGATGAACTCTGACTCTTGGAAGTGTGTTGCATGGCAATGCTGGTGTTCTCGCAAAAACAGGGCTAATTCTACACGCAAGGCAAAAACACGGCTCACTACCTTCCCCCGTGATAACCATCGAACGTTAGAGTGGTAGAGAAGGACGTTTAATTCAGAGCCGATTTCATTCCACAGCTCTTTGAAGATGCGATGATTCAGAGCATGGCTTCGCACATAATTCACAGTTTAAACGACGATTTTCAGAACATTGGCCAGTTTTGGAGGCAGGGTGTTTGATGCCAGCACGTGTCTGTGCAGGACGCAGTGCGTGACAATGATGTGTGGTGCATCGGCCTTCACCAGCGCTCCAAAACCGGAGTTGCATCCCAGAATGGCTGGAGCTCCGTCCGAGCAAACTGCAAACACCATGTTCCACGAGAGGCCGTTGCTTCTGAAGAAGTCGTCAACAAGCTTCTTCACGTCAGCTGCCTTCGTCGTTGTTGTGAGAGGCTTGCAGAACAGAAAGTCTTCCTTGATCTCGTCTCCTTTGACATAACGCACAAATAAGATGAGCTGGCTCAAATTCAAAACGTCGGTGGTCTCGTCGAGTTGATGGCTGAATTTGGTCAGGATCGCGACTAAATCTGAAACTACCTGGGCGAGGATGTCATCGCTCATGTCGTTGATTCTGCATCTGATGGTGTCATTTGAGAGTGGAACGAGAGACAACTTGTTTTCAGCAGCTTTTCTCAGCATGATGTTGGCCATCTTCAACACGGCCGGTTTGATGAGGGTCTTGCCAACGGTGTGCGGTGTGCCCTGCTTTGCGATCAGGTATGCAACTTCATACGACGCAGTGAGGATCGGTTTGTCAATTGGAACGAAGCCGAGAGTGGGCAAGGTAGCACTTGCATCGAATCAGACTCTCTTCAATTTGAATTCATCCAGAGTTGCGTCTTTGTACTGCCCCTCGCTGTGCAGTTTTTTGAAGTGTTCCTGTAGTTTTGCTGGTGCTAGGCTGGAGTTGCTCAACTTGACATTGCAAAGCATGCATTGAGGACGCTGACTTCTGTCCCGTTCCGTCAAACACAAGAACCCGTACCGCACGTAATCCTCCGACCACTTCCTTTTTTTGCTCGACATACTGCAAAAAAAAAGAAAAAAAAGAAAAGGAACAAACTGATCTTAATTGAGTTCGTGCAAATAATTATATGACAAAAATTTAAAAAGGAACATGCTTAAATATAATCAGTACCCCTCTGAAAACTGAGAAATTTTAACGAAGAAAACATAACTTATAGTTACGATGACGGGATTTATTATCTACTCAACTCGATGTCACCTCAAATCCCATGATAATATTACATAGAAAACTGCGAATTGTTAGTTTGGAATTACGACCAAAGGAGTTATATCACCTCCACCTAATTTTCTGAGTAATTCAATCATATTTTATAATCACCATCCACTTTTGACTTGAATATAACTGAATCCACCCTGCATATCCTCAAACATTTCCAACTTACTTTTCAATTAAACAGTAACTCCAAAGTAAGGCACCACCAACGTACACCACCAACGTACCAACGCACCACGCACGGTACACGGCAAGCTAATCGAGGCTATTCACTGGAATTTCCGAACACCTGCAAAGTCCAAAATCCAGTAAGTAAGTAAGCAAGTAAGCACCATCAACAGAATAATTAGCAAGTTGCTCATTGATTCAACTTACTACAGTCAGTGTGAAACAACTTATCATAAACACAGACCAGAGAAACCATGAATGGGATGGGAATACAATTACAAATAACATTTCCATTCGTTCGTAACATACATAGCAAAATAATAATAATAATATTAATAATAAGCGTAATTACACATAGATTCAAAATTGATACCAAACTTAAAAAAAAAAAAAAAAAAAATTGCAATGCGTTTCAGAGGGCCTCCGCCAAACCCCTGAGACTGGCTCACTGAACCCCTGGGGTTCGGTCAAACCCAGGTTAAGAACCACGTAGCTAGCGGGATGTGTAATTATATTTATTGATGTGATTGTATTTGATTCATTCTGAGTTCATCACGTAATAGCACTTTGGAAGAAAGATACAGCCAAGAGTGCTATAAACCGTCGCTAGAATGGCAAACATTTCTGTAACAACAACAATCTTCCCTCTCGTCGTAAGATATGCAGGAATAAAGGAAAAGAATATTAAAATGAAAACCAGCAAGCTGTAAATTATAAACCTATGCTCCGTAGATACTGCATTTGCATTATTTAATTTTATAATCAATAACAAACAAGTATTAATCAGAATTCCCAGGTAAATAAACGAGCAAAGGGCCCATAATGGTGATTCTTCCTTGCACTCCACAACAACGATTCCAGGATAAACGTCTGTGTTTCGATGAACCTGAGCGTTGGAAAAAATGATCCACGTGATGCAAATTAATACCTGGGGCATGATACTCAACACCATCACAAGTACTCCTTGTTGAGAAAGAAACGTCCATAATCGAGCTTGAGAAGATTTTTCTGAAACAAAATAAAAAATTATAATGATAATAATACAAACATCAAATTATATACTGAGTATGTGCTGATTGGTTTGTACTTTGGCATTGCTACCCCCAATGAATGCCAAATTATCTACTGTATGTATATATATATATATATATATATATATATATATATATATATATATATATATATATATATATATATATATATATATATATATACATACATACATACATATATATTACGGTGGTGCTCAAAATAATTGTTTTTAAATATTTGCTGGGACATGGCTTTATGTTGTTCCTTTTGTTCCAAAATGAAAAGACACCAAATATGAAAGCAATCTGATTTTATTTAGGGGTGCCACAACAGCCTTCAAACTAAAGGTGTCTACAACACTTTTCTATATATGGATCGAAAGCAAAACCAGAAGTTTGTTTTATGAAAATCCACCCTCCACTCACTTTCTTTGTATTTTAGCAAACACAAGTTACAATAGCTGCACAAATAGCACTATATTGCTATGAAAACTCAAATTCAATGATAACAATCCAAATGTTCAGTTCATAAAATGAAGAGACACCATATCACATAATATTAAAAAACCCAAATATAATGAGAAATGTAACTCCTATTTCTGGGCCTGTTTCACCACTGTTGCCTTCCTGGCATCGGGGTACATCTTCCTGTGAGCAGCAACAACTTGGAGCAGAGCTTGCTTTTGCTCTTCATCCTTTGTAAGGAGCTTATTGTAGTCTTGTATCAATGCGATACCCCTTTCTGCCCTGTCGTTCACCACGACTAAGCCACTGGCGGCTTTCTTTGCTTCCTGAAAGCTGGTTTCTTGCTCCCATGAACCAGGATCCTTATCCATCCAATCAGTTGGGGTCCCTAGGATGCTGAAGAAATGCTTGGTGTGTTTTGTTATGAGGCCAGCGATTGACAGGGCGGTTCCTCGTTTGATAGCTGGTCTCTTTGGAGAGGGGTTTTCACCATCATTTTTCAATGCTTCAATCATATTGATCTTGCTTTCTTTGTCAATTCTGGTGTCAAAGAATGCAAATGCCACTAGTACTGGGCTCATGTACCACGTGTGGCGGCCAAGTGCCAGATGATGAAGAACCAGCCTGTGCCGTGGTCTCAGAGTCAGAGTCTGAGTCTGTGACTTCCATAGCAGTAGCACCCTTCATGACCATTTCCTGTCTCTTATTTTCCTTCTCTGCCTTAGTCTTCTCCTTTTCTTCCCTTTCTTTCTTTCGCTTCGTTTTTGCTTCCAACACAGTGTCTACAGATCCCATTGAAGCCTTCCTCTCTGAGAATTGATCGTGAAGAAACTTCCCTTCCTCGGGGTTGGTGATTATGGCCTCCGAATCTGCATGCCTAAGATCAAACGTCTTCTCCAAGGAGGCCTTGAAGGATGCTTCCTTTTTCTCTTGGGTCGCACCACCCCGCTTTGCACTTTTTGGAGGCTCCTCCATTCTTCATATAGCCTCTCCAAACTGAGCGTTGGAAAAAATGATCTGCTGCAGAAAAAAACTGCCGAAATCTCGGCTCTCTGCTCACCTTCACTCTTTCATTCCTCTTTTCTCCCGCCTGTGGAACAAACTCCCACACTCCCTTCAATCCCTCTCCTCCCTCCAGGTCTTTAAAACAGCTGTTCACCACCATCTCTTATCTTCCCCCATCCATAACCTTGATCTTTTCTACCCCCACTAATTCACCCCAGATCCACCTTGTTTGAAATTCCAACTTATTTCCTGGAAATCCTGGCAGTGTCCATATGTTTATACCTCTCCCACCCCCCCCCCCTTCACATGCCTCCCCCCCTTCACATGCCTCCCCCCCTTCACATGCCTCCCCCCCAAAGCCCTCTCCCTCCCACAGATCTCTCGATGTCTCCATGTCTCTCGGTCCCTGCTCTCAAATGTTGTTTTGTGTCCTTCCCCCTCTCTCCCCATCTTGTCTACCGCTCCCGATGTTATTTGTTTTATGTGTCTGTTTGTCTTTCTGTGTGATTAATGTTCGCTCTTTCACGAGCCTCGATCTTGTATACAAAAAAAAAAAAAAAAAAAAAAAAAAAACGATGGATGCAGTGCTGCTTCGTCGTTGTAGGTAGGTGAGCTTTTTCCCAGAACTTCACAACCTCTTCAATGGTGAGGGTTGCACTCTCCCGGGCAGTGCGATTCTCCTTCTTCAGGTGATGGAAAAACAGGACAAGAGATTGATGCACAGTCGGGAGCTTGGCACCTTTGATGGCATCTCCAGAAGTGGACCCAATGAGATACACATTATCCTGAGCCCGAGTTTTCAATGAAACACTGGTACTAGCACATGCCATATCTGCAAAATATGCAAGAATGTGGGTAAAATCCTGTTAATTCTTACTCCACAGGGTCACTCTCTACAAAAGAGCCACAGTCAATAAGTTAGGCCTACATATTACACACTAAAAAAGCGTACCCCTGACCCCGGGAACCTGTACAAAACATGCATGAAAATTGCCCAGATAGTGATCATAGGAAGTCTCAAAACTGTATGTATAATATATTGTATATAACTATATATATAATGTATAATGTGTATTTATGTATATTTATTATTTAATGTATATTTTATGTATAAATTTAATGTATATTTAATTATAATGTATATATATTGTATAACTATATATTTATTTATTATATTTAAATTTTAATATATTATATTTATTTTTAATATATTATTTAATGTATTATATTTGTCTATATTTGTATAATTGTCTATCGTATAATTGTATATATAATGTATAATATAATATATATTATTATTATTTAATGTATATTTACTATATATTTATTTTTAATATTATATTTAATGTATATATATAATTATGCATTTATTTTGTGTATATACAGCCCAAAAAATGGGAATTCCTATTTTTGCATGGGGGAAAATTCATCACTGATGTGGCACCCCTAAAAATTATTGGATTCCATTCAAATTTGGTGTGGTTTCCTTTGACACCAAAAGGAACAACAATAGACCATGTCCCAGAGAGAATCTGCATTTTGATTTTTTGAAGCCCACCCTAATATATATATATATATATATAAAAGTTCAAAACACACCTGGTCACAAGTGTGCCGCACTGACCGGGTCCTCAGTCGAGGTCCTCAGCATCATCCCGTTTCGGCCCTTCAACCTCGATACGGTCAGCTAAGGTGGGCCAGCAGGGGCACATACACATCCACATGCAGCAACTGTACGTGGATGCGTACATACCCCCACACCCAGCCAGTGCGAACAACAACAACAACACCTCCACATCCAGAATCCACAGCACCAAGACAAACATGGTGGAACACTCAAACACCCACCTTTATACCCTTCACCACTCACCAACAAAACACACCAGATCATTTATACACACACATACACACCCATACATACACATACACACACAACACCAACCAACCAACCACCTACCCTTACATCATACACCACTCAACACACAAATACACACTCATGCAAAAATTAATTCATGCAAAAACACACACCCTCACCCACTCACTCATATACACAAAATAAGAAATAATAATGGCAAAAAAAAACAACAAAAAAAAACACAACAAACCTACACCGTTCGACGTGCCTCCATAAACTTCCTCCATATCGAAAATGAGCCTTTCAAGGCAACCTGGGCCACCTCGTCACACATCCTCCTTCTTTCTGTCCCACACACTCCCAGCCGAGCAAGAAATGCAGAAAAGGAATTGCCAATATACCGTCTACACCCCACCTCAAATGGCTGACACGAAACTCGCCAACCCTTCTCCCGGCACTCTGCCTCCAGCTCACTGTACTTTCCTCTCTGCCTCTCGTGCACCTCCTCCATGTTCTCTTCCCAAGGTACCGACAACTCCCCTAAGATGACATGTCTTCTTGCACTTGACCAAATGACAGTCAGGCCGCAACCTTGTCACACAGATCTCCTCTGGGAATACCAATTGTGGCTTTAGGTCTGCCACCACCTGTCAATCACAAGCATATGACAGCCCTCTTGCTTTCCACCTCCTCCTCTTTCCCCCTCTTTCACTTGGCCCTCTTTGACAAACCACACCTCTCCCACATCAGTCTCCTTCTCCACTCTTCTCTCTCTCGATCTCAGCACCTCTTGTTGCACCATCTGCACCACCACCGCCAGCACCTGATCATGTCGCCACCTGTATCTTCCTGCTGCCAATGCTACTGAGCATGCACTCAGTGCATGCTGCACGAGTCGACCATACATGCTGCACATATATATATATATATATATATATATATATAGATATATATATATTATATATATATATATACAGTAATACCCCGGCCAACGTCATTAATTGGTTCCATAAGCCGTGACGTAACTCGATTTTTGACGTAAACCGGGCGTAATGCCTTTTAGCTCTTTCACGAGCCTCAATGTTGTATACAAAAAAAAAAAAAAAAAAAAAAGCCTTAAAAATGCCTTAAAATGAAGACAAACACTGTAAAACTAGAGTAAATAACTCGCGAAAGTATATAACTATCGCCAAACCTTAAAGAACACTAAAAACACATTTTGGTCATATTTTTTAATGAGTAATGAACACAATTAATAAATGAATTTGTAAAGAATAATAAATAAAATTAATAAGATTATGTTATTCACCTTAAACATGGCGTCTCTTCTGAACACAAACACACATTTTAGCAGTCTTAACCGGCGGCGCTTTTTCAGTGACGTATGCGAGAATACGTTCCCTATCATGAATGATGGTCGATACCGTCGACCGTGGCAGCCCTAAGGCATAGACCTTATTGCGAATCGGTAAATATCAACAGAGGGCGCTCCACCGCAAAGCATGATGGGATCGAAAAGGGGGCAAAGGTAAACATGAACCCAGAAGAGGAAGCGTCTGTCTACGATCGACGCTGTGTTTACGGAAAGGAAGATGGCTAATGTGAAAGAAATTCAGCGTTTTTTGGCATTTACATCCAGCGAAAAAAGAAATATTTGAGGGAAAGGGGGGTTCCCATTGGAGAAGAGAAACAACCTGCTTATGCAAGAACAGTTCCTGAATGTTGAAACCTCGATCAGCCATACAAATATCGCCGGGCTGGAACTTGTCTACAATGTTCGTCATCTTTACAATTTTTTTGTCCGACGTGTTTCCTCCTGTAGGTTTGGAAATGTATGAAATTGTTCCGCTAGGTGTAATACCAACAAGGCACTTGAGAGTAGGTCTTGACTTATATTGGCTGTACACTTGCGAACAAAACTTGGGAGACGGTGCTTTGTCCTAATCCAAAGCGAAATACGAGGTCCTCCTCGCGAAGATTAAGCCGAAGCTTCATGAGTGTCTTGAGTAGTTGATCCTCTAAAGATTGAGATCGCTTAACTCCGAGTTTTGTGATATTGTTTATTTGCCAGGTCTTGTCTTCCATTGATAATTTCCCCTTATAATAATGAAGGTTCTGTGCATGAGGGGATACTTCTGCTAATAACCACTTAAACAGGTCATAACTAGGTAAACCTGTATGAAGTTTCACAAGTTCATCACAATTTGCTATGTCCGAAACCGTAAGCTTCTTGTTACATACTGTAATGACGGCTTTCAGTTTTGCGACGGTGTACTTGGCTTGCAAATACTGGCTCATGAGCTGATCACAGTTCACAGTTAATTTGTCACAGTAAAAAAGTCATATAAGTAGTTTAAAGTGGTAAGGATCACGTGGTGTGTCAATGTAAACAAGCAGTCTGTCAAAGTGACAGCGACCGCCGGCGGTGCTATTGCCCCTTTCCGATCCCATGACGCATTGCGGTTCCAATTCACGATAAGGTCTATGCGCTATCACCGACACTTTTTCACCTTTTTCATACCTTTTAATCAGATTTAACTTATCTTCCATCGTAACGACATTACGCTTGGAAACACTAGCATTATCCTTCTTAGGACCCATGGCTAACACAGACACAGTAAAGGAATACTGTACTTCACCTCTGTTTTGAATGACAACCAGCAGCTGCGCGTACGTACAGTATACATATATATACTGTACAGTATACAGTACAGTATACTGTATGTACATTTTTATATTTTTAAAATGTGCTTTTTATTGTATTTTAAATTGTTTTTTAGCTTCTTTTATTGTTAATTTATGTACTATTTTATTTATTTTAAATATATTTTTAAGGAAATTTTTTTTTTCACGTCCGTAGGAGTGACGTTAAGTTGCACATAATGACATTCGCTGAACTGAAATTTACTCTAGAAGAGTGGAGTAAAGTCGGATTTGAGGTAGGTCGAAATGGCGTAAAACGGGGTATGACTGTGTGTGTATATATATATATATATATATATATATATATATATGGGGCGTGAGCCCCTCCCCCTTTGTGTTCTCTTACCATTTGACCAAGTATAACCAATTATATGTTTGGTTTGATTGTTTACTGTATCCTTTTAATACTTATATTCTTTCCATGTCTCTGAAAGCTGGCTGTACCTTTAAAGTAAGTTAAATGCTTTACAAACCTTTGCCCTGTGTTGGCACAACCCCTGGTTCCCCATACTACGGCCTTGGTTGCAAACTGCTATCTTTCTGGCCTCTGCCAATTTCCTGTATGTTGGCTCATGTATGACTGTTCACTCCCTTCTACTTTCCCACCAAAGGACTTTTGTTTCATTACTTTGTTGTTTGAGATGCCTTTGAAGAATTATATACTTTGTATAACTTTCATGCCTTGTAATGGCATGTTCTCTTTACCTGTCAAAATCCAGAGTTTGTTCCCATACTGTGGCCACGCCACAGCTGCAAAGTTTTGCTATACTCCTCCATATTCTCAACATCCGTCTCGATGACAGCTTTACTCCTTATCTCCTTCTTTCCCTTCAAACCTCAATGATTTCCCTTCAAGCTTCAATGATTGTGATATTGGCCCTTGCCTGGCCTCAGACTGCCTTAAACTAATTGAACAACAGGGACTTAGGTGGGGGCCATGTGAGTCCACCCTTTGTCTCCTGTCCTGATGTTAAACCACACCCCTATCTTTCATATATATATTGAAGCCCTGATCAAACTTTTTCAGAGCATCTTGTTGTAGTGTTGGTCATTTGTGTGAGCTTCCTGCGACATCCTGTTTTCCGCAAGCTTGTGTAAACGAGTTCTAATAAATATATCCGTTGCTCCTTCTCTGAGTCCTCTGAGTCCCAAGTTCTAAGTTCCATTCCGACCCATTACGTCCCATTAAGTCCTCCAAACATACTCAATCGATATATATATATATATATATATATATATATATACATCTATATATATATATACATATATATATATATATATATATATATATATATATATATATATGTATATATATATATATATATATATATATATGTATATATATATATATATATATATATATATACTAGCTTGGCTCGGCTCGCATGCATCGATACTGAGGAACGGGCTTATTTTAACTGAGGCTAATGACTGAACCTGAGTTGCTGTGTTGTCATGATTTTCACCAATCATTTAATACAAACAATTAATTTGCACAAATGTATTTGTTGTGTTTGTGATATTACATTTTTATAGGCAATTTAGGTTGAAGATTTAGGTTGAATGTTTTTTTTTTCAAGAAAGAACCCCTCCGCACATACATAGGGGAGGGGTAGGTGCAGACTGGAAGTTTGGGACGATGACACCTCACCACCACGTAATTCAAAACACCTCACCACCACGTAATTCAAAATACCTCACCACCAAGTAATTCAAAACACCTCACCACCAAGTAATTTAAAACACCTCACAGCCATAAACCACATAATAAAAACACCTCACCACCACGAAATTAAAAACACCTCACTACCACGAAATTGAAAACACCTCACAGCCATAAAACACGTAATAAAAACACCTCACAGCCATAAAACACGTAATAAAAACCCCTCACCACCACGAAAATAAAAACACCTCACAGCCATAAAACACGTAATAAAAACACCTCACCACCACAAAATTAAAACACCTCACAGCCTTAAAACATGTAATAAAAACACCTCACAGCCATACAACACGTAATAAAAACACCTCACCACCACGAAATTAAAAACACCTCACAGCCATAAAACACGTAATAAAAACACCTCACAGCCACAAAATTAAAAACACCTCACCACCACGTCATTTAAAAACACCTCACCACCAAGTAATTCAAAACACCTCACCACCACATAATTCAAAACACCTCATCACCAACTAATTCTAAACACCTCACCACCACATAATTAAAAACACCTCACCACCACGTAATTATAAATACCTCACCAACAATTAATTCAAAACACCTCACCACCATGTGATTTAAAAACACCTCACCGCCATGTGATTTAAAAACAACTCACCACCACATAATTCAAAACACCTCATCACCAACTAATTCTAAACACCTCACCACCACATAATTAAAAACACCTCATCGCCATGTGATTTAAAAACACCTCACCACCAAGTCATTTAAAAACAACTCACCACCACATAATTCAAAATACCTCACCACCACGTGATTCAAAACCACCACAACGTTATTAAAAACACTTCACAACCACGGAAACAAAAGTTTGAGGGAGTCGTTAAGTGAGAACACAGACACTGCCCAGATGTGTAGATATATAGATAAATGGCTGTACCCGAGTTGCCGTTTTGTCATGGTTTAAACCAATCATAATTCAAACAATTCTTTTGCACAAATGTATTTGTAATATACGTGATATCACATTTTATAAACAATTGAAGTTGGAAAAAAAAAGTTTTTCCCAAAAAAATTCAAAATAAAATAAAATAGAAAATTGGAAAAATTTTCAGAAAAATACCCTTAGGACATACCGACGGGAGAGATATGTGCATACCAGAAGTTTTGGTACGATTTCACAAAAGTTTGAGAAAGTAGTTCAGTGACAACACAGGACAGGACAGACGCTGCACAAATATATATATTGTAGCGGCTACCGCTGGGTTTTCACAATCGCCTTGCACCTATCAAGGACGCGGAGCGATCACCATGCCGGGCTCGTCCAGGACGCCCGGGCAGGCTCGCCCTCAACTTGCCAGGCCGCAACCAGGACGCTGGGCCACGCCCCCTCTCGCCTTTCCTGGGCAAACGCTCCGGGATAATATGTATATATATATTGCTGCCCGATAAACGGGCTTTTCAGAGTGCCTGAGTGTTTGGTTTGAATAAAGCAACTCGGATGAATTCCAGCTTTTTGTCGCGTCCATTCTTCAGATCGACGTGGGAGCCCCAGCTCCTTCAATATACAGTATGTATATCTATATATATCTATATATCTATATATATATATATATATATATATATATATATATATATATATATATATTGTTACGGACGCCAACGTCGGCCTCCCTCCCCTTACCGAGGGGGGATTAATCCCCTCGTTTATGACTGACCGACGTGGTCCCGGGGATATGACGCCACGCCCGGTCGGCGCTGGGTAGGGTATTAGGCCCAACCGTCCTATGACCTAAATACCAGCGCTTCCCGGTACGCGAGGAAATACGCCCCTGCTCACGGCTGCAGCGTAATGGATGGATAACGCCGAGCGAAGCGAACTGCGGCGTGAGCCGGTTACCAAAGACTAGACCCGATTTATGTGCGTCGGCCGAATCGCGCCACGTACCCTCAATCTGGAAATCACTAAAGTGACCGAATGTGAAGAAGAGAAGAAGAAGAAGTAGGAAGAACAAATATGATTTATTGCGAACTCTTAACAAGACCAAAAATAACCAAGGAGAATGGGAAGGATAAGAAAATAACTGAACAGAAAGGAGCAAGGAGACACAGTGCAATATTAGCTTATATTAAACAGTCTTACTTATAAACCCAGGGACAAGACAAAAGACAGACTAGGAGCACACTTACACGGGGGATGATGGCAGGAACGAATGCCACAGGTGGATAGCTGGAGGGAGAGGAGGGTCCACGGGAACTGGGTCACGGTCGAGCCGCCGTCAATGCCAAAGCTGCAGTCGTGCGAGCCGCCGTGGTACGAGCTCCGCCGGTTCAAGCTGTTGCTGCTGTTCGAGCCCCGCTGGTTCAAGCTATTGCTGCTGTTCGAGCTCCACTGGTTCAAGCTATTGCTGCTGTTCGAGCTCCGCTGGTTCAAGCTGCTCCTGCGTACCGCTGCGTCGCGTGCTCTCCAACGGCTTTTTGTTCTCTCGTCTCCCCCTGTCCAGGACTCATCATCTCAGGGGCGTCCCACCGCGGTTTATATATGCCACGCCCTCAAACCTTCGCGAACCTCCTCGACGGTTCTCTCCACGCTCTCTCAAAGCCAAACCCCTCATCCTTGGTTGGTCGGCAAGGGCTGGCTCACTCCTCCCCTCTATGACGAGGTGGAGACACGCCTTTCTTCTCCGAGCTCACCTTGTGGCTAATGGATTCAAAGGCGCTGATCATCAGCCAAAACCTTAGTGGCGAATGCAGTTGGCAAGAGCCGACAAAAGGGGAATCTATCTTATTTAATTGATGCAACGCAATGAACTAGTGGACCACAGAGCCTTCAACTACATTTACTAAGGACATAACTAATGAGGGAAATCATAGATTTGCTACGTGTGTGCGATGGCCTAACTACAGACGACCTTTGATCTTTGATACTTGGAGGGTGATATTTACAGGATTTACAGCATACAAAAGGGGAAAATTTACAACAAATTACCCACACAATTCCCATATCCCCAACAATATATATATATATATATATATATATATATATATAAATAAATAAATACATACATACATACACACAAAAGACAAGGATGGCTGTCTGTCCACTTGCAGCTATGCTGATTGGCTGTGTGAGGTTATGTGCACTGTGATTGGCTCCTGTCAAGATTATCATTTCAACTTCTTAAAAGCTGATATTCGAAATCTGATTCATTATTTCCATGATCAGAACACACCTTTTTGATCGTTTATACCATTTTGAATTACCGAACATTTTGATTGCTGTGCTACATAATTTCTTGCTTTAAAATTCTCCGTGTTCTCCCCGTGGCCCTTTTTTCTTGGAAATAACTCTTATTATTGATTCTGCTTTCTGATCTGCTTGATGTGTCTTTTCCTTCATTGGTCCAGCAACAAACCATACCTCCTGTTAGCCTGGGAGATTTTAATTTCACAACTAATTGGCTCCAATCTATGTCCAGTGTGCACCAGCAGTTCACTTGGCTGAATCTGATTAAGATCTGAAGATAAGATAAGGTAAGTGCACAACCGACGGCACATTCCCCGGCTATAAAAATCCTTTGAACCCCAGGTAATGCGTTATTAGACGGAGGACCCTCGGCAACGTGGTCAACTAATTGGGCATTTGTGGTTGGTTGGCAACACGCCAGAGTGCAGAATTATCCATGCTTGATGGCCTCAGGTCCAGTAGCTTGGGAGGAACCGAGGTACTTCCCCTCATAGTAGATCCCGATACCCCTTGCTCTACTATATGTGTATGTGTGTATATATATATATATATATATATATATATATATATATATATATATATATATATACATACATATACATATACCGTGGGACCCCGCTGTTCTGGGAGGATAATATCCTGGAAAATCCGCGAATGGCGAAACCACGAATAGGGGGGCATTGTTTTTGAATGGAAAAAGGGGGAATTGGTACCAGTCACAAAAAAACCGCGAATGGCGAGGCACATCCCGAGAATGTCGACAATAATCCGGGAAGGTCGATGAAAGTCACAGAAATGGCAAGACAAAACCCGCGAATATTGATGATATCCGCAAAGGTCGATGAAAATACCATGAATGTATGCCGCGGAATTGATTCAATGGGGAAAAGGGAGATACATTATAAGTTCACGGCAGTTCCTGATTCATAGAGGAAAAAATTTTAAGTTTAAAATGTTTTGGACCGCAAATGAACATGATTACAGTTTCACAAAAAATGCACACAAAAAAAAAACCCACAATACCAGGTAACATTTCCAAATTATTGAGGGAATGTGCTTACAGTTTATTGATATAGCTGCATGAAGACGCAAATGTATTTTATTTGCAAGATGTAGGTCACCCCTTTATACGAACTTTTCTAGAGCATTACTTGGTTCCTCCTAAGAACACAAGGGTAGCACAGCATGCACACGAATTTTTTTTGAATGTCCCTTCTTTTCTATTGTTTGGCATTTTTTACAAGCTATGGATGTCCCTTCTTTTCTATAGTGTGCCACATGTCACACACCATATACAACAACAACAACAAAAACAACAACATGCATTTTAATGCCATTTTCCCTGCTAGAGCGGGGATTAGCCTTGCGGTCCCCAT
Source organism: Myxine glutinosa (assembly GCF_964187855.1). NCBI lineage: Eukaryota > Metazoa > Chordata > Myxini > Myxiniformes > Myxinidae > Myxine > Myxine glutinosa. Next base: position 213,383,581 of record NC_136263.1, read on the forward strand.
GACAATCTTCTCCATTTTGCCCTATTTTCTGCATCTCTTCTTTCTAACCCCCTTGCCCACATTTCTTCTTCCACCATCTTTAGCCAAGTCTTTCTCGGTCTTCCCCAACCTCTACTTCCTTCTACATTCATTTCCATCACTCTTCTCAACCAGTCACTTTCATCCTTCCTCAACACATGACCAAACCATCTCAACCTGTTCCTCTTCACAGCATCAATCACAGGCTCTATTCCCATCATCTTTCGCAATTCATCATTTGTCTTCCTCTCTCTCAACGATACTCTGCACATCCACCGAACCATTCACATTTCCACCCTTTCCAGCCTTCGTTGCTGCTCTACGTTCATTACCCATGTCTCGCTCCGATAAATCATAACACTTCTCACACATGCAGCATACACCTTTCCCTACAGCTTCAACGACACTCCCCTCCTCATCAGCACGCCACTCAGTTCCCGAAAACTTCTTCCATGCACATCTCACTCTTGCAACAGTTGCCGAGTCTGATCCACCTTCTCCATTCAGCATGTCTCCGAGGTAGCAAAATGTATTCACACCTTCCAGCTTCACGCCGTCTCCAAGATCCAAATCAACATTTCCTCCATCTGCAGCTCCCTCTGTGCACACCTTATATTTGAATGTAGCTGCCACACTGGTTAATGATCCTCTCAGACCACTACATTTTTGATGAACCCACTCAGCGCTCATTGTACATTGAATGGAGTTCACTCCAACACCCTTCCTGCACACAGCACATGGCCACTTCCCAGTTCTTTCCACCTCACCACATGCTTTACCACTTGCCATCACCTTCGTCTTTCCTATATTCAACTTCAGACCTTTTGTCTCCATACATTCCTTCCACTTGTTCATCTTTTCCTTCAGTCCATCCATCCTTTCCGCAATCAACACCAGATCATCTACATACAACAACACCCACGGTAAACCCTCCTTTACGTTCTGAGCCAGCACCTCCATCACAGCTACAAATAGTAGTGGACTTAGTACCGACCCCTGATGCACTCCCATCTTCACCTCAAACTCACCACTGTGCTCGTCCTTCATCCTTACAACTGTGCGCGCTCTTTTGTACATTGCCATCACAACTCTGATCAACCATTCCTCCACTCCTAACTTACTCAATGCCCATGTCAATACTTCGCGTGGAACCCTATTGAATGCTTTCTCCAGATCAACAAACCCAAGAAACAACTTCTTCCTCTTCTCCATGTACTTCTCCTGCAACTGCCTCACAATAAAGAGCGCGTCTGTCGTTCCTCTTCCTGGCATAAATCCAAACTGCATTTCATCAATCTTCACCTTCTTCCTTATCCTCCTCTCCAACACCCTTTCCAATACCTTCATTCCATGCTCCAATAACTTTATCGCTCGGTATGAGCCACACTCCAGAGGGTCACCTTTACCCTTGTATGGAGGGACGAGGGTACTCAGTTCCCAATCCACTGGAATGCGGCCTTCTTTCACCACCAGATTACAGATCTCTGTCTTCTCTTCACACCACAACTTCCTGCTGCCTTCAACATATCTCCCACAACTCCCGTCGGCCCTCCCACTTTTCTACTCTTTATTGCTTTTATCGCTTCCTCAACTTCCTTCTCAGTTATCTTCTCTGCCGGTCCTAAAACTGGGTTACTCTCAGTTACTCCCATTCATTCTCTGTATTCAACAGCATTACCATATATCTTTTCCATCTTTCTTTAATTCTATCTGGGTCCACAACGATTTCTCCCACTTCATCCTTCAAGCACTCACCCACATCACATCACACCTCTCTTTCGCTATCTGCTTTGCAATCCTGAATACCGCTCTCTGACCCTCTTCCGAATCCAAGCTTTCTCCAAACATTTTCCTACATGCCTCCTGCGCCTTTGCTACCTCTTTCTTTGCAGCCTTCTTGGCTGCCTTATAACTTTCATGCTCTGCTTTTTCTGCTCCCGTACCCTTCGCCTTCTGCCACTCCTTGAACTCCTTCCTCTTCTCGTCAATCCTCTTTCCAACTTCCTCATCCCACCACCATGTTTCCGAGTGCCTCGGTGGTCCTTTTGTCCATCCACATACCTCACCAACGGCTCCCAACAGACTATCTTTCATTGACATCCAACCACGTTCAAGCTCAACCACATCATCCTCTACCCTACTCAGCCTCTCTTTTAATGGCTCCCTTACTGTCACCTCTTTCAACCACCACACCTTCATTCTCGGTTGGTACTTCACCCGCCGAGCTCTCCTCGCACCTTTCACCCTTATGTCGCAGACAACCAAGTGGTGCTGTGAAACAGCCTCCTCCCCCGGGATCACCTTTTTGTCCCGGAGGTGCCCCCTATCTCACCTACATACCATCAGGTCGTCAACGGTTGTCGTCAACGGTTGTCGTCGACCCACCTGACGTGTATGTAACAAGCTTATTATCCTCTTTCTGGAACCGAGTATTACAAATCAACAAATCAGCTCCATCAGCAAACTCCAAAATCCTTTCACCTTCTCCATTTCTCACACCATATCCGTAACCCCCATGAGCTCCCTCAAAACCGTCCGTACTCCTTCCCACATGTCCATTTCGGTCTCCTCCTCCCACAACAACTTCCTCATCTTTCACGTTTTCCATCAGCTTCTCTATCGCACACCAGAACTTGTCCTTCTCTTCATCGCTCCGACCAACCTGCGGAGCATATCCCGAGATGACGTACACCAAGAGCTTTCCAATCATCATTTTCACCATCATCAACCTATCACTCACTCCAGTCACACTCACCACACTGTCTACAAACTCCTCAGAAAACAGGACACCAACACCATTCATGCCCTCCGGGCACCCTTGCCACACAAACTTGTATTTCTGTCCCTGCCTACCCTTCACCATTCTCACACCACTTCCCTTCCATCTCGTCTCTTGCACACAACATATGTCCACTCTTCTTCTGATCAATACTTCCACCACTTCTCCTGATCTCCCTGTCATTGTCCCTACATTCCATGTCCCAAACCTCAGAAACCTATCTCCACTTCGGGCTGTACCCTGCCCATATGTAGTTGTAATTGTCATGGTTCTCTTTTTGAGGCAATGTTTTTATGGCCGGATGCCCTTCCTGACGCCAACCCTCTTAGTCACCTCTTACAACAGGCAGGGATACGGTGTACCTATTCTAACCAGGGTACACACCATATAAAGGGCATTTTTCAATGCTCATGGCATTTTTCCCAAGTGTGTCCCTTATTTTCTATAGTTTTCCACATGCCACATACCATATAAAAAGGGGCCATTTCTATGCCCCTGGCATTTTCCTGGCAGTTCCTGATTCATAGAGGAATATTTTTAAAGTTTAAAACGTTTTGGACCAGAGATGCACATGATAAGAGTTTCACAAAAAATGCGTACAAAAACAACAACACAATACTAGGTTCCATTTCCAATTTATTGAGGGAATGTGTTTTCACGCATCGTTAAAGTAAAAAAAAAACACAACACCATCATGTACCGTTTGAAATTTTGATTTACAAACACGCAACTTTCAAATGATGATGATGGTGAAGAATTAAAATCCCAAGAATTCCTCGAACTTTGAGGGTGACCAAAATTATGGTGCAGAAAAATCACACACTAAGGGCCAGGAGAGGGAGGAGAAGGTGAGGACACTGGTGAGAATGCTGGCAAGCATGCCGAGAGGATGCTGAGAGGTTTGCAGGAGGGATGGTCTTGAGGTGGAGGCATCAGGGCTGAAGAAATGGGAAATGGGGATGTGCCTGAATGGAGATTGCCCAATATTTTGATGCAGCACTTCGTACGGGAGCAGCGCATCCTCCAAGTCCCTCTTGAACTTGAGGTGCCTCTCCACGACTAAGTCAGTGTCTTGCACGTGTCCACAGATGCCCGAATGCCATGCAGTAACTCGCCCAGGAACTGGTCTGTGAGGTTGGACCTCGGCACCTCTTTCTCATCACTGCCCGCCTCCTCCTCCTCGAAAACCTTTGGAAAGCCGTCCAACTGGCCTCCAAAGCCAGTTGCTGACTGGGCATCCTCCGTCGTGCGAAGTCCTTCCTTGGCACACCTGAACTCCTCACCACATACAAGGCTTTCATCCGCAGCTCAATGGAATACTGATCTCCCCTCTGGCCTGGTGCTCCAGCCTCACACCTAGCTCGGCTTCATGCAGTTTAAACCAAAGCATTCAGAATCATTGGAATCTCCCGTGATGAAGCCGATTCTGAGGGCCTTTCTCTCTCTCTCACCACAGGCAGGCAGGTGGTCTTTCTGTCTTCTACTGACTCCTTTCCGGCCTTGCTCCCTCTGCTCTGTCTGTGCTCTGCCCCCCAAATATTCCTGCAGGACGCCCAAGATCTGCCAACAACCCTCTTCTGGTGAAACTGCCAAAATCAAGACTCGCTGCTCACCTTCACTCCTTCATTCCTCTTTTCTTCCACCTCTGGAACAAATTCCCACACTCTTTTCAATGCATCTCCTCTTTAAAACAGCTGTTAACCACCGTCGCTTATCTACCCCCATCTGAAACCTTGATCTTTTCTACCCCCATTAAAACACCCCAAATCCGCCTCTTTAAAGCTCCAACTTCTTTTCTGAAATTCCTATAAGTGTTCGTTTGCTTTATACTATGTACCTCTTCCCTCGTCCCCCAGCCCTCCCCCTTCCACAGATCTACCGATGTCCCTGTTCTCTTCTGTTGTTGTGCTTGTGTGCTTCCCTCTCTCCCCCTCTTGTCTCCCGCTCCCTTCATTGCATGTTTTATGTGTCTGTGCATGTTTTCATGTTCAATGTGTTAGCTCTTGCACGAGCCTCGATTCTTCATACAAAAAAAACAAAACAAAAAAAGTCCTCCTCGATGAGCGGGTTTCGGGAACGGTTCAGAATCATGGTTTTCAGCATGACGTCCCTCGTCTGTGTGTTGTCCTCGATCCATATTCTGAGTGTCTTTCCATCCTTTCCATGTGGACATTCCGGACATGGGTGACCACCTTTATATTTGATACAGCACTCGCTGAAACTTTTCACAAATTGCCTTCTCCTTCTTCTATATGTAGCGAACGGTGGATGCCGTAATGCCTGCCAACAGAGGCTGCAATCTCTTCACTGGAAAGCCGGTCGAGCAGCTCCACTTTCTGGCTCAGGCACATCATTTTCTTCTGTCTCCTGGTAGTCAACACATCTCCGGCTCTGGTATTGCGCTTGGGAGCCATGACTGAACGATGAGCAGAGTGAGTCAAAAATACATGTAAAAGCAACAGGATGAGAACAACGATCGAATTCGAGCACACAATCTGTATATGTAGGATTGCGAGCATTGTGGGTATCTGCGGGAGGTACCCTGCCAATGTTTGTGGGGGATGTTATCGGATGATGCCGTATTGAGCCGATCTGTGAATTTTAATAATAGATTTAATGAAGCATTTGCATTCTATAACTTGTGGAGGATGGCTTTTTTTTGTCGCTGTGGAATTCCCCCGAAGTGTTTTTATTGTGTAACATCTCTGATGATGCTTTACAGTACATTGCAAACTGTAATAGATTTAATGAAGTGATTGCATTCTATAATTAATTCAAGGAGTTGACTTATTTACACATCTGGTGGGATATCCCGTGAAGCTCGCTTTTGGTGCGGCTAAAATTCGCGCCCGCGAAAGCCATGAAAATGCGAACCACACAGCAGTAAATGTACTATATAAGCAGGTCATGCTCACAGCTCATACATGGTTTTTTTGCGTATGTACAGCTGCTTTATGCATGGCTCGTGAAATGTTGGTCTTATGGATGTGTCAAGCTAGAGGCTCATGGATTTTTTTTTTGCGCCTCTGAAAAACCGCGATTCGCGGACAATGGCCACAAATAGGGAAGAAATAAAATCCCGCGATTTCGCGGAACACTGTCACGAATAGAAGAAAACCACGCAAATTTGCAGGACACTTTTCCGTGAATAGAGAAACATGTTGCATTTCATCAACCACGAATACCCGGATTCCACGAATAATGGAACCACGAATAGTGGGGTCCAACTGTATATACACTACATGGCCAAAAGTATGTGGACACCTGAACATCACACCCGCATGTGCTCATCAAACATCTCATTCCAAAATCATGGGCATTAATATTGAGTTGTTCCCCCCCTTTGCTGATATAACAGCCTCCACTCTTCTGGGAAGGCTTTCCAAGAGATGTGGGAATATTTATGCGGGGATTTGCTTCCATTCAGCCACAAGCGCATTTGTGAGGTTGGGCACTGATGTTGGACGATAAGGCCTGGCTTGCAATCGGCATTCCAATTAATCCCAAAGGTGTTCGATGGGGTTGATGTCACGGCTCTGTGCAGGCCAGTGAAGTTCTTCCACACCGATCTCGACAAACCATTTCTGTATGGAGTTCGCTTTGTGAACGGGAGCATTGTCATGCTGAAACAGGAAAAGGCCTTCCCCAAACTGTTGCAACAAAGTTGGAAGCACACAATGATCTAGAATGTCATTGTATGCTGTGGCATTAAGATTTACCTTCACTAGAACTAGGGGCCTAGCCTGCACCATGAAAAACAGCCCCAGACCATTATTCCTCCTCCACCAAACTTTACAGTTGGCACTATTCATTCGGGCAGGTGACGTTCTCCTGGCATCTTCCAAACCCAGATTTGTCCGTCGGACTGCCAGATGGTGAAGCGTGATTCATCAATCCAGATAATGTGTTTCCACTGCTCCCGCGTCCAATGGCGGCGAGCTTTACACCACTCCAGCCGGCGATTGGCATTGCGCATGGTGATCTTAGGCTTGTGTGCGGTTGCTCAGGCAAGGGGCCTAGCCCGCACCAAAGTACGTTTTAGTTGGTGGGATTTTATTAGCTAGTGAAGCACCGATGTTGGTACAATAAGACTTGAAGGAGTTAGCAATATCTCTCGGATTGTAGAAAACCTCCTGCCCATCGGAACAATTTTCCAGAATATCCACGTTATTACCTTTACCAATAATTTTATTAATTTCAAGCCAAGTATTTTTCATGTTATTTTCATTCATGTTAAATTTATTTATGCAATAATTATTTTTGGCAAATCGGATAGTAGCGGTTAATAGATTACAGTAACTCTTATAATGTCACCCATTATTCTCAGAAGGATTATGTAAGAAGCGCCGATAGAGCCTATTTTTGTAGTTACAGGAGTTGATACTGGATTGGGTGAGCCATGGATGATTAGTCTTTCCTCTTCCACTCCTTTTGGTAATAAGTGGGAAATGGCGATTGGAAGAGTTAGTGAGAAGAGAAATAAAAGTATCATAAGCAGAATTAGCTTGATGGGATTTATAGACTTCTTCCCAATCCATGGATTTGATGACTGCAGTAAAAGAACACAAGGTGTTATAGTTGATATCTCTAGTGACATAACTCTTTTGGACAGAAGTAGAATTTAGAAAACATGAAGGAGTAATCTGAAATAAAGGTAAATTATCAGAAATGTCAGTGTTTCGGATACCTGTATCTTACTATAATTCACCAAATGTCCGTACGTCTGTCTGTCTGTGCATCCATTTTGCAGTACCTTCCATTCAAAGGTACTGCAAAAACGGCTGAACCGATCGCAACGATATTTTGGGTCGGTAATCATGGGATCTCCTCGAGTAAAATAGGGTATATTGTTTTTCCAATGTCAGCTTTCGAAGGTACTGCAAAAACGGCTGAACCGATCGCAACGATATTTTGGGTGGGTAATCCTGGGATCTCCTAGAGCAAAATAGGGTATATTGTTTTTCCAATGTCAGCTTTGGCCTCCAGCATTTTCAGGTTTGTACTCCCGCATGACGTTATTTTCCCGGGTGCCGCACAAACGGCTGCACCGATCGCTGCATGGCCGCACTGATCGCTGCATGGCTGCACTGATGGCTGCATGGCTGCACCTGCACCAATCGGACTCGGTGACCATGGACAAAGACCTTTTATAAGGACATGGGTTGAATCCCTGCCAGAGAGAATGCCAACCCCATCCCCGCCATCACGGTCGTCTCTCCAACTCACAATCCCACGAGATATGTGGAAAGGACGACCCAAAACCAATTATCTTTTTTTTGATTGGTATATAAACATCATTAAAAGTAAATAATGACCTCGGCCAAAGTTCAACCGACGTGAATTTAATCTCTACATGAGAGAATTCCACATAGCTATTTGGGCGGTGTATATGCTAACGGATCACTGTCTCCATCGATCTTGCCATGGCCATAACACCTATCCGCTCAAAATCCTTTTAACTGTTGACTTGGTTGTTTTTACAATGAAGGAAACATTAACTATGTTGTTAAAAATTTATTTTGTGATTAATTTGTGATTGGAGTTATGTTGTTTGGAATGAAAAAAGAGATATCGAGTTCAAGTAAATGACGACATGCCGTGATGGTTTCTACCTTCCAAACGTGAACTTCGTGGATCGCCACATGCAGATTCGCCAGATTCGCCTTCACGAACTTGCTGTCCATGTCTGACGTGCGACTGAGGGTGCTACAGGAATGTGGAATTTATTGGTTTCATGCTTTAGCATTCGCCGTATCAGCATTGCCTGTTTGTTTCCGGCCTCCCACCCATGCGTAGCACGTGTATCTCACTAGTAAATATAATCACATTATCAGTCAGTATGTTATCAATAAGGGTAGTACTTTGAGGGGCAATACGAGTTGGCTGGTAATTCAGTGGATGAAATCCATATGAATAAAAGTTATTAACAAAGTCGTCAGTGGGTTGATGATTAGAACAGTTAAGCAAATTAAACTCTCCCATTAAATAACACAGTTTTCTTTCTCTAGCATTAACATTCATAGATTGTTAAACATCAAGACAAAAATCAAGACATCATAGAAAGTTTTCAGGATGAGAACCAGGAGCCCTATAGATGTTACCTACAATCAAATTACAGGAAAAGTCACGTGCAATTTCAATAAATACACTTTCATAGCTATCAGAAGATGACATGAGGTTGTCACGTGTGAGAAATTTAAAAGAACTACAAATAAACATAACAACTCCGCCTTCAATTTTATCAGAACATGACGAATGGACAAGGTTATAGTTAGGCATTGTAATATATGGAGGAGGAGATTCTCTGAACCAAGTTTGAATAAATCCATAAACAGAAAAGGAATGATTTCAAGTAGACAAAAAATCTTGAGTATCATATAAATGTCTACAAAGGCTCCTGGAATTAATATAAAATATGGAGAAACAGCCATCATATGTATATCTAAATCATTGAAAGTATTGCCTTCCAAATTGAAACAAGTACCATTATGAAAATAATTATTGGAAAATTCATTTACATTCAGAATAAAGGTCATATGTCAAAATAATAAACACAAGGTATCAGATAATATTAAAAGGGGGAAGGAAACAGTGTGTAGGATAACACACAAAATAACAAGAAAAAGGTATAACATATAGAGATACCTTCGAAGCAAACATCGAGCCAAAATACTATCGTGTGACTACCCTCGGTGAACACCTTAGGGCAGCACGGATGACCAAATGAGCTGTTACTCCGAGGCGTTCTGTTCAAAAATATAGCGGAGCATTAACATGGAGGAAAGTGGGGGAGGGGAGAGCGGAGCTTACCTTCACGATCCCACTGATATTCTTCAAACCTGCAATAAATAAACTCAAACGAAAACGGGTTTAAGATGTACAAAAATAAACAAGTTTATGAAATAAAATGCCAGTAACAAAGAAAATGCACGATCAATAAACCTAAAATCCTAAACGGGACGTCCCCACAAACAGACCCAAAGACAGACAAAAGGGAAGGATAACTGAAAATAAATATGCGTCTGTGTGCACTTAACTCTGATGGTGTCCGAAATCTCGTCAGGATCGTCCAGGCCCTCCCCGAGCGCGCAGTCCGGATGCGGCTCCTGTCTTGGCGGGAAGCATGCCTCAGTATGCCCACGTTCACTGGGCCGCACTCGTGGGCGCAAAACAGGCCTTACACGCGAAGCAAACGGCAGGTGCGCAGCCAGTTCTTCCACGCTGTACTCATCCACCCGTCCTCTGCACAGAGAACTGCAGTTCCCGGGCAGCGGCTCTTCCACCCCCCAACCACCAGCAAGGTCTCGGAACACTGCCGGTCGGTGATGAGTTTCCTTATGCCAGAGAGCAAAGTCCACCATTTGTATGAGGTCCAGTACGAGAAAGCACAATAGGGAATCGCGACCATTTGCTATGGTCTTCAGAACGACAAGGCACAAGAGAGAGAGAAATGTCGGTCAGAGCATTCTGAAGTCCCCACGAGTAAGAGGACAAAATGTCGGGGACACAGTCTTTTGTTCCTCGGGCTCTGACGTCATCTCAACACGTCTCTGTCCCGACCCTATCTGAGAGTTCATCTTTCCCGTCCTTTCTATCAATCAAACCCCGCCCAATCACGGCTCCTTTACCTCAAATGCCTGGGCAATCAACCCTTCCGTACCCACCTCTGAATCTTCTCCACCCTTCCCCAATCTTTGTCTGTCTGGTTCTCTTAGTTTGAAACCGATAAGTTTTGGCCGCTCTCTTTCCTTTTCTGGGAGCAATCGAAAGACCCTGTATGTGCAATGCTTAAAAATCATTTTTCCTTCGTTGTCCTCCCCTCTACCCTGTAGATGGCCTGCACTCCTGCCGAATACCCCTCCCCTTTACCCTATTTGGGGGTGGTACTATAAACAGCCTTTGCCGAAACGTGTTGGGGATCTTCAATGGAAATTGCTTATTGGATCCTACCTACAAATTCCCTAATTCACCGCTTCTCACAAGCGATAAGTGAGCAATGCCCATTTTGTGGACAAACTGAAACCTTGCCCCATGCGTATGTACGCTGTGACCGGTTAACTCCTTTATTTGTTTTCTTAAAAATTATAGTTGCACGGTTTTCCTTTGTTTTTGATTTTCCTGCCTTTATTTTTGGCCCTTGTGGGCGTTTCAATTCCCCAACAACAATATTAATTAATGTCTTTCTTTCGCAAGCCAAGTTGGTGATATATTGTGTGGCCATTGGATATATAAGACCAGGAAATCAAAGATACGTAATGATTCTTATTGCACAGATGTTTTAGAAATGTTTAAAGCTCTCTGTGTTTCAAGAATTAAGCTGAAATTTTGTTGTTGTTCTGAGTTACAACTCTTTGAGAGGCAGTGGTGTGTAAGAAATGCGTTTTGCAAAATAGCTGACGGTCAGTTAGTATTTACTATGTAGTTGATTTCCTTAATACTTGCTTGTTTGTTTGCTTATAGTTTGTTTATTTATCATGTAAAGGTTTGTGCAACTGTTGTGATTGTTTTCTTTGAATCACATTTATTGTTTTTTTAATACTTTTGTTATAAAAGGACTTAAAAAGTCAAACTCTAACAGATATTACTTCGGTTTCTGCTCCCGAGTACTTGCTGCTTGTGGACCTCCGCCATTAACGAGATCACGGAATCCTCGACTACCCCCTACATCGCATGAATATTGTGTGGCCATTGGCAACTCAAGGGTGGGCCGTTATGATGTTTGTTTCTTCCCTTCCACTGCCAAACTCTGGAACTCTTTACCTTCTCATACCTTTCCAAGCACTTATTACTTATTGCCTTCCCCTTTTCAAATTTTATTTTTTTACTTCATCAAATCGTTGTGGACTACTCTTTCTTAACTTTTCTATCGATGCAGCTCTTTTATTTAGGGCCTGGCATCGATGACTCATAGTCCATGACTGGAGCCTTCAACATAAACAATAGCTCACTGACCCAATTATCTCCAGCTGGGACAATAAATTATAATTAATTAACACTTTGTCCTTGTCAAACAAGGCTGCACACAAAGCAACCAATAAAATTTACACACGTTAAGTTCTTTTCTCTTTCAAGCCCTACCTGAGTGCCGCCACAGTTGCAGACATTTACAAGAAACACATGCATGAGAATGATAATGCTACACAGTTGCCAGCCATTCGACCTTGAATTCTGTAATATACCTTTTTTAAATGTGAGTATATTTCCAATACTCTTTTGAAGTATTGCACTTATTAATTTCCCATTACTGTATTGTTTCCATCAATGGAAAAACTTACCGTGAAAAGAGCAGACTTTACAGAAGATTTTTCGAGCATAATAAGAAAAGACAACTGCCAAGCAAAAGCATGTCCCAGATTCTCTAAACTGACAGGAAACTTCATTTGGGCGTCCAAAGAATGCCAAACTGCTCACAAGAGTCAAAGAAAGAGCAAACAACAGGAATATTTCCAGTTTTATTTGAAAATCTTTTAAATCAGGTTTGTTCCTGTGATAACAAAGGAGAGTTCCGATGACAGAATTTATCAACAATCCCAACAATATAAGGGACTGGAGTGTGATTGCCAGAGAGTCCGAGAATGATAAATATTCTTCTGGCATCGGGAAACAATTGTCACGATGATCGTTGGATGAGTAATGTGTGGGGCAGCGATGGCACTCGTATGAATCTGTGGAAATGTTAACAGTGCAATATTCATGAAAGGTATTTACATTATTTGATAACTAGATTTGTAGGCAGAGGTTATGGTAACAAAATTCACTTTTTGCACTTACCTGAATTATTTGAAAATTCTCCAACATTGCAAGGAACACATTTGAAGCAGCAAACAGGAAGGCCTGTTAAGGCAATACGGCGTGTTCCAGGGTCACATTGTTCACTACACCTCGACTGTGGCACCTTTCAAAACACAGACAACAACCACAATTTGTAAATAAGTCACAATAATTATTCTCAGATGAATTCTTTCTCAGGCATAATTCTTTGAAGTGGCTCTCCTTTTGTGAGATTTCCTTGTTGACTGGCACAAGCTAACAGATTGTAACCCCATTAACCCCACCTGGTCAGAATTATGCAGCCTGGGAACGAACTCCCACAATGAACCACATTCAGAGGCCATTTTTCCCCGCAGAGCAGGGGTTGGCCTTTTTCGGGCACCGTGGTCCCCTTTCTGAAGCAATGTTTTATGGCCGGATGCTCTTCCTGCCGCCAACCCTGTTCGTCGCCTCTTGCGACACACAGGGAATTACCAGTGACCTGGTACTCAATTTGCCGACCTCAGAAGGATGACAGGCTGAGTCAAACCCCCCTGTCGTTAATTCAGCGATGACCGGGATTTGAACCCAGGATCCTCGGATCCCAAGCTGGCACCCTAACCGCTAAGCCAACACCACCAGGCAACCAACTGCCACAATGGCTGGTCTAAAATAAGTTAGGAAACGTGTGTGCAAACGGGTCTCTGTACTTAAAGCATGCCTTCCAACACCAACAAAAGCCAAAATGTACAAATGCTGCTGACATCAGTGAAGCCCCAACGCAAGGGAGCGCTCACAACACTGGATATTTTGGATAATATTGTTGTCCGCCTACAATTACGATCACCGGTGATGAATAGCCGAAACTGTTTTTTTACTCCTGTGCCAGCACCCAAATATACGACACGACCAAATGTATGTGGACACCCGAAAATCACACATACCATTCCAAAATCATGGGCATCCCCCCTTTGCTGCTATAACAGCCTCCACTCTTCTGGGAAGGCCTTCCACTAGATGTTGGAACATTGCTGTGGGTAGTTGCTTCCATTCAGCCACAAGAGCATTAGTGAGGTCCGGCACTGATGTTGGGTGATTATGCCTGGCTCACAGTCGGCGTTCCAATTCATCCCAAAGGTGTTTGATGGGGTTGTTGTCAGGGCTCTGTGCAGGCCAGTCAAGTTCTTCCGCACCAATCTCGACAAACCATTTCTGGATGGACTTGGCTTTGTGCATGGGGTCATTGTCACGCTGAAACAGGAAAGGGCCTTCCCCAAACTGTTGCCACAAAGTTGGAAGCACAAATTCGTCTGGAATGTCATTGTATGCTGTAGTGTCAAGATTTCCCTTCAATGAAACTAAGGGACCTAGTTTGGGCCTCGTTTAATGATTAAAAACAGCCCCAGACCATTATTCCTCCTCCACTAACCTTTACAGTTGGCACTATTCATTTGGGCAGGAAGCGTTTTACTGGCATCTGCCAAACCCAGATTCATCTGTCGGACTGCCAGATGGTGAAGCATGATTCATCACTCCAGAGAACGCATTTCCACTGCTCCAGAGTCGAATGGCGGCGAGCTTTACACCTCCAACCGACGCTTGGCATTGCGCATGATCTTAGGCTTGTGTGCGGCTGCTCGGCCATGGAAACCCATTTCATGAAGCTCCCGACAAACAGTTGTTGTGCTGTCGCTGCTTCCAGAGGCAGTTTGGAACTCAGTGGTGAGTGTTGCAACCGATGACAGACAATTTTTACGCACTACGCGCTTCAGCACTCGGTGGTCTCGTTCTGTGAGCTTGTGTGGCCTACCATTTCAAGGCTGAGCTGTTGTTGCTTCTAGATGTTTCCACTTCACAATACCCATACTGACCGTGGCAGCTCTAGAAGGGCATACATTTGACTAAATGACTTGTTGGAAAGGTGGCATCCAATGACGGTGCCACATTGAAACTCACTGAGCTCTTCAGTACGGCCCATTCTACTGCCAAAGTTTGTCTATGGAGATTGTATGGCTGTGGGCTTGGTTATATATACCTGTCAGCAATGGGGGTGGCTGAAATAGCCGAATCCACTCATTAGAAGTGGTGTCCGCATACTTTTGGGCATGTAGTGTATATGGTGGGTAACGCTTGCGAGACGGGAGGCTGCGAGTCGTCTATTTGAACAAAAAGACACATAGGTTTATTCCCGAACCCACAAAACATGCAAACACCACAAAAGATTCAACAACAACGATTTAATGAAAATAAAGCAAAGACTAAATAAATGTTGAGGTAAAATAAATCCTACTTTGAGGGACCCTCCACACAGTCACAAGAACACAGGGGAAAACATAATAAAAATGAAATGTCCTTTTTCATGCACTTAGCTTGTCCCAACGAGTTATTTTGTAAAGGTGATGGCGATGGCCCCATCCCAATGCCACCCGAGCCAGGGCACCCAAAATTGCGCTGGCTAACAACGGCGATGCACACAAAGCCGTGAAGTGAGCTGTGAGGACGGCCCTGTTCTCTCTCTCTCTCTCTCTCTCTCTCTCTCTCTCTCTCTCTCTCTCTCTCTCTCATCTCTCCCACAAACGGCATGGCCCTTAGTCCACTATGAGCCCAGCAGTCTCCAAAACCTCCTTCAATAGCCACCATCGCAGCAAAGAGCTCCTTGTTCTCAAAAGCGCACACCAAAAACTACCTCAGCACACAAACAGAAAGATGGTAACCCTTCTTCTCCAAGCAGAGAGAGATTGACTCTTGTTCCTCACTCGCGAGAGCCAATCATGTTGTTCGGGGAGTGGCCTGCCGGCTGTCCTCTCCGCCCTCTGATGATTCTCCACCTCGCTCGTGGATGGGGCCTTTTGCCTTTGAGGTCCTTCTTGCCTTCCTGCCAGCGTGGTTGTTGTCATTTAACGGTGCCTTTAATGGCTGGCCATGGTAAATGCAATTTAAAGGTGGTGCAAAAACGTAAGGAAAAGATTACATGGGGGTAATCACGCACTGGGGAAAACTAGCCTTAGAACCGAGCGATAATTAGCACAACACCACTCCCCGTGTGGTGAACACATAAACAACCTTAAGCTACAGTTTCCCTACTTACTGTACATCCAGATTTCTCCTACGTGTCACGTGGCCCAAGCTATTGCCTATACAGTTGTATCTTTCCATTGGGATCCTTTTACCTACCCCCCATAAATGCAACAATATTTAGATATTTTGGACAGGATAATTTGTGCACAGGCAGCACCATCATTGGTGAGGACAATGACCAATCATTGGCATCCAGTCCTCCATTCCATCACTATTACAAACAGCAGAGGACTTAACCTGTGGTAAAATCCAACCCTAAAATTGAATTCCCTTACAAGTAACTATATTACAATGAAGCAGCATCAGGTCAACCAATTCCAAGTATTAAACGAGAACGGCACTCAGTAGAGAGCATACCTCCGCCTGGTCGGCCATATCACTCAATGGTGAAGAATCACTTTAAAATTCTACTAGCTCGATCCGGATCTTCACCAAAATCTAATTGTTTCGTCCTTGTCACACACGCGACATCTCTGCCAAATTTCGTCTGAATCCATCCACAACTTTTTGAGATATTTTGTTCACAATGGACAGACAGACAGACAAATGGACAGACAAATGGACAATCAGACAGACAGGGGTGAAAACATAACCTCCATCCATCCATCTTTGGTGGTGGAGGTAAAAATATTTGTTTTTCAGTGTTTGCCAAAAAAAATAAAAACAGGATCACCATGATGTTGACAAAGTGAGGAAAACGACATGAGCATAATTATTCTCATTATGTAGGATGATCATAAAATTACCTGATTATTCTCATTATTCCAATTGATGGAACTCATGTTCAGTTGGAGCTGCATATTTGAAGGTTCTCTTGAGTCAAACGAACCAACGTTTTTGAATTGCACTTTGCCAATGATGTCACGATGCCAGTTAATAATGTCATATCTTCCAGGAGGATCCCCATTTTCATCAAAAAACATCTCGTGCCCCAAATTGTTTACAAACCTCACTTTTTGAATGTAGTACAACAGCTGAGGAAGATGTAAAAATGTTTACAATGAATTCATTTTCACCTCACCAGCAGAATGAAGACATTTGAATTTTTACCTATTGATCAAAAAAATAACAGTACAAATCAATAAAGAAGTGATGCGATGATGCTCTAAGCTCGATATCCTATACAGTATGTGTATAACCGGTGTGTTCCCCGGTTTCGAATAGGTACACCGTATCCCTGCGTGACGTAAGAGGCGACTAAAAGGGTTGGCGTCAGGAAGGGCATCCGGCCATAAAAACATTGCCTCAAAAAGAGAACCATGACAATTACGACTACATATGGGCAGGGTACAGCCCGAAGTACCCCGTGGGGGACCCCACTCCCTCTCATCAAAACTCAAGGTGGGGAACCCGATCGAAGCAAGGGTGGAAATCACTCCATTTATGACGACGAAACGTCTGATGCCCGACGTGGAGATCGGTTTCTGAGGTTTGGGACATGGAATGTAGGGACAATGACAGGGAGACCAGGAGAAGTGGTGGAAGTATTGATCAGAAGAAGAGTGGACATATGTTGTGTGCAGGAGACGAGATGGAAGGAAAGTGGTGTGAGAATGGTGAAGGGTAGGCAGGGACAGAAATACAAGTTTGTGTGGCAAGGGTGCCCGGAGGGCGTGAATGGTGTTGGTGTCCTGTTTTCTGAGGAGTTTGTAGACAGTGTGGTGAGTGTGACTAGAGTGAGTGAAAGGTTGATGATGGTGAAAATGATGATTGGAAAGCTCTTGGTGAACGTCATCTTGGGATATGCTCCGCAGGTTGGTCGGAGCGATGAAGAGAAGGACAAGTTCTGGTGTGCTATAGAGAAGCTGATGGAAAACGTGAAAGATGAGGAAGTTGTTGTGGTAGGAGGAGACCTAAATGGACATGTGGGAAGGAGCATGGACGGTATTGAGGGAGTTCATGGGGGTTACGGATATGGTGTGAGAAATGGAGAAGGTGAAAGGATTTTGGAGTTTACTGATGGAGCTGATTTGTTGATTTGTAATACTCAGTTCCAGAAAGAGGATAATAAGCTTGTTACATACATGTCAGGTGGGTTGACGACAACCGTTGACGACTGGCTGGTGCGTAGGCGAGATGGGGGCACCTCCGGGACACAAAGGTGATCCCGGGGGAGGAGGCTGTTACAGAGCACCACTTGGTTGTCTGCGACACAAGGGTGAAAGGTGCGAGGAGAGCTCGGCGGGTGAAGTACCAACCGAGAATGAAGGTGTGGAGGTTGAAAGAGGTAACAGTGAGGGAGGCATTAAAAGAGAGGCTGAGTATGGTGGAGGATGATGTGGTTGAGCTTGAAAGTGGTTGAATGTCAATGAAAGATAGTCTGTTGGGAGCCGTTGGTGAGGTATGTGGATGGACAAAAGGACGACGGAGGCACTCGGAAACATGGAGGTGGGATGATGAAGTTGGAAAGAAGATTGATGAGAAGAGGAAGAAGTTCAAGGAGTGGCAGAAGGCAAAGGGTATGGGAGCAGAAAAGGCAGAGCATGAAAGTTATAAGGCAGCCAAGAAGGCTGCAAAGAAAGAGGTAGCAAAGGCACAGGAGGCTTGCAGGAAAATGTTCGGAGAACGCTTGGATTCGGAAGAGGTTCAGAGAGCGGTATTCAGGATTGCAAAGCAGATGGCGAAAGAGAGGTGTGATATGATGGGGGTGAGTTGCTTGAAGGATGAAGTGGGACAAATCGTTGTGGACCCAGATGGAATTAAAGGAAGATGGAAGAGATATATGGAAATACTGTTGAATGCAGAGAATGAATGGGATGGCAACATAGAGAGTAACCCAGTTTTAGGACCGGCAGAGAAGATAACCGAGAAGGGAGTTGAGGAAGCGATAAAAGCAATGAAGAGTAGAAAAGCGGGATGGCCGACGGGAGTTTTGGGAGACATGTTGAAGGCAGCGGGAAATTGGGGGTGTGAAGAGAATGACATAGATCTGCAATCTGGTGGTGAAAGAAGGCCGCATTCCAGTGGATTGGGAACTGAGTTCCCTCGTCCCTCTATACAAGGGGAAAGGTTGACCCTCTGGACTGTGGCTCGTATCGAGCGACAAAGGTATTGGAGCATGGAATAAAGGTATTGGAAAGGGTGTTGGAGAGGAGGATAAGGAAGAAAGTGAAGATTGACGAAATGCAGTTTGGATTTATGCCAGGAAGAGGAATGACAGACGCGCTTTTTATTGTGAGGCAGTTGCAGGAGAAGTACGTGGAGAAGAGGAGAAGTTGTTTCTTGGGTTTGTTGATCTGGAAAAGCATTCGATAGGGTTCCACGTGAAGTAGTGACATGGGCATTGAGGAAGTTTGGAGTGGAGGAATGGTTGATCAGAGTAGTGATGAGTGGTGAGTGCATATATATATATATATATATATATATATATATATACATATATTGTTGTGGATATGAGGATTGTGTTTTTTATTGCGTTTTTTTTATTATTGCTTTATTCTGGACTCTCCTGCCTCCAGTCTGTTGTATAAAGGTCAAAAGGGCGTTCCCGTAGTTAATTCCATAAAGCATACACGAAGGACACCATATATCCCTGTTCAGTAGTTATATCCTTATTATGTGTATTAGTGTAAGGCTGTGTCTTCCATTAATTTAAATACTCCATTGCACCAAGTGAAATAAGAGTAGATCCCCTTTCATTCACATTCCCCTTCCAACAATTGCCAACTGTTCCCTCTGCGACTCCATTCGCCACGAGGTCGGCTTGGAGAAGAAGGGGGAGGAGCTGCCGACTCCTGGGCGTGCCCGCCCATCGTCATCAAGGGCGGAGCCAGAGCGCCGTCGAGGTCCAGCCCGACGTCCCGTGCGGGATCAAGCTCCAGCCAGCTCCGTGCCTTCCTCCCCCTCCAGCCACCCACCTCCTGTCATTCCTGCCTGCAATTTCCCCATTCGTGTACGTGAGTTTGTTCTGTGTGTCTTGTCCCAGGGTATTAATTAAGCCTGTTTAGATAAGCGAGCGATTTTCACTGTGTCTCTGAGTTATTCTGTAAATTATTTTATTATCCTTCCTTCTTCCTTGGTTTCTTTTGGTTGTAAATAGCAAATAAATTATATCCGTATTCCCTACTTCTGTCTTCTTCTTCTTCACATCCTTCGCTTTAGTCTTTTCCCCATTGAATATCTGTGGCGCGATTTTGGCCAACGTTCAGGAATCGGGGTAAATGTTCGGGCGCGGCGGCCATCCGCTTGGCAAACAACATCCTCGCCGAGGTCACGTAACAATATATATATATATATATATGTCGGATTGGGACTTAGAACTTGGGACTCAGAAGACTCAGAGAAAGGAGCAACGGATATATTTATTAGAACTCGTTACACAAGCTTGCGGAGAAGCAGGAGGTCGCAGGAAGCTCACATGAAATGACCAACACTACAACAAGATGCTCTGAAATAATTCGATTAAAACTTGCTTTATATAAGGAATATTGGGTGTGGTTTTAGCTCACAAGATACAGAGACAGAATGGGCTCATTGGCCCTCCCACCATAGTCCCATCCTGTTGTTCAGTTAGTTAGAGGAAGCTCATACAAGGCCACTCATAGGTTAGCTCAGATAAGGAGATGGTCAGCCATATGTGGCAACATGTTTACAACTTTCTGTATAGAGACCTTGGTTGGGAAAGTACAAAGGGAGGGGACACTCATAAATGTGTCAGCCCACAGGATATTGGCAAAGTTATGAAGCAGGCAGAGAGATAGCAGCTGCAACCAAGGCCAGAAAGGGGAACAAGAGATTGTGCCCACACAGGCCAAGAGCTCACAAGCACAGAACTCCTTATTAGGATATTACACATCCTCAATGCACAAGAAAGGACTAAGTATTATAAAAGAGTACAGCAATCAGTCAAAGCAAAACATATAATTGGTTATACTTGGTAATTGACAAAGCAGCAAGGATCAACAAAGGGGGAGGGGCATTACAGCTCCCTACATACCGCCCTTTTGGATCTAAGATACAAAGTTATCTACGAGCCAATCAAAGGCCTTTATTTCAAACAAAGCAGAAACAAATCAAATCAGAAAAGTCTTTCAACATATCACGCGAAGGCAGCCCAGTGAGCATGTCCCGTACCCAAAGCACCACACATAGCACTCAGTAGGATGATTCGCGTCTGTATGTGAGTATACAAAGTATACAATGTAAGTCCGTAAAAGCAGGGTGATCAAATGGCATAAAAAATCCTCCAAGAGAGGTGAGATAGACAGTGTAAAAGGTTCACTAAACATACCACGCGGATGCAGCCCAGTGAGCATGTCCCGTACCCGAGTACCACACATCGCACTCAGCAGGATGATCCGCGGGTATGTGGGTGTAAGTGGGTGTATGATGTAAGTCAGGTGTAGATTGGTGTATGAGGTGAGACCGTAGAGGCATGAAGATCGAATAGCGCGTCAGATCCACAACGAAGACCTCTAGTTCCACCGGGGTCCACACCCAGGAAGATCTCCCGACCCACCCTTGGAGCACAGAGGTGCGGCCAGGACTCCCCCCTGACGGGAGCTCGCCCAAGCTTCCCCAGGTTAAATCCTTGTAGATCTTCAGCGCTCAATCGATATTCATGTTCATGAGGTCTCTTACATGCTGGTGATCTGGGGAAGACACAACATCGTCAGTATCAGGTGGCTCAAACCTATGGCCATAAAACAAAGCATAATGGTCCAAAGGAGGGAGAGCAACTTCCTTTGGGTCAAAGTCGAGATCGTCCGAGGCGATGCTGCTTGCATCGCTGCTATCCCTGGACGAATTCGTAAAACAATCAGATTCGGAACTCAGAGTATCTCCACGATTGAGTTCCTCTCCATCCGGGCTTGGGTTTGCAGTTGGGTCCAAATCCCGGACTGGGTCAGTGGCGTTTGACTCACTGTGAGCTTGTGAGACATAAAGGTGAGCTCGTGAAACATAAAGAGGCAAGGCCTGCATTGAGACATAAACATCAGTCGGGGACCCTTGCAAGTGGCCCACATCATCATTGGTAACATCATCAGTAACATTATTCTCAGGTGGCGTAGGCCTGCGGCGTCGGCGGCCAGCAACAGTCATAGCCTTACACATCGAGAAGAAACGAGAGGAGTCCCTTAGGAACTCGTTGGCGTCTGCATGCGACATGTTGGGGCCCAGAGTAATCGGCCTCCTGGCAGCCTGAAATGCTCTGAGGTCCGCAACTGTGTAATCAACATTATTATCGGTAATATCAACAATGGAAGAACAATCTTCGGAAGCGGAGATCTCATTGTCGCGGCCCAGTGGCTCGTTCGGGTCGTCGTTCCAGGATCCGCGGTCTGCAGTCACGTCGACGGCCGGTGTGTCATCTGGACCCGCGATCAGCTTATCGATCATCACCATGGCCTTTTCTGTTGTCGTCTTCAGTGTCCATCCTGTGGAAAACTTTCTCACACACGCAAGGACTAAAGCCTTGATTATTACACAACTGACCACGATTCCAAGGACTATTGCCAAGGCGGTCAATACCCACTTTACTATCGTACCTGTCCACCCTTTGAACCAGTCAGTAAGCCACTGGTGGGAAGCTTCCCGATCCATTCGATCCCTTGTCAATATATGAGCACTTTCCCTTAACCTTATAATAGCAGCACTGACCCCTGTGAAGGATCAGGAATAAAAGTGCAACATCTACCCTCAATTATCCCACATACCCCTCCTCGTTCTGCCAGTAGCATATCTAACGCAACCCTATTTTGCATAACCATTGTACGCAGGTGGACAACTGTGTCCAACATTTCGTCATGTGCTGTAGCGGTGGCGTTGGCCACACTTTCTAAGATTAACGCAATTTTGTCAATGCGGTAACTGCTCATGACCGTCCCAGCCCATGGGAAGAAGAAACTAACGGCCTTCTCCCAATCAGCGCCGTGTAAGGTGGTGGTACCGTCGTCGCGCCAATAGGTGCTTCGTTGTGTCCTTATGAGTGCAGGGGTATTATGCAAGTGTTGTCGCATTTCCATTTCTGGGAAAACTGATCCTAAATAGCAAATTCCTCCCCAATTATCAGGTAAATACGGGTAAGCTTTGTTCCCGCATACAAACATGGTCCCGTGTGGAGCCACTAAATGAGTGGTCATGCAAGTGCGAAGGTCTGAGATAGTGTTTGTTCCGTTTTCCCCTTCCCATGCCAACTGGAGGTGTGTGAGGTTATGTAAGGGCGAACTTGTAACATTTACTAACAGCATGTGTTTCCCTTCCCTAGGGTCCGCGAGGAGGGTATCTCTACACACGGATTTACTTACCATTATTTGGCCCTTTCCTTCTAAGCAGAGGGCCCCCTTAGCCGGCTTAACCCAAACCGGCACCGGACGTTCCTCAAAGTGTCGGGGCTGGATGGGGGGCGAGTACTGGAAAACTCGTTTACACGCGGTTCCGTCAGAACCTTGGCTTGTCAGGGTTGTACTAAGGCATTTGGTGTCTAGTGGCTTCGAGCACAAATCATTGAGTGATAGGGGTAACACTACCATTGGTATTCCTGCTGTGCTGGTGCGGGGAAGGTGCATACACATCCAACACCGTGTCCTATTCTGTAATGTGGCCATATGCCGTGCGACCTTCCAGTATGTGTTCTCCTCTGGCTTCCTTCTTACTTCCTGGGCAGGCGGGGTTTTAATGACATAGGCGGCGCAACTAGGTCGGACGTAGGGTTCAGTTCCATTTGGAATTAATGTGCGAGGGGGCCATATTCCACATTCAAGTATCATTGTTGTATCCGGGCCAATGGGGGTATAATGCAATAAGAGGGTAGTATTTTCGATGCCCTTGCCCCATCGATATCCTGGGGCATATCGACTACTTATGTCCCCAGTGTATGTTCCATTTTCCACTTTCCTAACCTTAGTCAGGACTAGGCGTGGTCTTGTCATACGTGCCTGTGGTGTCTTATTGTGTACCACTATAGCTTCCACCCATCTTACAGATAACCACTTAAAGCTCGTTTCCAAGTTACAGCAATTCACCGCTATTTTGTCTCCCCAGCGAGCCGTTATATACTTGACGGGGTAGAGGGGAAATGCTGAATAGTTGTCGGGTCCTGGATACTTGGGGAGGTCCTTTCTCGATAGCTCAAAGTGCAAGAGCCTATCTTTGGCAGGGGGTTTTCGGCAGCTGCCCAGAATTCCCATCATCATGACCGTCATCGCCGCCCTTAGGAGACTGCAGTGCCCTAGACGGTGCATTGTCTTCAGCAATGTGAGGTGCGGTGTCTTGTGTGGCTTGTGGTGCGGGGATGGACAACTTACAATGGGTGGCGTGGATCCACGAAGGTTTACCCTCGCAGAAGACTGCCGTCGGTGTGACCAGTAGCACCTGGAATGGTCCCTTCCACCGTGGCTCCAAAGCAGCCTTGCGGGTGAAGTGCTTTACGAGCACCCAGTCGCCGGCCTGGAAGTCGTGGATGGCGTGGCCTATTGGTTCAGGCAGCGCCTCTCGTACTCGAGCATGGATGCTGCGTGCCACATTGGACAAGCCTATGCAAAATCTCAAAAGCATGTCATCCATTACTGGCAAAGCAAGGGTGGACATGTCCGTTGGTGCTGAAACGGGCAAGCTCATAGGTCGTCCCATTAATATTTCGTGGGGGGAAAGGCCCGTAGTGCGACCCGGGGTGGAACGGATGCTCATCAATGCAAGCGGGAGAGCCTCTGGCCACCTCAAGCCTGTGTCTGCGCAAAGTTTCGCTAGTTTATTCTTTAAAGTCTTATTCGTTCGTTCCACAAGTCCCGATGACTGTGGGTGGTAAACGCAATGGAAGGACTGTTTAACGCCCAACGCCTTCAGGATGCCCTTGACCACCAGCGCCGTGAAATGGCCCCCTTGATCTGACGAAATTATCTGGGGGATGCCAAATCTGCACATAAAATCCCGCACGAGGCGCTTCGCTACTGTCGGGGCATCGGACTTGACGCATGGGTAGGCTTCGACCCATTTGGTGAACGTATCTACGATTACCAACACATAGCGAAACGACATGCTTGGTTCCAATTCTGTAAAATCGAACTCGATAGTTGCGAACGGCCCACTAGGCGGGGGCCGTCCCCCGTCATGTGCATGTCTCGGCGGCGCCCCTCTATTGTGTTGCTGGCAGACCACGCACGATCGGCACACCTCGGATACAATCCGTGACAGTCCTGGCGCTGCCCAAGTGTAGTTTATCTGTCCCATCACCCCCCTCTGGCACACATGACCATTCTGATGAGCCATGTGTGCCAGCCAAGGCAGTAAGGCCTGGGGTGCTATAGGTTTCCCCTCAAGGGTCCATGTTTCTCCTGGCCCAAGGCGTATCGCCCCTCGCTTGAGCCAGTCCTCGTGTTCGGCCATCGGTGCCGCGTTCTGCAAATTTATGATATCGTCCTTAGTTGGTGTGGCGGGTGGTCCCACAGTCGGTATGTCAGCAATCTGTGCAGATGTCTTCTTTGCTCGTGTCACCATCGGCATGTTGCATTCTATCTGTTGGTTGGCGGCCTTTCCTGCTGCCTCGTCCGCCCTTGCATTGCCCCGGGCAACGTCAGTGTCCGCCCTTTGGTGGCCACGACATTTAATTACCGCGATAGCGCGGGGAAGTAAAATGCTTCGGAGGAGCCCTTCTACCAACGCGCCATTTTTTATCACTGAACCGGCAGATGTGAGAAAACCTCTCATCTTCCAGATGGCCCCTTTATCGTGTACTACGCCGTGAGCGTAAGCCGAATCTGTGTAAATGTTGACGGCAAGGCCTTCCGCCAAGCTGCACGCTCTGGTCAAGGCGCATAGCTCCGCCTGCTGTGCGGAAAATGTAGGTGGGAGACGCCCGCTTTCTACCGTTTCGCTATCCGAGCACACGGCGTACCCAGACAACAGGGACCCGTCCCATGCGCGCCTAGCTGATCCATCGACATAATATGTACAGTCGGGGTATTCTAGGGGATTGTCCTTTAAATCCGATCGCACCGTGGAGACTAGCTGCACAACGTCGGCGCACACATGGGGTTCGCCCTCCTCAGGGGTGGGCATCAGTGAGGCTGGGTTGAGTGTCGTGCAACGTTCGATCGTGATGTTGGCTGCAGTGATCAGTGCGGATTCGTATTGCATTAATCTAGTGTTAGACAAATGCTGTGTGCTTCGCTGTAACAACAGCGAAGTGACGCAATGCGGTACCCGTAGCGTTACTGGGTGTCCCATAACGATGTCCGCTGTTCTTTCTACTGCGTACCTGGCCGCTGCCACGGCTTGCAGGCACACCGGAAACCCTTGTTCGACCGGGTCTAACTTTTTACTAAAGTAGGCTACCGGCCGCTCCTTATCCCCATGGGTCTGTGTCAAAACTGACTGGGCGAAACCTCCCACGGCGTGAGTGTAAAGGGTAAAAGGTTTCGCATAATCCGGGAGTCCTAATGACGGTGCCGTGACCAACGCTTTTTTCAGCCCGTCAAAACATCGCCTCAATTCCTCCGTCCATACCAAGTCGTCCGGGGCGTTTGATTTGGTCACCTCGTACAGTGGTTTAGCCAGCAGCGCAAAATCAAGTATCCAAGTGCGGCAATATCCCGTCATACCTAGAAAGCGCAGCATTTGCCGTTGCGAGCGAGGGCGAGGCAGCTCCATGATAGCGGTCACCCGTCCAGCATCCAATTCTCGTTTTCCGTGCGAAATGGCGTGTCCCAAGTAAGTTACAACCTTCCGCACAAACTGAAGTTTTGGTCTGCCTACTTTGTGGCCTTTGGCCGCCAAGGCCTTTAATAGGGCCATGGAATCCATTTCGCACGCCTCCTTCGAAGGGGAGCAAATCAACAAATCGTCAACGTATTGCAGCAACACTGACCCTCCCTTCAATTCCACATCCGCCAGGTCGCGGTGTAGCGCCCGGGAAAACAGAGTGGGGCTATCTGAAAACCCCTGAGGTAGTACTGTCCAAGTATACTGGCGCCCCCTATGGGTGAAAGCGAACAAGTATTGTGACTCAGCCGCGATGGGCACAGAGAAAAACGCAGAACAAAGGTCGATAACTGTGAAGTATGTTGCGTCCGGCGGGATTGACATCATGAGGGTTTCTCCATTTGGAACTAGTGGGTGTATGCCCTGTATCACCTTGTTCACCTCCCTTAAATCCTGTACAAACCTCCATTTGTCCTTCGACGGCTTTTTTACTGGCAAAATTGGTGTATTACATGGGCTGTTAGTTTCCACGATAATTTTCTGTTCCACTAGGGATTGAATTACTGGTGCTATACCTACGTCGGCCTCAGGTCGTAGCTTATACTGTTTTACGTTTGGCAAGCGCATCCCCGGCTGCACTGCTATCACTAGAGGTTTGGCGTCTCGCATCCGTCCAACCTCACCGTCGCTCTTAGGCCATAAATTGTCTGGCACCTCCGCTAGGAGGTAATCTGACTCACCCGGGTCCGTCAGCACTGCCCTCATGGCATAGGTGCCCTTAGGAGGCAACTCTGCTACTTCGAACACTCCATCCCTCCATTGTGTCTTGAAGTCAATTGAGAACCCTTCGCCATTTTGGAGCCGTTTCAAAGTCCAGCGGCCTCTCTTACTCCGATAACCTTGTAAGGGAACTTCTCGTAACCGCCCCACCATCCAACCTACACTTTCTGGCGGCCACCCCTTGGCAGTAGTGAGGGTAACATGGGCGACCGCTCCTTCGGGGTATTGGGTCAACGCACGCTGACTCGAGGTTAGGACTGCCTCGATACCTATCCCCTCACGGCCGATCCATATCCGTGATAAATGTAGAGGCGTGCGCTCGCCCAGCTTTTCCTTAACCTTCTCTCGATAATTCTCGTCCTCGCCCGTTGCATCATAGTACGCAGTGCAATGGGGTGGATTATCCTTTAAGGTTTTTATCGAAATTTGGTGCAGTTGTAGCCAATCTCGCAGAACTGAACTGTCCAAACACACATTATCTATGATATGCATCCAAGTAGCCAGAGCCCCTTCATCCAAGCGCCACCAATACGCGGTGGGGCCGGGCCGAGACAATGCCGTCATTACCAAGTCGCGTTTAGATTCCGCGACGTCTACGAAAACTCCCTCCTCTGTACATGAGATTTGACAGCCCAATCGGCACAACAAGTCCCGTCCCAACAAATTTGTCGGGGCGGTAGTAGTAGTGTAATAATGTTGCTTCTGGGACACCTCCGTTTAACATGGGAAATCCCTATCTAATGTCATTTACCCCCTTGTCTTTTTCAAAAATCATAAACACCTCTATTTCTCCCACCCTCATCTTTATGAACCTTTTGTCTGTAGTACCTATCCTTAATGTTGTTCATTAGACCACTCAAACACTACAAATATTTGTTTTCTCTTATAGACCTATCATCCTTCTTCTACATATCATCTGGCAGATTAATCTTTGACCCATTCACTTCCATATTAATTCTTTCCCTCCCTCATTGCCCCTAAAGACCTCTATTTCTCTCACCCTGTTCTTTACGAACCTTCTAACCTTTTGACATGCTATCCTTATTCATTAGACCACTTAAACACCTGTGATCCTTCTGACCTTATGAACCTTTTAACCTTTTACTCTTAATATCATCTGGTGAATATAACCCACTCAAACAACGACCCTACAAATATTTGTTTATGCGTGGGAAATAATTTAATTCTCCTACAACTCTCTTCACCATCTAATATATTAACAAAAAATATGTTTGAGTTTGGTTCTTTATTAAGATATTTTAACTGAGCTAAGATAAAATGGTAAACCTCCCTCAATGTTCTTGCTTGAGCGCCTCCAGTGCCACATACCATTTTTAAATTAAAGTATATATTTTCCTGACAACCATCAAAGTTTTCCGTCCACTCAAAAATATTTCCATCTTTTTTACCCAATTCACCGGTATTTAAATTAATTCTCTTATTTGTTTTGTGAACTTTTTTACCAGTTGCCTTTTCAATTATACCTATTTGATATTTTTCACATTCATTATGTTTTCCATTTATATACCAAGGTTGATTACACCTCCACTCTTTAGTCTGGTTGATACTTGGTTCTATCATTTATATAATAGTAAAAAAGGCGGCGGTAGCCCGTTAAAATCCCCAACCCCCCCCCCCCTTTTAACTTATCACTTATATATATCTTATCACTTATATATATCTTATCACTTATGTATATCTTATCACTTATATATATCTTATCACTTATATATATATCTTATCACTTATATACTTATATAACCATAAGGGAGACTATCAATTCCATTTTCTAAAATAAACCTCTTATCATCAAAAGCCCCCAATGCTTTCTTATTTATCTCTTCTGAATATAATTGATGTTTATAACTTCTTATTCCATTAATCTTTCTAAACTCTTCTTTCTTTGTTGTTAA
This sequence comes from Myxine glutinosa, assembly GCF_964187855.1. Taxonomy (NCBI): domain Eukaryota; kingdom Metazoa; phylum Chordata; class Myxini; order Myxiniformes; family Myxinidae; genus Myxine; species Myxine glutinosa. The sequence goes on from NC_136263.1 coordinate 213,412,537, forward strand.
ACAGTTATAATAATCCTTAAAGTTTATTGTTTCTTTAATAACATTTTTCTTTACACCTTTTAACTTCTTATCAGTCTTTTCAACGTTATTCACAATGTATTTATAAGCATAAGCCTTTGACCTCAATCCCACAAATTCACTCATAACATTTCCTCCTAATTCATCCTTGAACTTTCCAATCACCTTTTTATTTTTAGAAGAGAACAACTCACTCTCTGGACTGTAATTACTCGTGTCATAGATATTAATGTCTCTTTTCATGTCTGAATAAACATCGTTGGTATTAATTTTCAAAATAAAACTATCTGTATCCATATAAAGTAGATTAACATCATTTTGATATTTCTTCCTCAAGTTATTATAAAAGTAATCATACATTAATGACTTTGATAAATCAAGAATTGTTGTTCCAATATAAATAGGTTTGTTCATTTCAATACTCTCTTTAATCAAATGGATCGCACAAAAGTTCTCAGTAAAGACCTCAGCTCGAGTAAAACTCGGTCTATTAATTAATTTTGATGCTTGTTCCCAAGATGTTGATAGTCTGATATTTTGTCTTTTCCTCACATTCTCCATAGTCTTACCAAAGACCGCATTATTCATCAATTTATAAAAGTCTTTCTCAAAATCTGTTTTTGACTCTGTTCTTCTTTGTGTATTAAAATCAATGTACCCCTTTAACCAATGACTTTGATTGAACTTTAGAACCCTATGGATCTTCTCTACTCTTAGACCTTTTGATAAATATTGTCGCAAATTTCTTTGGTGTAGAACATAATTTTTCTTGTTATATAATGTAGTAAGTAATTTTTCTGTTGATTCACCTATATCAAACGATCGTTGATAATCACTCAACCATTCTTTCTTTGGACTTTCTTTCTCACAAGCAAATGGGAGATCTTTGTGTAGGTTATGGAGTTCCTCTGGATATTTTAAATCAATTTCAAAATAATAACCAACTTTTTCTTCATCCAATTCTTTTTGTGTAGAGATACATACATCTTGTAAAACGTTTTTGTAGTCTTTTTCCTTTACCCATCTAAGTTTTCCATAAGGAAGAGCCTGAGACATTGCCCAGCCATACAGGTTGTTCGCGTCATAGTACATCAAGTAAGAACTCTCTTTCGTTGGATCATAATTTGGAAGATATTTGTTATTTGCTTTTGCGTATCTACTCGAGCAGACTTGTGAAATTCCACCTCTTTTTGCCTTTTCAATCATCAAAAGCATATCAACATCGGTTATCAAATCCAAATCTTGTTTTGTCATTTTCAACATCGCACTCCAGGCCAATCCAGGTGCTGTGTAGTAGTGAGCAGGATCCAATCCATATCCAGTGCGACAAACAGATCTAAAGGCTTCAAATACATCGGCCAATAAAAGCACATCAGTTTTGAGATACAAATCGTGATACTCGCCAAGATTCTTGATGTTATATTTTTCCCAAACATTTTGTGCGTGTACATAATCTTTATCAGATATATGACTATTATTTAATTTGTTATAGAAATTTTCTTTTGAAGGAAGTTGTGTTTCATTGAATCTCTCAAATGAGTCCATATAGTCATAGGGGTAAATTCCCTTTTGTGTTAGAAAATCTTTATCTAAAAAATACTCTGAAAGACATGGAAACTCTTTTAGATTTTGAACCAAGTTAACCAATGGACTTGCCATGAATTTAAATGTATCAAGAAATCTGATATGAGTAATAGGAGATGTGTGAATTGTTTTTGTGAATGAAATGTATTTCTGATCCGTGTTTGGAATTGCTGAGATACTTCCAGAAGTCTTTGAGAGTTCCTTGATAAATAGATGTGTATCATAATGAGCGTTGTTATGAAGAAAGACAGGAATGAAAGAGGGGAGTTGATAATTAATATTACAACTTTGATGAGCCGGACCTCTATATTTACCAGTGAGATGACAATGGTCTCTAACCTTTAGACCTTTACCAATTTTCTCCTCACAAATATGACAGACATTGTTTTTTATAAATTCCCTTTTTTCTTTACTTGTTAAGGACATTGGTTTATTGGTTTCTCTCATTATCTTGGTTAATCGAACACAGTCTTTTTCTAGTCGTTTCACAAACTCCTCTGGGGTATTTGAGCCTCTATACATCTCTAACTTGTTATATTTATCACCAACGGATGATTTGATATAATAACAAAAACCACAAGGAGTATGTTTTTGATATTTATTTGTGTATGATTCTTTTGGATCTTGAGAAGCAGTATCAATTTTTTCTAAAATACTTTCAAAATCAGCATATATAACAAATGGATGTTTGATCTTTTTATTTTCATCTTTGAATGTGATCTTTGAGCCTTCTTTAGGCATATTGATTACCGTTGATTTATGTTCGCCACAATAATTTGAATGTTTATCTAATCTTTCTTGTGAATTGAAGAAGTTAAGACAACGCAAACAAATATATATTTTATTTGTTCTCTTACAGACTTGTGGTTTTATTAATTTAGCAATATCTTTGATGTATGTATAATGTGAATTTTTGTCTGAATTAAAATATAGAAGATTAATATGAGTTTGTTTACAATTGTCAGAAAGCTTTAAAACCTGAATGTTGTTTGTTTCTGTTAGACCATAAACATTAACTGATAAATTATTCATCTTTTCAAATTTAGGAATATCATTTAAAGTCATCGGAAACTTTAGATCTTTCGTATTTAATGTATTCTCATATTTTTTATAATGAGATACTCTTTCATCATGAAAATGTGGAGGATGTAAGTGTGCTAAAATAGACCAGAGAAAACATTTATTGTCTTTATTTTTGATATTGATAACTGCTTTTCTATTTTTGATAACACTGGGTAAATCAATGTAAGAAGAAGCTTTTAGAGGATCTGATTTAAGAATATGAATGTCTATGTAAATAATTTTTCCTATATTGAATCCACTTCCTACGATTGAATTATCCACATCTTGCTCTTGTTTAATAAGTTCATCATAGACTCCTGATGTTTTAAAATCTTGATATGAAGATATAAAGTGTGGCTCAGTTCTCAAGTATGGTGCATCTATAACTCCTTCATCCTTTGTCATTTCTAATTTTACTCCCATATAAAATTTAAGTGGTTTCATTTCCTTTAGTGTTTTTTCAATCAACGTTTGAACAGCAGGTTTAACTATTTCTACAGCATCAACTATAGACTCTGGTTCAGGAGGTTTGAAGTTAAAGACTCTTATTTTAATATGTCCTTTGAATGCTCCATCAGAGTTTTTAGTTGTGATAAAATTTGATAAATGTAGATTTGTTTTAAGATGTATTTTGAAGCCTTTCTTGAGGATATTTTTATTACATGTAGAACAGTGTTTTGTTTCAGGTGGAAGAGGGGAAAGTTTGTTTAAAATGTTGTATGTATGTTTTGCGGTGAGAATATGTTGTTTATAATATTTTACTTCCTTCTCGCAAGTATCACAATAAACCATATTTATAGCGTGAGAAAACGTGGTGTTTTATATATATCACTGTGCTTAAAATAAAACACTTTTGAGCTTTACAGCTCCGTTTTATATATATCACTGTGCTTAAACTAAAACACTTTTTCACTCAGAATCATCTAAGTCATAACTATCACATGAATACTCAGAATCATACTCAGAGTCATCAATAAAGCTACTCTCATAACTATCATTTGAGCACAAACTATTAGTATCATAACTATCATCTGTGTTCAATGAAATACTATCATCACCATCATCCAAGTTCAATGAAATACTATCATCACTATCGTCCGAGTTCAATGAAATAGTAAAATCTTCACTGCTGTATTGACTCATATTTAATTAGCAAGAAAAATATTCCCATCAATATCTATATACTTTCTTTCATTAACAGATTCAATCTCTACAATTTTTATATCAAAAGTTATCTTTAAATAATCTCTAACTATCATAGAACGAAATGACATTTCACCAGAAATATTAACATCATTCATTTTACTTAGATCTACACCCTTTGGATTATTAAAGAAAATACAAATGTCTCCTCTAGAATTATTAATGGTCTTATCATTCTTTTTCAAAGTATCGTGGTCAATCACTTTTTCAAGCTTTGAATAAATTGCCAGGAGTAGAGGAGAAACTTTTGTTAGATTTA